>NW_027287205.1:10858255-11370755 GCF_022747635.1 Hetaerina americana
CAGTAGTAGTTTGCGGGAATGCTACTTTCTCGCCTGTGACCAACTACAGACACAAACACTAAAGCCCAAATGGGATCCTTCAAAGGGTTAAAGGGACTCCGTTAAAGATACCTGGGTGTATGTACAACCTGTACACATGCACACTATCCGTGACTTTGCGGGAATTGATTCCGCGCCAGGGACAACCACAGAGTCGACACACTCAAGAGCACTCAGAAAAACACTCACACATTAGAAAAGGGCATAACTACTGGATGAATATTACTTAAATTGAGGAACTGCAAGAGATAGCAACAAACCGAGAAAAACGAGGGTGTGCGTCGGAAACGCGTACTTCAGTCACAAGGTGGCGCTCCACATCAAACTAAAGGAAAAGAGGCAGTTGCAGCACAAAGTTGTAAGTATTTTTGGAAAAGACTGGATACATGTAAGGGTGCACAAGAAAAATAAATTAATGTTAAAATAACTTGCAACTTTCACTTGCTGAGTTGTGAGGTTATTGTAACCTTACAACGTATTGAAAATAAACCTGAATATTTGGACAACATCATCACCAGTGTTAAAACCTGGGTTTTTTAATACGACCCAGAAACAAAACGCCAAAGCTCTGAGTGGCACAACGACCAGTCCCCCAAGCCCATAAAGGCAAGAATAAGAAAATGAGAAGTGAAATAAAGGCTTATTGTCTTTTGTGACAGCAAAGGAGTGATCCATTCGGAGTTTGTTCCTCAAGGACAGGCAGTTAACGCTACCTACAACGTGGATGTGCTGGAAGGACTCCGAAAAAGGGTCATCAGGATGAGTAAAGATATCTCCGCTACCTGGCAACTCCATCACGAAAATGCGCCTTGCAACAACGCGCTAGGAGTCCGAGAGTTCGTGGCCAAACACCAGGTGCCAACGTTGCACCCCCCCCTTTAGTCCTGACGTCATCTCAGCAGACTTCTTTTTGTTTCCTCGGATGAAGGCAGCCTTGAAAGGAACCCGTTTTTCGTCCATAGAGGATATCCTAGCAGCCGTGACGAAGGCCTTGCGAGAGGTCCTCCAAGACGCCGATCCGTTGGATGACATTGCTACCACACTCCTCCCGCCATTTCAACTTCATCGGCAAGATTTCGTAATAATTTGATATTCTGAAAGCTAATTGGCATTTGGGCCATTCTCTCTGGTGAGCCACTTTGTTCCAAGAATTTGATCCCTCTAATGATCTGAAAAACATGCAGTCCATCATGAACCTTAGTGAAGAGAGTTTTGACATCTCATATAAAATATTATTTTTAATTTTCCAACTTTCCAGCTAGGAAGCTTTTATCGGAATATTTATTTTCTTCATCTGTAGTGAAACATGAAGTTACAGAAGAAATAACCTTTTTGAGATACAGTGCTTTTCCATTTCATTTAATATTGGGAAAGGTTTCCCTCTGGCTTCTTGCTATTTTTCTATATATATATATATATATATATATATATATATATATATATATATATATATATATATATATATATACATATGTACATATATATACATATACGTGGCTCGTATATATAAAAGGTTCTAATCACTCATTTTGTCTTGTTTAGGTTTTAAGTGTAAGTGCATTCTTACTCACTGTATTTGTATCGTCGAATTTTCTTAAAATAACATTGAGTCGCATTGCATTCAAGTTTGAATTATGATGACGAAAACTGCACTTGCAGTCACCTCCTTGTTGGTATAATGTGCTGAGCATATTTCTCTGGGAAGGTTCCCACTTTTTCTCCCACCTCATTCTTTTACTTCATCTCGATTATTTTCTGTAAAAAAACGTTCAAATATCTCCTCTGGAAAATTGGATATTTTTATGACTCTTGCACACTTAAAAAGTGTAAAAAACGAAGTTTAAAAGCAAAAATTGTTGGATTTCACGACAGAGAAATTGGAAAGCGTGCTAATCTCCATTTGCGAATTTAAACAAATGTATCGATTTGGCATCCGATTATATTTCCCCGTTCCAATCGCTGTGAGCAATTCTCTTTCCAGTAACTCAAGTTTCCATCACTTTTCCGTTTGTGTCGGTGGAGAGAGGATTTTTTCAGGAGAAGCGGCGAGATTATACTTGCTTCTCGAGTCGTTAAATCCCTTGAGCTTCCCTAGGAATATTTCCCAATGAATTTGTAAGCGTTACAGCGTAAAAGCTGCTTTCCCGCTTAGAGACATACCTGCTTAAAAAAGGCCTTCTGATTCCGTATGCTATTTAAAGCCCTTGTGTGGCATATTCCGTTTACAGCCATCAATTCATATTCTCCAGGAAAACCGGGGCACGGCTTCGATGTTGTTGTTTCTTTTAATGTCAATTCGCCTAGCACCATTCCATCCATTAGGCTTGTAAAGCACATATGTCTGATGTATCTACTCTTAAGTCCTCAATTTTAAAAGGCTAATTCTTTTGAAATAAGATTATCTAGTAAACATCATGACCTAACAGTTTTCGAATTTTCTTTTATTTTCATCGAAGAAAACACAATGGCACCAGCATTTGCACCTTACTTTTTTGCTGTCAGAAACATTTCATTCGTCGAATGCCGCATTTTTTATCCCCATTGCCTTTTCCATTAAAGAAAGAAAATTGGAAACATTTAAAAGCATGCGCTTTCGAAAATTGAAGGAATTATGGAACATAGCACTTTAACCATTAACCAATCATTCATTTAAATTTATAATTTTAGTTTAATTGTTTGAGGAATATTGACATAGAGGTATCTCTCGATGAATTACAGAAAACTTTTTCACTTTTTCGTAAAATTAAGGGACTGAATTAGAGAGTGCCGAAAATTTATTCAGTGGTCAAAATATTCCCTTGGCCCTATTGCTAATTTATTTCCTATCGGTATTTTCCCAACCAGCTGTATTCTTTTAAGTCATTCGAAATCCTGGCTGAAATCCACAGTAGTTGTTTGTCTGAAAGTAGAATTTAAGATTAAATTTTAACGGCTGTGTAAAAAAACTGCATGAGGTAAGGAAATGTATGGCTTACCTGGTTTAAGAGAATATTTAGCAATGTTCAGTAGATAGGATGTCTGCGAAGCCCAAAATATCCCATCCGCTAACTGGAAGAATGCTGTTTTCTACCTTTGAATCAGTTTTTTTTGTTACTGTTCTTTTTGATGAAGTATGTACTTTATAGGCATTTTTAAGTTTTTTACTGAACGGTATCACTCATTTCTTTAAGTGCAAATTTCTATTTCCCTCAACTTTCCTTCTTCTTGTAACATAATCCCTATTGCATCCACAACTCCGGCTTTTCTGAGTCAGGCCAAGATTTCATTACTCTTCGGTTTTGTTAACCGTTGGAGTGAACGAAAAGGGTACACACGAAAATTAATACGAAAAAAAATTTCTATTTTCCTAGCAATACTCTAAATCACAAAATTACTTACATATTTCCAGTTCGTACATTAGTTCATGCATCCAGTTCTTTCAGTGAGCAGGAATAAATTATTCTGAAGTGCTCACTCGTACTTATCTGTAATAAGCTCTGCGTATGTACAGCATTTAATATGACCCAAATGTTTCGCAAAACTTTTTATCTCACCAAATCACGTAATCGAGAGATATATTGAAGATGAAATATTATTAGCCATCATTTCTGAATTTTTGACAAGCCTTATTAAATATTTACGCTGATTCAACCTAGAAGACTCATATTTTGAAGAAACAAATCACCAAAACAGCTGTACGAGCTCGTATATGTTATTAAATTACCCTGAACTGTATGAACACATGAATACCAAATTCCCATTTATTACTGTGTGATACTTATTTTGGACGTCGTTAATTGTTATTTCTTGAACTTTTCAATAACTTGCTGTTTCCCCTATGCCCCAATGATTTCGTAAAATTCTCAGACCGACCCCGCACGCTGATCTTGCCAAAAGGTTAAATTATCAGTCAATCCTTTGTTTGAGAAAGAGTCAATCCCTTGCGGCTGATTTTCGGAGTGAGTTCAAAGAATCTGGCTCAGTGCTCACCCGCTGTGCTATTCACAGAGATCAATGACCCCCATCCACGATACCACCCCTCAACCAGTGTTAGCCTCTGCCCATTCGGACCGCGCCTTAGGTGAGAAGCAAGGCGGATGGCGTTCTTCATTTGCTATCTTATTCACTGCCTTAAGCGTGATTCCTAGCGTGGGTGTACTGGTCGGAAGGCGACATGTCCTTATTTACGTGGTTTCCATGAAAAATGAAATTATTTTCGCAGATAAATAGAATAACGCTTTATTTTACATCAGAACAACAATTTGTGAACGTTAAGGTGGTGGATGTAATTTTAGAACCCCCATAGGAGAAATGATCAAATGATCAATGATAGTTAATAATCAACGTCATAATTACCATTATTACGCTATTGCGGGTCATTAAATAAATTTTCGAAAGAAGATGATGCCATGTATTAAAGAGGTGATGAAAATCTCAACTCTATCTGCGAAATAACTATCAGCGGTATTCTTTCGTCAAAGTTCAAGCTGCATGGACACAGACTGAACAATGATAACGGACAATAAATTTAAATGTAAAAATGTATTTTTTTCAATTTTTAGAGTATATTTTTAGATGCAATACAAGTTATCAATAAAACTATCATAATAAATTATGCGTGCGTTTAATTATTATGCATTGAGTGTACGAGTTATGTGCCAATATTTACATGTGCTTTATCTTCTATTTCAGGTAAGCTGTGGATGACATTTTTGAATAGATGTATGGTGCCTATATTGATCCATTCGAGCTTGGTGTTTCCAAACTAGAATCTTGTAAGTACGTGTTAATTATCATCTGTTAGCGTATATTTTGACACTGACATTTATTAATGGAAGCGTTGAATGAGTGTGTAGATTGTGTAAGAAGTCACTTGCCTTCAAAATGTTATGAATCTAGTTGGAGGCATACATTTTATAATAAATATTTTCTATTTATCTTACCTTAAAAAACTCTTAGAGCAATACCTTGGACTATATTTAACGTGCCAATTTAATTTTATTGATGATTTTACTTATATATGCTTACAAAAAAATGAATTAATGATATAAGTATCCGTGATAAATGTGCATCTTATACACATTTATCACTTTCGGGGCGGATACTTAGATGATTTATTACGTAGTTTAAAACCAACGAACATAGAAGCTCATTAACTGCTTCACGGTATGTAGAAAGCGGGAAATGAATTGATTAAAGAATTATTCTTGGACGAAATGAGAGGCGGATTAGTACAGGGATTCCATTTATTGCTGAACTACGTATGTAAACCACAATAACGAATAATTTTAACTATTAAAAAGTAATTGTTCCATGCAGTTATTTTAACTTTTATGCTACAAAGTTTCCCAGAGCATTAGGTCCTAACACATTAGCAATATAAGGCTATGCTTTTCTTCATGGTATTTTTTAACATTTATTTATGATTATAATCTTGGGAGTCTACTTTTTAGAAAGGTATTGAATGGACAGAGGCTGGAAAGGGCTGCACTCTCAAGTCTTGTTTAACAAGATAAAACCTGGCATCCTAAACTACGCTAAACATCTTTAGAATCAGGGGTCTTCACAAAAGCCTTACTGAGGGATTGACGTGAAAAAAGACTTACCTTTCAAGTGGCTCGTGCTGTTTGATCAAACTGGTATGGGTGTCCTCACCATCTTTAAGTATCATTTTTACTTATTATTAGCTCAGCCCTAGGGCTTATTGGAACACAAAAGCTGCACAAATGGGGTTCGCTATCACTTTTTTAATTTAATCGGAAACTTAGGTCTAAAAACAAATTCCATTGGTTATTACAGTTTTAAAATGGTACATAGACGAAGAACTTTTAGTTGACAAAAATTTCAGCCGTGCTAAAAATACCCTGGCTTCATATTGAATTGCATGTTATCATCAAAATTCAATACAGCATCTGATGCCGCTCAATTCGTATAACCGAGTGAAAAAAACGAGTAAAGTTGTTCCTGCTGACGTCGATGAGCATGAAAATTCCGAAAATGAGAAAGTTATTAATTATAGGTAGTGTATTTTCCCACTTTCTGCTCCCATAATGATTAGATAGGCTTTAGTAAATTTTATTCATTCCTAAAGCCGAATTTCACTTCAGAAATACTTTCGAGTATTATCATTCAAAGATATACTACTTTTAAGAAAGTTTAAAGTAGTACTTTATTTAAAAAATTGTGTGTGTGTGTGTGTGTGTATATATATATATATATGTGTGTATATATATATGTATACATACATACATACACACACACACATATATATATATATGTATATATATGTATACATACATACATACACACACACACATATATATATATGTATACATACATACATACACACACACACATATATATATATATATATATACATACACACATATATATGTATGTATTACTGTTAGCAGTGCCAAATCTAATAGTAGAAGCAGTGTTCAGTCAATAGGGCGTAATAATGAGGGGCATGGACAGCCTCCCCAAAATTATTTCAAAATCGTAGGAAGAGAATAGGAGGAAATAAAAGTTTTATTTGTAAAAATTTCCGTTTAAAAAGATAATTTTACACATCTGCCACCATCTTAGGATACGGAAATGTTTCAAGTCAACAGGTTAAAATCGAATTCATACTCATGCTCAGCAGATTTGACGTAAAAGAGAAAAAGTAGGCTAGGGCTAGGGGAACTTTTGCAATATCTTACATGAAGGAAATGGGGCTCCCAAATTTGTCTGAACTTACTCACGTAATACTTTTACTGTTCCTT
Organism: Hetaerina americana; assembly: GCF_022747635.1. Classification (NCBI taxonomy): domain Eukaryota; kingdom Metazoa; phylum Arthropoda; class Insecta; order Odonata; family Calopterygidae; genus Hetaerina; species Hetaerina americana. Next base: position 10,865,041 of record NW_027287205.1, read on the forward strand.
ACTTTTAAATGAAATTTTAAATGAATAAGTTAAAAACTTATTTCAGGAAAAAATATTAATTCCTCTGTACTCTAAATAGAAATTTCTCTCTGCTCGAAACAGGAAAGGGTTATTCTGAAAATATCTTTGCCTAATTTATGTTTTAAAGTACAAGTAGAATCTCATCACGGTTTTTCCAAAAGCATTTTATTCTACTTCTTTAGTAAATCTCCAAATTTAAATTCTTTAACCTTTCTAAAGTTTTGTGGTCATATCATTTAAAAGAAAATTTTGAAACCAAATGAAGTGTTTCATAGTTATAGATATACTGATATTTTAAAATATTTTTTTTCTCGTATTTTATGTGCGTTGATGGAATGTGATGACTTTCACCATACTTCTGCATCGTTCACCGTAATCAGCGCTCAGTTCTTATGTTACGGTATATATTCACGTTAATACTTTATCCTCTGAATTATAGAAACGATTATGTTTATTACATTAATTGAGATATTGTTTAGGCCAGACAAAAACCTTTAATTGAGGCTTCGACTAAAAACCTTTTGACTCCTCCTGTCCCTATACTTAATACTTTTGTTTATATTATAGTTTATATCAAATAAGGAAATGTTGTTGTTTTAGGGGTGTGCAATGAGAGACGGAAGGAAATCGACTTGAGTGATACTTACAGAGTAATATGCATGTTCAGCGGAGAGAAAGAAAGACAGCGAAGGGTGGTAATAGTGCTGAATAAAAAGACAGAAAGAAGCGTAAATAACATAGAGAAAATAACGGATAGAATATTCCTAGAACAGGTAAAAGCTGAATTTACGAACCTCATCATTTCTCAGGTGTACCTGGCTCCAAGCAAACGTCGGGAGGAAGATGTCGTTAAGGTATACGATCAAATAGAGGACATCATGACGTTTTTTTGCAGGGAAACATTAAGTAGTGACGGGGGAATGGTAGTTGACGTTGGGAAAAGGAGAGATGGTGTTGAGGACTACGGTTTGGGAACAAGGAATAACTTCAGAGAGAAAGCAATAGAGTTCTACAGGAGACTGGGGTTACCCATCACCAGCAATTGGTTTAGACACCAAAAATGGTGTGGATACTTTAACTTTTGGCTAAGGCGGTGGTTACGTTTTAAAGTTAATTTTTACTTTATTGATACATACATATAATGTATTACCAATATGCGTTTTTGGTTTTTATTTTAGAAAAAAATATAAATTAAACTACTTTCAACGTCTTTAAAGGCCAAAAAAGTATGGCAAACGAAATTCAATATTAATTATTGGCTTATGCGACCAACGATCATTGCATAATAATACCATAACACCATTTATGCCTCTTGTGCCGATTTTCCAAGTTCAGCCGTAAGCGCAATAGGTTTTAGAAATACTCGTAGGTGCTCTAGATTTTGGTGGCATTAAAATATTATCATTTAAAAAATAAATGGGTAAATTTGGATTAATTTGCAAAATATTTTTAAATGCATATCATCAGTAATCACCGTCAGTTAAGCTTAATTGTGCATGTGCAGATAATGGCCGACGCTTCACCTGGAAATGGTTAAAATATCGTCACATATTATTCTCCATGTCTCAGACGTGGTGTAAAAATGTTTGTGTTTGTCCCGTATCCATCGTAGATTAATGGGTTGGTTATGCTTTACCAAAATATTTAACCTTTTCTTTAGAAAAATACTTTTAAGGATGCAATTCCAAGTTTTCGGTTTAACTTTGCGGGACAAACAGTGTGCCAGAAAAACTTTTCTTGACCTCGTTCCCGTCGAAGTTTTTGGAGAAATTACTTATCGCATTTTCCCCTGCCTGCAGAAATGGAATTCTTTGCTTTCCTCCGCCCAATTTGAATTCATGCATTTGTTTATAAGGAAGTATTTGAAGCTCGAGAGAAGTCTCTCCCCGTCGCTCCATCAAAAGGAGCGAATTAATAAATTCGGCGTTGACCGTTTTACCGCCCACCATTCAGTGCCCACCCCCACCTCTCTTCCCCCTCCGTAGCCCTCTCTCGAGTTTGTCTTTTGTTTACCCAGGAGCACCTCCCTCCCCCTTCCATCATCCTTCATAGCTCCTCCTTCTCCCCACCCCCCATTTCGCCTCGAATTCCGTCTTATTTCACTTAAGAGGCGGTCAAAGGAAGCTTCCTTTTCATTTCCTCCGGCCGAACCTCACGGTAGTTAGGGAAACTTGATACGTTCTTTTGGAGGCAGCTTCCGAGGGATATCTTTATAACGATGCCGATCTCATTCGGGTCACTGCCAATTTATTATCCCCGTCCATTGTTTTCGGGGGGGACACAGCGGGGGACAGAGGGGTGTTATTTTCTCTGTGCTTTTTATTCCGGGTGAATTTCAAGTCCTCCTCAGACTTTTGTCACATTCTTCGCAAAGGTGCCTCATTACTCCCTCCATACTAATCATATTGCTCTTCTCCTTCTTTATTTGTGTATGTACATGCTTGATTACGAGTTCAGCCACCATTGGCAATTCTTTTATCTATGTACCTTTCGGCTCAACCCTCCCGCACTAATAGCATTCGAGGACAGTGAAGCCCGTGAAGAAAATCTGAATTTTTTTCTTTATAATATCAGCGTCCATCATAAAAATACCGGAAATCTCCGCAAATTATTTTGGGAAGGAAATTATAAAGGTAATAACTGACTGCTTTAATCATGGTATTTTACTTTATTAATTTTTGTTCCCTTTTTTACAGAAAATTATCGATGAGTTCTCATCTCTGAAACAAGTAATTTTATTTAAATTATGGTAATTATTTTGCGGGCTAAAATGTTTTGATTATATTTTTGATTTATTATTATTATATTACAATCAATGAACTCACAGTGAACATTTAAATCCTGATACTATTGCATGAAGTATTTGCAATCATTGAAAATTGTCGCTGGTAAAATTACTTTCTACTCACTCTTCGTCAAATGTTGGGGATGTAATCCTGGCCGTTCTAATATCCGGCTGATACCAAAACTTTTGCATTATTAATTACCTTAATTCCTTAAAATGTTTTATTTAAATAAAAATTGCTGGCGGTCGAGTGTTGTGCAGAAAATGTGCGTATTTAATGCTGTTATTAATTATCACAACATGTTATTCAATGAATTTAGGGGGATACCGCAGCAGAAGTTGCATTAACGGAGTTTTCTGCTAATATGTGCATTGAAATTTTCTCAATTTTCAAACCATTCATCTTGACCACAATTAGAACCTGAAATTGCACGACTACGATTCCTTGTGACATATAACATCTTCTTTTAAAGCGGCCAGAAATCCACGGTGTAAGTAGACTCGGTATCTTGATCTGTCAAAGCATTCTGCCAGAAATCAAGGAATTCGGGTTCGAATCCTGGTCAGTGAGAATGATTTTGATTCTCTGAAGTTCCTTGTATTTTCAATCATCGAACGCTTCAGAAAAAAATGTTTACATTTCATCTAGAATAAATTATAATCTTAAAGCTATGTTAATTGTAAGTACTGTCAAAAAATTAGATTTCATCCCGAAATTAAGGCAGACTTAAATGGCGGGTAAAATTTTTAGTAAGAGATGTAGGTACTGCAGCATTAAAATTCTACTTTAAAATCCTGAAATAATCCTTTTTTTACCTAAATTAAGGATAACTGCTTTCAGCCCTCGCTCCATTAATATTTTTCCCTGAAGTCTCTCAACTAATATATTATCCGATATTTATGTAGGTATACCACAAAGTCTAGTTTGGAACATAATAATATTTAATTGATCCATTTCGTTTTTGCCTTAATGAGCATAACGAAAGAAACGGGCATTATCAAAATAATCCTTACATCTCCACGCGACCATCACCTAGCCGGGTTATTTGGCTGAAAGACTTTCTAATTCAATCACTTGAGGTTCCTTTAATTCTCCATTAAAACATTCCTTTGGCGAAACAGTATCAGACTGTCCCTTCATTTATGGTTCCTCCCACTGATTCATTCAAACCCTTTAATTTGGAAAGACTTAAATGAACTTCAAATGACCTTTAATAAATTACACACAAAGTTTAATCAGAGGTATTAATGCGTACCATGGATAATAATTTGTCAAGATTAAAGCAAAGCTTCACAGGAACAATAAATAATCATTGAAATAAAAGTGAAAGCTTAAAATTTATATCAATGTAATTTATGAAAAATTGTAATAGGTCCAAACATAGTATTTCAATGAGAATACTTACAGGTTGACTTTTATATACCAGCAAAAAATTTTATCTATAACTATTCCTTTATAAATAATTATATATTGAAACTGAAATTGAACTTCTATAAACATCTATAACTGTTAGTGGCTATGTTTAACTGAAATAATAAAATTTGTCAAAGTGTATCCTGAAGATTTGGCACAATCATTACTATTTTAATTGATAAGAAATTCTGGAAAAATTAGTCGTATTTTTTCGTCTGGTTCGTGAAAAACTAAAGTATAACTTCTTTTAGCTATAAATTCATCATATTTCAACAGAGCCATCAAGCGTATATCCAGCAACTATATATGCTGCATTAAACTGTACCTATTATTACATTGGTCACAATTTATTTGCAGTCCAGTCGGAGGTAGACAGGGCGATGGTCGATCGGTGGAGGTTGTTCGTTGGTATTGCCATTCATTTGCACGTATTGTCTAATGGAGGGGGAATCATGCAAGAGAGGTTCAACTAAGACAACCGCACACATATTCTCAAGAGAGACCAATGTCAAAAGTATTGATGAAGACAAGGGTTTAGGTTGGTTGAATAGGGGTCCAGGGCTTCTTAACTTAGAGAGGAGGGCAGGCCACTTCCTTTCATCTATCGCATAGCCACTCACTCCCCCTTCGTAGAAAAGCCCTCGCTCGATGCCCATAATCCCTCCCCTTTCCTCTCACACAACCCGACCCTGCTCCGTCGGGCGGCTTCAATATTCCAAGGCAAAGTCCATACGGTAGCGGACTCAATAGAGTGCTCCCAGTGCAGTTAAGTCCTTGCAACAAAGTTTTCAGCCTCCAGTATTCCAGGCATGCATATTCATGGAGGAGGGTGAGCTACCTCCTCCCGCCGTCTTCGATGTCAGACTCACCCACCCACACACACCCCCATCTGCCCCTGCCGCCCCTTCCCCTGACCAACCCTATAATCAACCCATCGTCCTAGGATCTTTCTCCTTCAATAGTCCGGTTTACATGTCTTCCGGTCGTCAATGGACGGGATTGTCACCGAGAGGGAGATTTTGGAAGAAGGAGTTAGAAATGTGGTGTGGTGCTTGATACGTCGTTGGGATCCCGAGGGTTGGGGAGGCGGACCCTGGGAGGAGGGAGGATTGGAGGAGGAAGGGAGTGTACTAGATTTTCACAGGAAACCCTTACGCGGCAAAAATGTATTGGATTATGTCTTCTGTCGACGTTATTGGCTGAGATTTTTCGGTTTCTAGGAAGGTAGAAGCCACCCAGGTGAATTTTCTTAAGGGTACTCGGATGCTTATTATCTTAACAATTGAACATTTCGATCAAAGATAAATTGGATTTGTTTTATTTGGCTCCATACCTGATTGAATCTTTATTTCCACAAAGCGTAAAGGTCTGAATTGATTTTATCATTAGCTTATTGATTCCGTATGTATAACATTTTATATTAGTCATTTAACTTTAATTGAGGGTCTATTAAGGTCATAGCACAAGCATGAATTCCAAGTGAAGCCATCATTTACGCTGGACAAAATCTCCATTTTCGTGGTATCGCAATTTGGGTTAGTCAGTATACGCTCTTCCCTAAGCTTATCCTGACCGACAGATGATTTTTAATAAAAACGAGTTTGCTACATTCCAAAGAACATGACGTCAAGCGAGGAGAATGTAACTATTAATTAATGACTAGAGGTAGGAGGCATTATATTAAATTTTGGACTTTACATTCCGCAAGGGCAATATTTTGACGAAAAAGACCAAAATTCATCATGAGATATATATTTTTAATATAAAAATGTCTCCATGTTCATAAAAGCTTGTGAGTAAGCTTAAAAGAAGACTGAGCAGATATGTGCGTCTCTTAATAAATAATGAATTCTTTTAGCACCAGAGAGAAATCCTCCCTCATCTTGAAAAGCAAGACGCGACTAAAAAGGCATAAAAATAAGCTTTCAGCGCTTCAAAATAAATAAAAAAGTTATGGAAGGAGAAATAGGCGGCTGAATTTTCTGTTCCCTCTGAAGGTATCACTGCCGGAGGGTGTTGACCCTTGAACGATTATGAAAGGTAAGCCTTCCCTTGTTCCTCGAAATTCTCGTACATTCTCAAGCCTTTAGCTTTTTGCTTCGCAATAAGTCCCTTGGCTTGGCGTTCGCGTATTTGCTTGTACCCATGCGCGTAGCATCCTAAAATCTGCTCTTGTCGCATATTCCTTGGAGGGGATTAATTTTTTACATAAGATTTTTTTTAGCTGCGCATTGTTTAGACTTCGCCTTCGATTCATTTCTTCATGCCGAACTATATTTTTACGCAATGATCTTAGCCTCATAAGGTCTGCATATCAACTTTGATTGCTATTTCAACACGATTACATTATGTCTATAATAAAGGTTTGGGGTGAAAGCAGTTCAAAGCAGTTTAAGGATGTGGGTTAAACGTTCCATTGACTTAGCAGGTATAGAAAATTAACTAATAAACTTTAGGTTCAATTTTATATTTAAACATCATTCAGATTTTGAAACAATGACGATCTAATGGCATTGCTTTGGTTTAAATATGTCAAAATCTGAAACCAAAATTTTATTGCAGCTCTGAAGTCCATTCCTAATTTTTGATGACTGAAAATAGTGGCTCTCATCAATCTATCAACCCCATTTTCTGATTGATATTATTTTCTGGTGCATATTCCAGATAAGGTATAAATAATGACTTTAATTTGACACTCTCCGCCATGAGGGACTATGTTACATTCGTGAAATCGTTTCCAGAACAGTGTTCATCAAGAGCAAGAAATGGGTGAATTTACTTAAGATTTTTTCCAACAATGTTTCGTTCCCCTTGTTGATGTGTTCTCTTTAATGAATATTTTCAACATCAGTAATTGTGTACATCGTTTATTGTGTTGATAAAAATTAAAATAACCTGAGATATAATGAAGGAATTTTATGGTTATTATTATTTTCAAGAATCTATAGAAACTGCTTAGTAGTATTTTGATTTATGTGATCGCAGATCCACTTCCCGTTTATTTTAATGAGTTATTTAATATAACAAATGGTAAAATGTTAGAATTGGTTTTAAATTAAACTATCCTTAATCGGAGTAGTGACAATATTCATCTGTATCAGGCATTATACAACATTTTCTGCCTTCATATATTTTACCATTAAATTAAGAGATCAGTTTTGGAAGTCGCAAGAATCCAAGGCAAGAAAATATTGACTAGATTGACATTTTTGGTAAATAAAATGAATAGACTCACAGTTTGCAAAGATTTCATGCTCATTTTACATCCATTTCAGCGACCATTACATGCCCTTGAAGCAGACGAGAAAATTCTCGAGCGTTTCATGACCGAGTAGAAACTTCAAATGTTTTGGCGAAATGGCGTAAGGAAATCTCTCGAGATAAATGGAAAAACTACACGTGCTTTTCCTTTTTCGAGAGGTGTTACTGTTTATGCCCTCGTCATTGAGGCTGGGAGCGGAGATGCCTTAAGGGAAGAGGGCCTTATCAGCCTTAAACCCCACCCCCCCTCATTTTCCAAGCGATACGCATCAATAAAAAGCGGAATAAATTGGAGGTTGAGGGAATCCCCAGAAGAAGGAATAATCCACAATCCACCTCACGCGCCGTGATCGCGTGCTGTAAACACTGCCCATAATCCCTTACGGTTCTTAAATGGAAGACGTTGCGCAGGATCGAATGCCGTCGAGTCGTTTGGAAGTACCGTCACCACGCCGAGCGACGCCTATTCCTTCTCCTTATTTCGCCCTCCCTCCCCCGAGGAAGCCCGCCTTTTTTCGCCGCCTTCTGGAAAGTATCACATCGCTTTAAGCCATTGCGAGACATCCTCCTGGAGCGCCGGAAAAACTCGACGCGCGAGTGAAAGGAGTGCGGACGAGAAGGCGCTTATCTGCGCCATCACGCGTGCGCAATTACGTGTTCCCGCCTCCTCCGTATCCAAGGCATGACGGGGCGCCAACAGCTGGCGCCCCAACCGAGGTCTCCATTTTGCGATTAGCTTCGCTATCCGCGCGGTTTTTTTTTCATCCTCCGCCTTATCTCCTCTCAGCGTTGCATTTTTTTTATTGATAAAGTAATTTACATGTGCGATCCTTTGAAATGGAAGGCAATGGTGAATTGAGTGAATGCAGTTAAGTGTGTGAGGACGTAGCCGTATATACCCATCCTCGTTGAGAGTCCTGTGACCGCATCGGAGAACTTTTAATTCAAAGGACTTTGTCCTACAAAAGCTGTTACGATAAAAATATTCGGGATCGTTTACTGAAAAATCTAGTGTAGAAGACATTAAATTTACTGCAAAAATTTGGTAAATTTATCCACACTCTGATATCAAACAAGTTTTCATTTATGCGGGTATAATTTCCTATACTTTATTCTAAATCAAATGAGTTACAAACAGCGGCTGAATGTGAAATTAGAACTAGCAGGAGAAATATTAACAGTTACAAAAGAGTCGTTATGAAATTTTTCATTTGTCAATTTATGCCTTATTTCAACACGTCTTTTGGATTTTAGCTTTTCATATTCTCTGAGTCTATGCTTATGATTAAGGCGAACAGGTTTCATTCTTGTAGATTTTAAAGAAAAGCTCACTACTCTCCACATTAATGGGTATATTATGATTTCAATATTTGAAATCTTTAGTATTTAATTTTTTAAACAAGTATAAATCTTGCTCTAGGCAATAATTTTGTTGTTGGCTCTATGATCATATTCTTGCATTAGATCATTTTGTGTTAAGCCGAAAAAAAGGTTCTTAATTGGTAGTCATTGAGAAGAAAGGATAAATGTGAAATTAAGGGTATTTTAATTTACTGCGGAGAAGATTGGAGAAAATAAAATTCGAGAGAAGCCAAACAAACAAGAGCTTGGTGTGGCAGAGGATAAGAAAACGGTATTGGGAGAAATTCCAGAAATCAGAAAAATACGCCGCAGAAAATATTGAGGGTCAATTGATTACCAAATACTGGGATATAATGGCGAGTTTCCATTGAGTGAGATGGAAGAAGTAAAAAAAATAAATTTTTAGTTCACATTTAACTGCATGAAGCTGTAAAAATTTGACGTAATGAGAGCGATAAGGGCAGTCAGTGTATTTATAAGAAGGAAGGTATAACAAGTGTAACAGTTCCTTTTTCCTATTAAAAACTATGAACCATTGTGCAATAGGTTTGGTTGCTCAATCAATAGTCTACCCCTGATTGGTCGAATATAATGGCATCGTGCCTGTTTATTCTACAGTGCTAATGCGCTGGTGGTTAACGACGTGAAAAAAAATGAGCTTAGAAACTTAAATAAAGACTCAGGCACGAGTAAGAATCTCTAAAAATACAGCTCTGTGAAATTTAATTCTATTTATATTAATTCACCAAATAGATATCTCCGCCCAAAACCCTGCATTTGCTTCCATCTTTTTTCCACCTCGCTTACGTATTATCTCCCTGCATTCCTCGCAATCCTTTTTTAAGAATGCCCCATCATAATTCTGTCGTTCGGAATTAGGTTTCTCGCACCAAGTTCTGCTCCGCTTGCCCAGAGGACATCCCGCAGATTACATGGGAATACTTTATGAAGTCCTTTTATGCCCTCGCCCCCAACCCCAAAGGAGCGAGATAGCGGGAGGGGTAAGAATGATAATGCAGCGGTTACAATATTTCCCTCAGTAATTCTGAGCATGCCCAGCTAATTACCAACGGCATTTGTCACAGGTATGTATATCTCCGGGATAATCTCCGAGGGGATAAAGCGGTCCAGTCTCTCCCCATTCCTCGTTCCCCTGACTCCATTTTGGCCCCCGGAATAAAAATGAAATCTCCTCCCCCACACGTCCCCGTAGACCTCCTCCTCCTCGTGCACTTGACCCTTAAAGCACTTGTGAAGCCCACCAAGGTGTGCGGAGGGATGTGGCTATATAAATGCAGATACGCAATATAAAACCATGGGTGGGCTCAACCCTTTCTCGCGAGAAAATGTTTCGCTCTTCACGGAGCATATATTTGCCCGGGCCCATGACGAGGGGGTTGGGGAAAGAGGAAGGGGGTTGGGGGATGAGGGTGGGGCGGCGGAAGTGTGGGAGGGGGATGCTTTAGGTTTAGAATGGAATCGAGTAGTAAATATCGCGGGAGGCTTTTATTTTCAGTTCCTCGGAGCCCCGCTGCCTCCCCGTGGGCGCCACTTTCCCCAAACGCGGCGTCCTGTCGTATTTCTCGGTAATTCTTTTCTCTTTTCCCCCTACCCCCACCCCCGTATCCACCCCTACCCGCCTCACTCCAGGCCAACCGTACCCTCCCTTTCTTCCCACGGCAGTCGCATTATCTTTTCACGCTCTCCAGGAGGGAAAAAAACAACACGTTTTCTTTCCGAAATTAGAACACATTTCCCTTTCCCTACCATGGCGTTTTACTGTGGGTTCTTCTCGCATAGTTCCTCTTGCTTCCCTCCTTCAGGGACGTTGAGCTTTTCGCAGTGTCAGATCTGTTTTGTTTTTTTCGTGGTTTTTATTACTTAGCGTAAAAAGTTAATACTACATATTTCAAGTTATGACTAGGCTGATCAACATGCCCCTTGAGTCATATTAGCCATCATTGCTGTTGTGGACGATTTCCATCATTAGATGTGTGAAGCTTCCTCAAACACCGTTTAACTTCAAGTGGAGGCTTCTATCAGGGTTGAACTTAAATTCGCTCATCAAATAGAATCATATTAGTTTGCATAACTTTCACTGTACTTTAAAGAGTACGTATACTGATTGTATCTCAAGCAGCTGCTTATCTCACTCGAGGAATTTGTGATATTATTTGTTGGTAAATTGTTATGACTCGGTATGTGAACTCATTAAATAACATTCATTCGAAAGTTTATTTATTTATATTTACTGTAAGATTTTTAAGTGGTCTATCAAAGCTGATTATTCCGTGAAGCTTCTTCGGAAAAAAATTAATTTCGAATGTATTAAAGTTTGATGTTTCTTTTTCTGTTTGAAGAACCAATGGCTTTCGTTTTTCTCGTTTAGTCCTTGAGTAAATTTAAAAAAAGATATTTTTCCAATATTTCCCTTGACTAATTTCAATTATTATTTTTGGAAAATAAGACAGAAAATTATAATTGAAGCAATAAGAATAAAATCCTCTTTCCTTTCATCTTGTGGCAGGAATGCGTTTTTGGTACTATTTTCCCTTATACCGAGGATCAAGTTGGGAAGGGGTACATCTTTATTTTATTGGATCATATCTTGATTGTAATTCCTTTTTTTATTGGCTATTCTTTTCTTTATGATCCAACGGAAGAGAGGGCGGACATTCTACACACTTTTAAACCTTGGGCTCTTGCTTTTTGGCTTCATTACTCTAAAGTGTATTTTATGTTATTCAGACTCATTATCTTGAGAATTCTTTGTAACAGAATATAATCTAAGAATCAACGGTGATTGGCTAAACCCTCTTCTTTCAACTAAATTTATAAGTTCTCATCAATTTAATGTTGGTCATTTATTGATATTGAGAATTTCCCAAGAGAGGAAGTAATGTCGAAATAAACTCAATGGTAAAAAAATTGTCAATATTTCCATGGAGATAATCAAAATGGCACATCTTTATTACAAATTATCCAAGTATTTCCTCCTGGGAAACGTGTAGAATAGATAGATTTAACATGTCATTTTTTCCTTAGAACGATGAGGGATCAGAAAAACGGTATTCGACCACTTAAGGGGAAATATTAAGGGAAAAATTGGTCTGTTTTGTTTTCATCCCCTGCGACACACCCCAGCGATGGCTTTCAGGGTTATATATATGTGTGTATATATATATATATATATATATATATATATATATATATATATATATATATATATATATATATATAATATATATATGATGTATAATAAAACAAAACAATATATCGCGCATTCATTAGCATACTAAGAGTGTTCAAAGGATCGGCTTTAAACAATGAGGAATAACAAGGGAATAAGGCAGCAAAAGTGTGACCCGAACACGCGCGTTGTGGCCATAGCGTGGTCCTCCTCAGTGGACTTGAGGGAGAGCAAAGGAGACCACTTAAGCACAAGGTTGATTGAATAAGCAAATAAACATATCATGAGAGGCAAGTGGCTGGGGGGAGGGGTGAAGTGAGTGACAGAGGAAAGTGACCGCTTGGGAAAAGTCGGTTGAGCCATGAGGTCGAAAGGTCGAGGGGCTGTTGTCCATTTCTTGTCGCCATGAGGACAAGGCAATAGAAATGGGAGCAAACGCGAAGAATGTAGCCGGAAATTCATTAGTTAGTATTTAAAATTGAAGATAACGGGGGGAAAGATATAGACCCTAGTGACATGTTTTGCATGCTTGAAAATGGAAAGACATTGGTAAAAGTCTTATAAACCATTTGCTGTTTATTTTGAAAATTTCAGACTCTTCCAAATTAGGTATGTATTTATGGAGTGAATAAGCTGTTCCGCCATGTTAGACTTTTCTCGCTTGCTTTTTTTGTAACATTGTACCATGTCAAAGTCCGCTGATATTCATGTTGTAGCTACGCAAACATTTGGTTGTGAGTAGATATTTTTTGTTTCCTAAATGAGGTTTCAATTTCCTGTTAGTGGAGTGGTAAAATTGTTGTTAACTATTTTTAAATTAAATTGATAACTTGGTCAATTTTAGCCAAAAATGCAATATTATGAGCCCCTATGGTTGGCGTGTAGTGTACTTGCATTGTATTACTTGATTTGTGTTTCTTAAATATTTTGTACATTAAAAATCATTAATTATAAAATCATTAATTATATATTAATATAATCATTAATATAATCATTAATTATATTAATTATATTTGATTAAAAATCATTCATTATAAGAATGTCTTGTATTGTCTAGTAAGGGAAATACTGCTCTTTGAAATTCAAGAAATGTATAGCTGTAAAATGAATGACGTGGCTAAGACTTAAATGAGAATTTTATGGTTTAAATAGGAGATATGGCTTGGTCAATGTGTCATGTTCATGAATTAGCATTATGGGTAATTTTGAATTAAACGCATAAGCAAATCATGCATGAAAACGTTTCCCACGCTAGTTTGCTTATGCTGAAGGAATGCAGGAGGGACGAAAGATAATGAATATGAAAGTTTTTCAAGAGGATGGAATAGTAGACTGACAACGTCTTTGGTAAATGTGGTTGAAGAGACTCCGAAGGAAATGAATATTGAAAGGTTCACAAATAGAATTGAATGCCAACTAAGAACTGAAAAAAATAGATGGTTCAGGATATATATATGTATGTATGTATATATATATATATACATACACACATATATATATATATATATATATATATATATATATATATATATATATATATATATATATATCGCATGAAGAATCAAAGTCAACACCCTGCGTAGCGAGTGTAAACAAATATTTAACAAATTACAACGAAGCGGAATCTCAGTCCTTGGCCATGGTAGTGCTAGATCTCACGTAAGGCGCATGAAGAGTGCCTTATACATTTTAATAAAATGCCGGCCACACAGACGAATTGGTAAAAGCTGAAGAGTTTTTTCTTCAGTGTTTCACTATATCCAAATTAGCCGAGGAATCGATGCATTTTTGGATAAATGCGTATTAATATGCACTAAGGTAGTGTGTGTGTGTGTGAGGAATGACAAACCGATACAGTGGGGCACAACGCTCTATCACGCAAGACTGAAACGCAGCGTTGCTAGTAGCGCATAGTACTGATTTATCTGGTGAGGTTGGGCGTTCGTCGTATTTCTCCTGAAAGATCTTTGACGTGGGGTAAGTGAGAAATTTTTGCGACGAGCTTTGTGCCGGAGAAGTAGCGCTTCGTGTCGTGTGCGTCAGTTGAGGACACGGAGTCAGGTGGCCAAGTAACCTCACCGGAGCAAGTCAGCGGCTTCAGAGGTATTCGGAGACCGAGTCTCTGCGCGGGAGAGCCGTGGCTCGTGTTTCAAGCGGGAAAATGGGAGGAAAGTAGTAGTAGATTGTTTCCGGATCTCCAAAAAGGGGTCTCCGGGGTGCACAGGGCGGCCATAGGCCATAAAGGCGAGGGTGGATCCCGGGAACCGGCTCATCCCCTCTTGCGAATTTCACGGCTCAGTTCAGTTTTCCTGTCGACTAATCGTCCCAGACACGCTTCTCCTGCGGTCGCGTGTGTGTAATTGTTCCCGGAGACACATCTAAGTGTTAAACGAGGGCCTTTCTAACTTAAGAAACAATGATTTCCAATAAATCTAGGCATATTTTCCTTTGCACTGTGTTTTCTTGTCTCCTTGTTCAATATAATTATGAGGTAGTCTGATCATTCGCGAATTCAGTGTCATTTCTACCTAACTGAATCTGACGCATTAAATTGCACAATCTCAAATGGCAATAGAAATTAAATGCCATTCCATAGTTTCGATCCTCACTAAATTATTTCTTCTTCCTAGAACCAATTGAATGTAACCAAGTCAAGCATTTCCTTTTGAACATTTATAATAGTAGCAATTATTAGGGGATCGACCGTCACCTAAGGTAATATGTGCGTTTCGGGATAGTTTTCTTATTTGGTAGCAGTAGGATGTTATAGGCAATGGAGAAAGGGTGGAGAGAAACCCTGCGTAGGTATAAGCCTACTCTAACCGGAAGGTGCCAAGGGTTCCGTAGTCTAACGTCCTATCCGACGGACGGTGTAAAGTGTTTGCGGTGCTCTTGACAGAGCACCGCAAATAAGGATACCTCTGAGAAAACTCTATCTACCTCCGGGATTCGTACCCGGGACCTCGTGGTGGAAAGCCAGTGAGTTAGCTACCGCACTATGCCGATCTTTATTTCCTTTTGACCTTTTTGGACACTTACCAAATGGTTTTCACTTATTTTATTTATTTATGCTCCTAATTGAATAGGTTTTAATAGCTCCTTAATTAAATAAATTTTAAGTTAAACTATAACATAAATCTTGGCCGTGGAAAAGTTGAATCAAAACACTTGGATGTTGGACTTAACTTTTATTTAGGGACGAGTATAGAATACAATTAGCAGTTATCAGAGTACATCACATGACTTCAGCGGTCATTAGGCTCACTAATGAACCTATATTGTTATAAACTTGACTTTTTGTACCACTTGTTGAAATAAGTTAATTTATATACGGGGATTTCTGGTAGTTATCTTCCTTTATTGGAATTCAGAGTTGTCAGTTTTTTTATCTATTCATAGAAAATGTATTGTTGAAGATGTCAAATTATTACACTAAAAGTTTTTGCAATTTTCTTTATATTACACAAAGTCCGAGTGCGCAACCTCAAAAACTTAATATTTTCTACGGATTGACGCAATACTCTTGAGAGAAGCCAATAGTGTCGGACCAGTCGAAAAATCGTAAAAAAAAGTTTCGCAGTTCCATTAAGTGAAAGCAGTAAGAGTACGTGATGTATTTCTTAAGATCCCAGCAGGGAAGTCTTCAGGAACTCAAGCCCATGAAAAGGCTAATTTCCGTGCCGTTAACGGCTCAGCCATTACGGGCTTCTCCCATAAAAGATATCTAAAAAGCTCCCTGGGAATCAGTATTCAATGACCGAATTTTCTTGGAATCTCTCCACCCAATTTTTGCAAAAAAAAATTTTTATTTGCGTTTGATCTCCGGGTGTTTGTCGCATGGCGCCTTCGTAGAGTTTGCCTGCCGTGGGTGTCGTGAATACAAAGTGCTGGGAAATGAAGTGGGAATTGGCGCCCGGAGAGATTCTCAGATGTCCTTTCGGATTGGCAAATGGTGAGTGAAAATGGAGATTGGTCCAAGGAGTGTGTGTGTCTGTTTGGGTGAGCTCGCGCAAGCATGTGTGTCGGTGTGGATTTCGGGTGTGGGCGAGATGCGGAGGATCCGTAAACCTGTCGCGAGGAGCAACGTCATTAGTATGCATTCGAAGTCGGGAAACGGGAGACGAATAATCGATGAAATGTGTTCAAACTGTGAATGGATGAAAATTAACGGCCATCAAGTAGCTGCGCGTAAGAACAGCCGAAACACCGCAGTTTTTATTTTCAAGTCAAAATGCTTACGAATATTTTCCGTTTTTTAATAAAAAAATTTGTCGCGAAAAGCGATAACGTACAAGAAACTGATATGCATGCTTGCTAATTCCATTATTACATCAATAGTGCCCTCTTATGAAAATGGTCTCGCGACACAAGACTTATGCTTTTTATTCTTGTATTTACTTCATCCTCTTCTTAAATAAAGAGATGTTTAGTAAATCAAATTTATCTTTTAAATCATTTCTTTTAAACTTCATTAATTTTTCGGAATATTGATGCACATTCTTTTTCATCCTCATTGTGATAATTAGAGTAATTAATTAAAAATATTTGATAGATTAATTTATGGTGTTTGCTTGGTTACTTTTGATTCAAACGCAGTGCTTTCATTGCAAATTACGTGAGATTTTGCAAAATCATCAGCTTCAAAAAAATTTCATTCCCAATAAATAATTCAGTTCTTGAGGAAGGTCATAAAGGTTTGAAAGAGTAATAAATGAAGTCAACTGAATCATCATATTAGAATTTATGATGATGCAAAAGCGCTGGAATCTATATGGTGGTTCATTCTTTCCGGGCTCTTTTTTAAATATTTCAAGCGCTAGTTCATTCGCAGAGGAATGCGTTAAAACTTTTTTCAGTGGAGGCTATTAAAAGCTGAATTAGGGATACCTTACAGAACTTAATGTTATCACTTCAATGCAAGACGAATAAAGGCCAATATCGTCAGAAGTGGCAATTATGGAATTCTTTCGGAGGATGAAGGCAAAACTATTAAGCGAAAATTTGGAGCACACTGAAACGTACGCAACTAACTCCAGGAAGAAGAGACCGTTGATGAGGCTAAAAAAAGAGAATCCATTCTCAATTGTGGATTTGTCGCTGCAGTAATACGTGCGCGTATGTCACTCTAACGAGTCATTGTAACAGGCAAGTGCCATATTGAAGCGAGGAATTCTGCCCTGGGAGTCCTACGAGCAATGTTATCATTTCATTACATTCCCAGTAGTTGGATCTTGACGCGATTAACTTTATATAAATGAGTACATGAAATAACATTTGTCAAAATGAGCATTTAGCAAGTGAAAATCGCTCAATGAGGATAAATTGTAAGAGAGTTAATTAGAGATACGCACATATAGGAATGATCGGATGCTTTTGTAATGCATAGGCATAGATGTATATATAATGAGAAAGATTTGCGCGCTAGCGTTGTAATAATGGAATACACGTATTCAGGTTGTCATTACAAAGGAAATCATCTAACGAAAATATAAAATATTATTCAAATATTCTTATTGCCATTATTATGATTTGCAAAGCCTTGAGGAAATAAATATTTTGACTTATTACTCTCTTTTCTAGATTTTAATTCGGATTCACTTCAAACAGTTAATTATTGCTCGGTAATAATAATTTAAGTTACTAAATTAGGGATCGACACATACGGAGAGCGCCACATACTGGTCGCATATTTTTCTTTATATTTCAACTCCTATGGTAGCGCAATAAATTCTAAATAAAGAAAGAAAAGTAACAAATTTCTACTATTTAGTGGAAAATGGTTACTATCCGTTCTTATTATGTTCTGATTTTACCTTATTACGCCTGAAACTACTCAATTTGTGATAAATTCTTTTTTCCTTGCTACCATGTTTAAAAGCACTGAAATTTCATCATCACTTACAGATATTTTCAACTATGTTACCAACGACTAGCATATTGATGCAAAAGTTGAAAGTAGATTCTGTACGTTTCAACATTAGAAACAAGTGAACTTTATTACTTAATTTCGTACAGTTTTCACATCATCACCTCGTCATATGGTATACGTTTGTTTATAGGTTTGCCACTTACTGGCCCAAGCGAATATCGGACAAGCAATCAATACCAATAATACGCTTTTACGAGGGTAGGCTGAAAACGAATGCAGGCATTCTTGAAGACCACAAACACAATGACCTTTAGAAGCACTTCTAGTGGCATGTGGAAGTTACATTCCCCTCAAGACGCATACGCAGGTTTGAGGTCGTTACATTCATCCAGTGTATTTTGAGAAACGGAAATATGGAGACGTGTTCAGGTGCTATGTCAACACGAGGTAAACATGCCACCAGGAGTGCTTCTGAAGATCTTTTTGTTTGTAGTCCACAATAATGCGTGGATTAGTTGTCAGCCTACCCTCATAATAGCGCTTTTTTACTAAATAAAGCCTCCTAGACTTATTTCCTGCTACTGATAATGTGTATAGATGTGACCGCGTAAACACCCTAGGAATGAAAAATCATAGTCAATAAAGAAAGTTCTATTAATGATTTCAGAAATCTAATGTATATTTAAAATCTTAAACCTAATATATTCAATTTTATTATAACACATTTCTCCTTTAAATATTAGCTTCCTACGTTCTCACCATATTTCAGTCTCATATGGTCACATTTCCCGAGTCACCTATTCAAGTTTCTTCATTCCGTGTGTAAAATGTTTGCCACAGGCTGTCTGACATCGAAAGAGGTCTCTCTGGAGGCGTCGATGTTCCCGTTGGAAATAATTGGAAACAGTCGGAAGGACTCTCTCCCTCTCCCCCACGCCATAATCAGTCGGCTCAAGGCACATATGACCCTCGCCGTCGGGTGGGGTCGGGCAGAGAAGGGCATTTGCATGTATCCGGACGCGGATCGTCTCATCACCTAGCAGAGTCGGAGACACCTTGACAACCCCCGCCTCCGCTAATTCCAGCCGTTACCCGCGCCTGGCTCGACTTCGCCTCATCCACCGCTGCAGCGGAAATCACCCGAACACGTGACGAGCTCCCTTAACTCTTGGATACGAGCGCTCCGTCGGAAGAGGCAGAGAGGAGAGAAACGGCCAATAATTTGTCCCAGTATTCGATCGTCTTGAGTATTCTCAGTCTAAAGACTCTCCATTCTACCTCCTATACCACTTTTGCGATCGAGATCAGGATCGGAAGGGGGAATGAACTCCCCACCCCTGCTCTCTCTCCCTCCCCCATAGCGGCCCATCAAGAAGGAAGAGGCCTTCCGACGAAGGCCGACTCCCTCGCCACTCATCTCGGCCTCTTAACAGGCACCCCCATCTGGGGAGTCTTTCCGGAACTCCTCGGATCCCGACACATTTTCCACACTGCCAAAATCCGTCTCTTTTTAAGCTCGGGGTAAAGAAGGGGTCTCCTCCTCGGAAGTTACTCTTTCGCCTCCATCCCATTACTCCGAGCTTTTATCCCGGCCATCTCCTCGCTCGCCCCCCTCTCCCTAAGTCCAACCCCCTTCCAAAACTCTCGCAATCAACCCGAAGGCCGTTTCCTTCCCTTCAGTTTTAAAGACCTCCCAGTATTTTTTCTCACAGCCTTTCCTCCCGGGATTATCCCTTTCACCGTCCACACTCCACTCCCCATCGCTCCCCCTTCCATCAATACTCTCCTTTCCACCATTGGCCCCATGCCCACGGTCCCGCGCGAATTTGCGATCTGTTGACTGGGAAATGCTGCATGGGGGCACGAAGTAAAGAATCGAGTTACATTTATATATTCCAGATTTTTAGTTATGTATTTTTTATCCAGTGGTCTACGATTTAGGGTAGGCTTCAGATGGATACAGACACTACATGTTACTTCACATCAATCTTTGACTAACACGGCACTAAAAACTTTGGACCCCTTAATTGCAATCAATCATTCTTTTTCGCTATGATCGTGATGGACGTAAGCATTGGAAGATTCTTTCGACTCCATCATCACCTGATGATGACTTTATTAGTCGTAAGCTAAGACGCGCATAACAAAAGTATGTGGAAAAACAAAGTATTTTCTTTTCCGATATGAATTGCTTCCACAAAGTGACACCTCAAACCATTCTATTGAAAAAGATCTTTGGTATTTTTGCCAGCTTTATTTTGGTAACGATTAACTACTCTCATATTGACGCAATATTTGATTAAAATAATGAAAAATATAATTCTGTTGCAAATGTCTAACATGTTTAACTCTTGTGCCCTAAAAAGGTCTCATATTCCGGGAAATCAATCAAATTAGATACTCCCACCCAACGACAAAAATAAAAATGTTTTCCACCCGTGTAAGGTGATGATGATAAGCATACAGTGATTCTTAAAACCTGGAGGTAAGCATTAGTGCGGAAAATTTAGCCCCGTATTCACCTGCGCTTGTCTGAGTGAGTTGAAAAAAAATAAAGTGAATATTTACAGTCGCGTCTGCCGATTTGAGTGAAAAGTGTTATGCCTAAGGCACTCTTAATTCCATCCACCTTACCTATTTCCCCATTCATGACGAAGCACTTCTCGTCAAATAGATATTAATTGCGGATATGCAGCACTCCATTGTAAACACCGAAAATACAGGGTGCGGCAACATAACTTCCTTTTTCGAAATCGTTTTTCGTTCGAACGGGCTACAATTAATATCTACATGACGAAAGGTCATGTGGATATTAATTGCAGCCCTGCAGTTAATTGTGATACCCTATAACAGCAACTCTATGCTTAAAACGAGTAAAGTTAACCAAAATTGTATAATGAATGTCGAAGTGAAGAGGTAATTTCTTTTAATCCAGATGCATGGGAGCAGCGGGAGCATTTATACTCCTCCCGCCCCTCCGTGCCCCGCCACGGAATGGGACGACCTTCCAGCTCATCAAGATCTGTCTATGCGTGCGTTCACGTGGGCATCTTCAGTACGCCGGAGCCCATAGGGTTTGCTATGGTTTTCATTGGTTTCATTGGTACCTTGGAACACATAAATCGTTACATTAGCGCGTTTATTCAGTGCCTGAAGTAGCTGTATAATTGACTAGTTTTAATAATTTTACCGATTTAATGACAGTATTAGTCGCCAGACCACCAATGACCTCGAGCACAACTCTCGCTGTAGATGCGCTGGTTTGGCCGAGGTGGATACCTCCTTGTAAGACCTTTTGCTGAGGGTTGCGATCAGGTCGGAGAGCACATTTATACACTATCCGCTTTGATTCAGCTGCAGGAAGCGGGTGGGACATACACGCAGGAGGAGGGCAGGTGTCCAGGTGGTCTTCGGAGTTCAACCCGGCTCGCAGCATCCCTCAAGGGCAGGATTTAGGTCATCATGCATTCGATTTTGCCTTTTTCCCGCGGTAGGATACCTTTCAGTTTTAGCTGTTCTAAGAGTGAACAGAAAATCATGGTGCGACTATGACCCGTGCGTTTAGTTTTATAACGTGAGATAAACAAATTAATGAATGAATTACGATTAAATACCTAGCCGTTACCCTCATTCACGATCTCTCCTGGGTGAAACACATGCAAAGAATGCGTGGACAAGCTAGCAAAAAATTAGGATTTATTAGAAAAGTACTGGATAAATGTGATTAAAAGGTAAAATAGAAATGTTATCTGTCGTTTGTTAGGCCTAATTTAGAATATGCTGCAAGTATTGTATATGGGATCCCGACGAAGTTAGATTAATTGCCAAATTGGATCGCGTGCAGTGTAGAAGAGCTAGAATTGTACAACGTTGTTATGATAAACGTAGTAGCTTATCCAAAATAACAGCACAGGAGATAGTCTGGGAATCACTCACGGAGCGAAGGTTAACTTACAGATTGAAATTCATTCATAAATTGGAAGGAGGTTACTTTAGCAGTGATGTTGAAATTGTATTAATACTCCCATCGTGCTACGGTAGGGGAAATTATGTTAGTAAAATTAGAGAGATGAAGTGTAGAGCAGATAGATTTAAGATATCATTTTTTCCAAGAACGATAAGGGGTCATAATAACATTGTTCGACCGCGCTATGGTCATGTTCGGGTAACATTATTCTGGTGTGTATTCAACCCATGCCACATACCCTGGCGGTGGCTTGCAGGGTATGTGTGTGTGTGTGTGTGTATATATATATATATATATATATATATATATATATACACACATATACATATATACATACATATATATATACATATATATATATACATATATATATATATATATATATATATATATATATATATATATACATATACATATATACATATATATATATACATATATATATACATATATATATATACATATATATATACATATATATATATATATATATATACACACATATACATATATACATATATATATATACATATATATATATATACATATATATATATATATATATATGTGTGTGTGTGCGTGTGTTAAAAAAATAAAATAAATGATTGACCGTCGTTTTTCACTTGGTGCTAGAATCGTGATTAATGTACTGAAAGTTGAGAGTTGGAGATCCTTGGTATCCTTGCATCCTAAATTGCGTTCTCATTGGCTCCGCAGTCTGTGACGACACAGTGTGCCATGCATTAAGAACGCAGTCTTCTGCTGCATTTCCATTCGTCCGATTCAATGTAGGTGCAGACTGCAACGGAGTCTATCAAGACATGCTCAAGTGCAGAATCAGAGCACTGTGCGCGGGGTTACTGTCATCATGTATTTCCTTCGGGTGCTGCCGTAGGCATGAAAAGAAAGCATTGTGGTAGCGCCGCTGCGTTAGCAAAACTTCAAATCGGATTTGTGAAAACGTAGCAAAATTGACAACGGCGCGCCGTGCCTTAGCGCCCACTTCCGGGAACAGGCGTACTGAGACCCACTCGATGAAATTTGAGCAAAATGAAAAAGTTCCTTGTGTCAATGTTTTATTTATATTGAACGAAGAAGAGCTTCCTTGAGTTTTGATTTCAGATGTTTTCATTTTTTTCCGTATGATGCTGAAGTATATTTTTATTATACCTTTAATTCAATGTCTTTTTTCCAAATAAATCGGATTTCATCACGTTCTCCATCGAAATAATAGTAATGTTCTAACCGTGTGTATACTGAATGTAAATACCTCAAATTAATATAATTTGTAGTGCCTTTTGCATGCATCTTGCCCCATGGTGTCGTTTTCCAACTGTATTAAGAGCATTCTTTACGGTGTTTTGTTATTTTTCTTTGAATATCTTATAGAATGGTTTCTCCAAGTTCGCAAATGTTTTCTCTTCAGAATAAAATAATTAAATACTTTCGCTTAAATCTAACCCCATCCTCCATTAAATGCGGCAGTAAATTAGTTTTGTTAAATTTTTCAATCGGTAAAAATATTAATGATGTTGCTGTTAAGAGGAATATTTACTTTAATACTCATATTTTGATTAATAATTCAAACCAAATTGGTTTCAGCGTTTTCTCCCAAGGTTTAAGTAAGGAAGCACTATTCGAATCTCTTTCCACCTTATCCTTAAGATTTGAAAAGGAGGAAAAACAGTATTTGGCTCTCCCACAAATACAGTTGGGAAAAAATTAACGAAAACGAAGATATTGTCTTCGGGATATGTCTCCCATCCTATAAATTATAGATATTTTAAATATATCTCAGGGAGGTGACCAAAAGTTTTGGTCATCCAAGCCATTGCAACAAACGGTATTTGGGCCTGGTTTCGTGGTGCATGGAATACGCTGGTACAGAAGATGGTAGAAGGGTAGCTAGCCGCCTCCCTTAACTAATTACTCTTCCACGAAAGATCCTCGGACTTCCTCGGGTGGACGTTTATAATAATAATTAATAATGTCATTGCATTGAATTAATCACAAAGTAATTAATTGTATTCTAACAAAAATATGTAATTGACAGAATTATTTCCAGTTTTATGAGAGGGGGCGTCCCCCCGAGAAGTGTGATCGGGCTTTCTTATTCTTTGCATAAACTGCATTAGTGATAAAGTAACAGCAAATTCACATAATATGTCGTTTATGCTGTCATCTGTAAAAATTATAATACTACGGACCTTGTTGGTTTCTTTTGACAACTTCAACAATATCAATGCTTGGAGAAAAACTCACACGCTCAAGATTCATAGGGGTGATCAAACATTGTGAACTGAGTTGTCAGTCGAAATAAAGACGGGTTTATCATGGGCACGTCATAAACTTCTACGGAGATTCATGAAAGATTAAAATTATCCTTCTCAAACGTAAACTGGATAATTGTTCGGATGTAATATACGGAATTTTTTTTGTTTTGACTTAACAACATTAGCTCTACTACGTGGTTTGAAAGTATTTCAGGCCTGACGCGGAATGACCTAATTTCAGGAATAAACAAGATACAGAGGAAAGCTCCTCATTTTGTTAAAAACCCCTTTTAAAGAATGGAAACACACAATTTATATAAATACTGGATTTGGAACCACTAGGATAAATAAGAATGCGTGATTTCTATAAAATGTAACGTAAAAACTTAGGAAAAATAGTTTTATTTCAGATATTGCTAGAATGCCTCAAAATTCTTCAAAGTACCTCCCTTAAGCATCGATACACTTTTGCCCGCGGCGCTTTTCCACCACTCGAAGGTTCCCTGGAAGGCGGATTCCGGAAGTTCGTCAAGAGGAGTCCTTAAGATGGCTCTCAAGGAGTGATGTTGAAAATGTATAAGCACTCGTATTTTAACCCCAATCGTACTACCGTGCGGGAGATCATGCCAATAAAATTAGAGCGATTAGGTGTAGAGCAGATAGATTTAAGATGACATATTTTCCAGGAACGATAAGGGAACAGAAAAACCTTGCCCAGAATAAAGGAAGGGTCATATTCGAGTCAAAATGTGTCCAATGTGTGTACTCACACCCTGCCCGCACAACCTAGCGGTGGCTTGCAGAAGGTGTTCGCAAGCAGACAATCAACTCTGCTTTTGGTCGTCTGTTAAGACCTTTCGGGACGAGTTTTGCTCAGATATTTTGCATTGCCGTGTTTTCATTGATAATGGTATGCACTGTCATCTTATCAATGCCAATACAATCCAAAACTATGCGCACACTTAACCGACGGTCTGAATTCAGCACTTCACAGGTTAGGAAGAATATTTTACCGATACCTTTTTTATGAACCTTGTACGTCTCAAATAAGGTAGTAGAAAATACAATTACATTAATACTGACACAGGTATAATTATAAACATGAATAAATTGGAATGCCATATCACATGTGAGGTGATGAGATACATAGCAGTGCATCAATTCATATAAGTAATCTTCTTTCCAATTTACTACACTGGTGCGACTCCTGGCAATTAGAATTAGACAAAAAAGTGCGTGGTCAAAATGTTTTGGAAAAGAGCAATTCCCACCGACCTTCGGGTTGATTACTGTGTTTATAGTTTTATGATAAACTTAGGAGCGTATCCAAGATATTACAGCAGCTAGGCTGTGAATCACTCACGGAGCGAAGGTTAAACTACAGATTGAAGCTCTTGCATAAATTCGAAGGGAGTCTCCTTAGCAGTGATGTTGAAAATTTATTATTACCCCCATCGCACTACAGTAGAAGAAATCGTGCTACTAAATTTAGAAATATTAAGACAGTTTTTATATATCATTTTTTCCATGAACGGTTGGGGATCATAATAACATTGTTCGGCTCCGGTAGGTTCAAGTTCGGGTAAAATTATTCTGGTGTGTACAAATACTTGTATTTTGTATTTGTATTCACCCCCTGCCACAGACATGCAGGGTATATATGCTAATGGCGTCATTACTTAAAGTTTGTGTTTTTTTAATTTTTGACCACATTTTCCCAGAATGCACTTCTGCCAAGCGGCCCGAAGGCGTGCGTTACGGAAAGTCTGGATACATGATTTCTTTAAATTCTTTAGTTCCATAGGTATAATCGATATTTTCTCTTCTCCTTAATGACATAACTATGAAGGCAGAATTTTTTTTTTGAAATAACTATTTTTTCAATTCATACTTAACTCACATTTTTTTAACTATTATGGTTCAACTTTTCTAATTTTGAACTCAAATGTCGGCTCTTTATGACCCTATGCGGAGTTTTTTTTATTATTCATATGAAACGATATGATTAGAAGTGTGAGGAATTACCTCGGAAGCTTAACTGACTAAAGCACTCGGCCAGTTATTAAGGGAATCGGGTTCCAATCCTGGTGAAATCGAATGTTTTGTACACTTTGTAATTGTTGCACTGATATAATTCTGGTTTTGGGAAGTCTACATTTTAATTATTAGTCAGATATATGTTCAGTTTCTATTTGACTAATCAATGTTTAGTCAGTTCTCATTGGTAAAATAGCTGAAGAAATAAAGAAACCAATTTAACACTATGTATGACTCATTTACATTTTAGGTGAAGGAAGTGATTCTTCAAATTTAGATTCATTATTGCATAACTAAAAAAATACTTGTCGCTCTTGGCCTTCGCCTGTCGAGACCGTAAATAGTATTCCTGTCTCGGATGTGTCCATTGGTAAGCCCGTTGGCAATTTATTTAGCTTTTAATTATGAAACATTTACAATTTCGGCAGATGTTAAGACTAACGTTGAAGTTTTAAGCAGGTAGATGAACCGAAGAAATAAAAAACTTAGGGCAAAATAGGGAAACTTCAGTAAGACTCCAGAGATAGTAGTCGCTGGGAAGTCCAAAACTAACTTTAATAGTTGGAATATCTTGAATAAAAATTTCATATTATATTAATAAACTGATATCCATGTAGCCTCCATTGATAATTTGATGGTACTCGTTATTTGTATTTTTATGTTTGTTAGAAGAAGATTTTACATTGGATAGGTTTAAGGAGAAAAAAGGACTTTGAATCAATTGGATCAATAACAAACTGATGTGTAAAAATGTAAAATAACATTTTTTAAGATTTAAAGACATATTTTCAATCATAAAGGACGGAAAAAGGTATCATTACTGTATTTGCCAATATTTTGTGTCAGTTTTTCTCTTAATTTAAAACGGATTAACATAATTATGATTTTCGAGTATAAAAAAACTATAAAAATAGCTTCTACAGTATAGCTTAGTTTAATTTCGAAAACTATAGGTTTATAGCGTTTTGCTCATAATCCATAGCAATCCATGTATATATGCGAGATACACATCTTATCCATTTGAAGTCATGCTGTTAATCAACCATACTATATGCTTTGTCATGAATTCATTGTATTTTATTTATTTTATTTCTCCTAGAGATGATTTTAGGGATCAAATTGAATATTTCCCTGCTCAAAGAAAGTGTAAATCATACGCTCTAAATTAACGGCTATCATGAGAAACGACTACAGATGACTATTCCTTTCATCATTAATGCATTATTTTCTCATAAATTGAGCGAATAATTCAATTTACCCTGACAAAACCGTGGGAATTATAAGTTTTTTGAAAGGATATATTTTAAAGACTATATTTTGTGTGTGTGTGTATATATATATATATATATATATATGTTTGTATGTTTATACACCCACACACACGAGGGTGGTTCAATAAGTACCCGTGTTAGAAATGAAGAAACCATTTTTTCAAAAACATTTTTTTCATTTTTCAACATAGTTCCCCTTTAGAAAGATGCACATCTACCATCGTTCCGGCCATTCTTTAACCCCTCAAAAAATTAGGTTTTGTCGAACTCTCCTAAATGCGCCTCTGTCTCGGCGATAACTTGTTTGAGCTAAATTTTTTTACCGCGAGCCATTTCTTCATCTTAGGGAATAACAAAAAGTCGCAGGGAGCCAGATCGGGTGAAGTGGGGGGGTTCGGCAGCATTTAATAATGTAGTTCATGCAGTTTGGCGGCGACAACTCTGGATGAATGTGCTGGTGCGTTATCGTGGTGAAACAGCACCTTCTTTTTCGCCAAATGCGGCCGTGTCTCCTTCAATTTTTTGTCAAAGCGGTCCAATAACTCACTGTTGTATTTCCCAGTGATCGTTCTTCCTTTTTATAAAAAATCCATGAGGATGACGTCATTTGCATCCCTTTCCGGCCAATCGGACCATCTTCGCCTTTTTGAAGCAGAGTCACCGGGAGATATCCATTGTTTTGACTGTTGCTTAGTTTCTGGTGTGTAATGATGAATCCAGTTATGATCAACAGTGATAACTCGACGCAAAAACACCTTAGGATCTCGCTTAAATTGCTGCCAACACTGCTTCGAAGTTGACAGCCGGATCAGCTTGTTGTCCACCGTGAGTAATCGCGGCACCCATCGGGCCGACAATTTTTTCATCGCCAACTTATCATGTAAAATATTATTTGCCGACACACCCACGGCCTCTGCTATTTCGCCCACTTTCGTTCGTCGATCAGCGAGAACCATGGCGTTGACTTTTTGAATGATTTCCTCGGTAACTACGTCTGCCGGGCGTCCTGGTCGCTCCTCATCAAAAACAGATGTTCGCCCGCGTTTAAATTCGTTGAACCAATATCTAACTTTGATCATAGATGGCGAAGTGTCCCCATGAACAGCATCCAACTTTGCTTCTATCTCCTCGCATTTCTTCCCAACCAAAAACAAAATGCCAATTACCGAATGATACTGCTCTTTTTCCATCTTAGCGAAAATAACGAAACACGTCTTACTCGAATGGCTGCCAAATCCAAACTAACCTTTAAATCAGTCTGAAATTTGATTCACCGCCGTTTGATAGATGGCAGTACACGATGATAACATAAAATTCCCTCAGGAACGCCCTTTGTTGCCAAACACGGGTACTTATTGAGCCGCCCTTGTGTGTGTGTGTGTGTGTATATATATATATATATATAAATTAAAGACTATTTTAAGTTAAATATAGCTCTTCGAAAATGGACTGGAAAACTTTCGTTTGCAGGAAATTCAGGATAGTACAGGCTCTCAATAAAGATATAGATATATTTCTTCCGTAAGGGTGCATGTAAAAATTTGCCCGCCTAAAATATGTGGCACTCGGAAGTTTATGAGGTAGCGTTAAACTGTAAGTGCATAGTCATATCTAAAAAATGGAATTTTCGTCGTAGGTACCTTTCGGTCGTATGAATCCATCTCCAACATTATACCATATCATATTCCATGCATATACCGCTCGTATACCCTTGCAAAAAATAACTATTTTCATAAGCTCTGAGTTCTATCTTGGTAATGTTTTGCATATGCACAATATTTCGAAGAGTGGGAGCACGGGGAACTTGAAGAAGGGCTTGCCTTCAGCTGGGACTTAAAGGAGTGGCGGCCATCTTCATAGGAAAATGAGATGATATTTTGCCTTTCCATAGGGTAAGGAATTCCGGCGATGTAATCATATTATCAAAAACACTCCGAATCATTTTTTCTCGTTTTATCAATTTTTCAAGGGATAATGCGCGGCCACTATTCTATCATTCCATTCTTGGTACTATCCTTGCTATATCATGCTATCACACACATAAATATATATAAATATATTATTATTATTAGGTAATCTACCGGTTAAGGTAGGTTTATGGATGGACATAATTACTAATTAAATAATTTGTAGCCCCTAGCAAAACATCCTACTCTACATCATGTAAATATATATAAATATACACAAACACATTCATATACATATATACATATATATAATGTATTATTATTGGGTAATCTGTGAGTTAAGGTAGGTTTATGGATGGACATAATTACTAAATAAATAATTTGTGACCCCTAGCAAAACACAACATCCTACTCTACATCAGGTTCCTCTTCATCTCTGAGTACTTTCTTTCTCCCTTCAGTCCGTCCAACATCCCTATCCTGTTCCTTCCCTTTCCTCGTTTGCCTTACATTCTCCCCTCAACCACAGTCTTAAACATCCCACTGCCTGTCAATACCCCCTTCATCACTTTTCCTGCCTCCATAGGATTTCTCCCAACAAACCCATGTCTTCGCTCACCATACCAAGTACTTCCTCATTTGTTTTCTTCTTTGTCCATTTCACCTTCTCCATTCTTCTCCACACCCACATTTCAAAATCCTCCAATCTACGTCTATTCTCCTGCTTCAATGACCACGTTTCCGCGCCGTACATAGCTACGCTCCACATCAAAGTTTTTACGAGTCTTTTCTTAACATCTTTACTCATCGTCCCAGTCATCAACTTCCTCCTTCTTTTGGACGCCTCCTTGCCTAGCGCAATCCTTCTCCATACGTCCCTACTAATTCGAAACTTTCGGCAAAAAACACCTCCGAGATACGTTAACTGTTCCACCTGCTCTAGAGTTTGCCATCTTATTGTAGTGTTTAACTTTGCCCTCAACTTTCTGGAAAACCACATAACCTTTGTTTTATTAACATTTATTTTTATCCCATATCTATCTCACTGAACTGCCTATTAACGCAGCCATGCCTGAAACCCCTTGGTTCACTGAAGAGCGAAAGCTTGATCAACAGCAAACCTAACTAGTTTTTTGAATTCCACGCTGACTTTTATTCCCATCTCCATTCCTTTCCATTTCTACTATACCATTTCCTTCACATATGCTCGGATAAGCAGAGGTGATAATGGGCAACCTTGCCTTACACCTCTTCCTAACATTTCCCATCCGGACTCCCCGTTCCCCACTCGCACCTGAGCAGTCTGAGAAATGTACAGGTTGCGGATTAGCCTCCTGTCCCTCCAATCTATTCGTATTTTCTGCAAGATATTCAAGATATTTTCTCAATTTACTCTATCAAATGCCTTTTCAAAATCTACGTATGAGGCAAATAACTGCAATGGCATCGCGCGTGCCTTTGCCCTTCCTAAACCCAAACTAATCATCTCCTAAGTAATTATTTGCCCGGCTCTCCATCATCTTGTTGATGATCCTGAGAAAAATTTAAGCTGCTTGGGAAATCAAACTCGTTTTGTAGTCCTCACATGATGCCGCCTTAACCTTTTTACGGAATAGGAACTAGCACTGATCTCAGAAAGTCTTCCGTCCAGATTCCTTCTTCATTATACAGGTATATATATAAACAAATTATATATATAAACAAATATATATAAATTTATTCATTTATATATTCATATGTTTACGTGTATATACTATATATGTATGTCATGCGCTAAACTTTCAGTTCTTTTTTAGCATTGACTTTCCTTTTCCGAAGATTTTTATCTGTTTTTTACTTCTATTTGTGATGCCAGTGCATGTTCTTTCTTAGGCTGGACTTTCCGAGTTCATATTCTATTTCCGAACAATTACTCGTTACCACTTGAGGTCACCTTGACGTGGGGTGGTCGTTAATGCGCAATGCGAACGAACATTGTTGATGGAAAGCTCTCTCTATGTATGCGTCCCTTATTAGGGCCTAATGTTGTTTCCCGGAATGCACGTTGTACCCTCTCCCCCTGGCTGCAGCAGGAAGGGTATTGAATGGACGGAAGAACTGACCTACATTATTTGCGGAGGCCAGATATACTAGTAATCCCGCCACCAACGCCCGGTGCAAAATTTTTAATGCGACGTGGAATGATCCGCGCTCCATTCTCCAGCATTGTTCTTGGTGCGCACCTAGAAGGTCCAGCCGTGAGAAACCGAAGCGGGATATTCTTCGCTAATTAAGGCCGTGCCGTGTCCAAAGGGTTTTCTTCTAATTATGATGTCGTTATTTCTGCTTCATCGAGTAGAAAAGCCTTTGCATTCAAGGATATTGCATTACGCTATGGGTAGCTCAGAGTGAGTATATGTTTTCTCCTCATCCACCGCTCGCAGTGTATGTGGTCAGCAAACATACTCGGAAGTCTTAAGCACCCTCAGGATAGAAATGTGTGCTTGTTTTATTTACTGCCCTTTTCAGCGGATAACGTCCACTCATGGCGGTTTGTGAACCCATTTAATTGTGTGAGGGAAATTCTAAAAGGGTATTAAGAATTTATTTAGAGATTACGAATTCAATTTAAATCCATAAATGATAAGCGCAATAAAGCTAAATTACGTTACAGTTAGAAATAAATTTCAGAATCGTGTGGATTTAGGTAATAAATAATCAATTTTAGCGTTAATTTCGAATGAATCTATGAGTGATTGAAATATTAACGCCACCTATGGATGCTAACACTATGATCCTAACACTAAGGTATGCATTTTATTTGACCGGATGACTATGCTAGAAAAATTATAAAAATTTATGTCTCGGCCACAGGCTGGGAAAATGAAAAACTAGAATAATATTCCACGTAACCCTTAACCGCAGAGTGATCAATCTATGCTTATATCAGACGGAGGAGACATTCAGTTTTTCAATAAGAAATAATGAGAAAGAGTATATTTCTTAGTAAACTTGAAAAATGAGAATATTACATTTGAGTTTTAGTCACATCTAGTGGATTGTAAGTTTAATCAGGAACTAAAGAAATATGTAACTTAGAACACAAGAATTTTGAATTTTTCCTTTAGTCATTAGAGTTTTACACGGAAAACCAACAACAAGGTATAGTACGTGCCAAGACAGAGAATGAGCATTTAATATCATTGTATCAGTTTGCATATCGCACAATTTATTTTAATTAAAAAACTCATGATGTCCTGTAATCTTAAAAAATGTATTTTTAACCGAGTATAATTTTCTCATACGTAATATTTTTTTCAATCTTTGTGAAAATAGATATGATATTTTAAGAAAAAAAACTTTAAATTAGAATACAACTTCCTTTCCTTTGTCACGACCGCGGGTGATTCTAGAAATTGAGGCTAAAAAAAGTTTTCCATGACTAAATGAGCGGTTTTGTATGTACCGAGTGAGGGCATTTCAAGTCGACGACATGACACAAGTAATTCGAAGTCCTTGCAAGAATCCCCTCGCTATCTCGAGAAAGCAACTTCCCAATTCTTTTGTTTTAACCACGATGATTTTTTAGGTCGCACGTTTTCCCGCCAGTGAATTGAAGAGAAGCGGAGGAAGTTTGAATTTCAATTATCTGCCGTGATCGGGCTTTGTACTGCAGTCCTCATACGCGAGCAGTTGCCCAACTCCAAGGTCGCTCGCTTTGCCCTAATTGTCCCTTGCTTCATTGCTTCTTGCAGACTCAACATTTTATAACAATAGTCCGCGGTTTCGGGAAGTAGGAGTGGGGAAAAAGGGCGTTCTCTCTTGGAAACGAGGTCAAAGTCTTCTTCTCTGTTAAGTACTTTTAACGAGGCATTCGGAGGTATCTAATTGTATCCCAAAGATACGTAACCCTCGCCCCCCGACCTCGCATCCCTCCCCCTTCGGGAATCGTCGTAATTATCTGGATCCTCGTCCTCCCCGTGCCCAAGGCGTTCTTATCATAATCCGACCTCCCGGCGCATTTATTACATCTCCCCTGCTCATTCCCTCAGGGGTGGTCGGGCGTGGGGATTGGTTATGGGGTAAGGGAAGTCAGGAGAGATGGAGAGAGTGAACGGGAGAGAAAATAAGACATCCCGGCTCACTCCGAGGACGCAAGACTGAAATGTATGGAACTCCGGTCCGAATTGAACAGAGATCATCACCATTCAATTCGAAACTCCCTCCCCTCTTCCGCTACGCCCTTTTTCTGTTTCGCCCTCTGGATCTTCGTCTTAGTTCCACAGCACTGCTCACCCCCGAGTCTTCCTTCTTTCTTCCCTACCGATCGTCAGATCAACGACTCCCCTCCCATTCCTTCGAGGGGCGAAGGAGTTTCCCTTCAGCCCCAAAAACCCAATACGTCTTTCCTCGTCGCGTTTCCTTCAATATTTATTATTCCCATCGCTGTGGAAATGTTTTATTTTTTTGGTATATCTGCCTGGGATGTAAGAGCAAGGTAGCCTGGAGGCAACGTTACGCTCTCTCTCTCTCTCACGGCTGATGTTTTAATATTCACTCAATTCCAACCGCCTCGTGCCTGTGATTTTGGCATAAAACCTTCCTAGTTACGCCACTTCCGTGTACGTAAACTTGGAGGATCTATTCTCTCCGCGAGGTTCTCTTTCCCTGTTTTAATTTTGGGGAATCCAACCATCTGCGAGAGTCTTTCTTTCTAAATTAACAGTTCTTTAAACTACCCTTCCATTAATTTCCGTTTTTATTCACACCGTGAATATTATTCGAATACGTATTCATTCTTTAGATAATACATCCGTATCTTTTTATAATGGTGATATTTTGAAATATTTGTCTCAATGGGCTCACATTCTTTTACTGTTGTATTTCTGTTAATAAATTACCAAGATGTAATGTTATGATGCACTGTGATGTTGTGAGAATTTTACTTTTTCTATCTGACATGACTATGATTCAGGAGGTCATGTACATATTTGATTGTGTCATGGCGAATTTAAACCATAAAATGTAATCATTTTATATACATATGTTAATGTAATAATTGCTTCCTATTCGATTGAAATGATTCTCGCTTCGGTAATGAAATTTTAACTTAGCCTTAGTGTGAAACTAGAAAGCAGAGCGTAAAAGGTGTCTTATCAGACGTTGACGAGTATTTTTTAGATATTTGATTCCCATTTTCAATCAATGGTATTATTTGTCAGAAACCCGGCTTCATTCTGAAAATGGTAGTTGAAATATGTCAAATAACTATATAACGCCATATATTGCGGAACAAAACTTAAAATTATGCGTTAAGAAATCACAGTGATGCCATAACGCCCAAATCTTGATTGAAAACTAGAAACCTCTCATGTTCTATGATTCATAATTGATAAAATGTACTCTTACTTTACAAATTTACTGACGTAATTACATTTACTTGACTAAAACATTAA
The DNA here is from genome assembly GCF_022747635.1 of Hetaerina americana. Lineage (NCBI taxonomy): Eukaryota > Metazoa > Arthropoda > Insecta > Odonata > Calopterygidae > Hetaerina > Hetaerina americana. The sequence goes on from NW_027287205.1 coordinate 10,899,833, forward strand.
AAGTTTCATTATTTTTCCAAAAGGGTTTGAAATCAATATTTGTACTCCAATTTCATATTCATTACTCTTTTAGTTCGTCTGATATCTTATAATAATCAGTTGTGAGCTATTTATTTCCAATCTCCTCCCTACAGTGCATTGAAAATATTTTTATCGAAATGGAATGATTTTAATGTCTCGATGATTACAATGATCAAGGGGTACAAATCCATAGGCTTTTCTCAAAAAGAGATGTATACTGCGGTGGCTTGAAATGAAGGATTGCTGACAGCCATCATGAGTATCAGCCGCCGAAGAATTTCATCTCAACACTGAATGGAATCGGATCTCGGATCGTTCATCCCGGCTGCCTCCGCTGCTGCTTCGTCTTTTTCTTTGGGTTAAAGTGCACGTTCTCGCCCTCCTTCGAAGTCGAAATGCGAGAAACCAGTGAGGAGTGCAAGATGTCATTAATGAGCGAAATCGTTAAAGCCTGCAGACGACGGAGGCTTTTGGGGGCGCATTGCAACCAAACTTGAAGTGAGTCCATCAATACAGGACGCCTCCCTGCTTTTTTCCTCCGATTCGTTGTTAAGTAACGTGTCCCCATCCTCCCCTTTCTGTCTTCCCCACTTCCTTCCTCTGTTTCCCCCGCATTACCGAAGAAATAAGAGGAAATGAAGGTGGTGTCTTCGCACTAGACTCTCCCGTCTCTCACACACACACACACACACACCCCTGCTCCCTGTTGCCGTCTCAGGAACCTCTTCATTGTGCGGTTCGTGATGCGGTGAAAGGTTCCCTTTTTCATTCCCCCTTCGCCCTTATGGCCGCTGCCCCCCCCCGCAAACCTCTTCTCGCCCCCGCGATCCCCTCCCTATCCGGAAAAACCAAGACTCCACGACTCCGCAACCCTTTACCAATGGCCGCGGTGGATATCTAAACGTTCTCCGAAAAAAATACTTTTTCCCAATCTTTCCTGTATTTCCGTTGACTCAGTTTTCATCAGACATCCATCCATCCCTTAGGGAACAATTTCCATCCCTCTCTAGTGGATAAAGGAAAGCTAGTGTTGTTTATTTAGGTGGAAAATCATTTAGTATATTTATTACGCGCCGAAAAAAAAGTTATCAATTTTGATTAATAAATGCAAAAATGTATTGGTACAGTACAAGTTATAATACAATTTTACATGCATAAAAGTAACGAAATATTTTAACCAATTAACTCATTAATTTAACCAATATTATTTTGCAGAAAACGTATAGAAAGTTGAAAAAAGTTAAAGAACAAGGCATTGGGTGGGAATGCTCGACGAAATCGTGGAATTGTACTCTTAGCTACGGATGATGGTGGTTTTGTGTTTACATTTGATTACTTAGATGCCATCCAAGGTGTGAAATCCTTCAGGAAGCAGGAATTACGAAAATGTACATATTTTATGGCGGCACTGTGATATTTATGCGTTTTCCCTTTTGCATATTTTTAAAAACTTGACTTTTCTGTCCACCCTTTTTTTCCTAATTTTTTTCTTTTTAATGCGGTATCTTGTGATGAGAAATATTGTCATTTTTACTACGTTTTTTTCAAGTATTCCAGTGAAAACTAAAAAATCGTACTAATATTTTACGCATTGAATCACATGATTAATTTTCCTTGATCAATGACCTCAGCCAATAGCGTAACTTTGCAATTTTGGAATAACATTTTACATCATTTCATGACATATTTCTTAATCAAATTTAAAGATATCTAACTCACGCAGATAACGCATTGATTCCATGGTCTCATTTTTTACAATTTACAATCTTTTAGGCAACCCAAGACAACAGTACCGATCTCAATACACACCCAGCCAAACGAAATTTTGTTGACGCATCCTCTGTGACGTTTATTTAATACCATGGCTCAAGACATTTTATGCTACAGATGTAATTCGATTGATTGTCATTTTTCTCATTAACGCGCTTAGCTCTGTAACCTATCAGTTGTAAACAAATACGTTTTTTTATATCTAGCTTCATTATTTTTAGGTATGGTGTAACTGGTATCTGGTGAAGGTGTAACTATATACTGTGATTTCCCAATGTGGAAAAGGTTGAATGGAAGACTCGGTTAGCATCAGAAAATGATGGTACAGGGAATAATATTAAAATATAAAAGAAATCACAGCTTGAGACTTACTTTATGTACTGTACCTCATCGTCAATAACACACGATTAAAACTCTCACGTGCTCAACATGTCACCAAATTCTTTAATCAAACTTCAAATTTCAGTCAATCATTCTCCTTGATTTTGAATTTAAGGTTGTTATAAGAGGTACCATGTGTCTGTTTAAGTAGTCAAACTGACACCATAGTAAAAAATCTAATTCAGTGCTAAACAAATGTGACACTTTAAACCAAAATTACAATTTTGATTAGTAATAGCATTCTTGATAAGCCTGTTACGCTTCTAAATTCGAACTTGAGCAAGTCATGGTCTCATTTTGAACTTAAATCCTTCTCTCACGAGGTACTTCGTAGAAATGGAGGCATTGAATATGGTACGAATAAAGTACAAAGTAAATAAAGAGTACACAAGTGGCGAGGAAGTGTGTAAGGTTACCAATTTTAAGCAGAAAACTTTGGTTTGGACAGGAAATCGACCCAAAAAACAGTGTGTACGTTGTAACTCTTCATTTCGTATTCCGTTGCCGTCTCTCAGAAATGCATGACAACATTTGCGGATTAAGTGATAGCCTAAGTAAGTGAGGTAATAATTTTCACCTTACTCTAGTTTGTTCTATAGTGAAAATGCGGGTAAACTAAGTCCTGAACAATACTAGGCAGCATACCACAATATTAGGCAGCATACATATATCAAATTATCACGAAGAGTGAAACTCGGTTCCGTGACCTTTCTGTTATTTTACTGGACAACAGGATTTAGCAGTATCATCTAAAATGCTTTGAAAATTCTAATATACCTTGTGGCCTTGCAAAAACATAATTTTGCTACCTCGTGTGTATTAATAAACACCGATATCCATTCAAAACCAAAAAGATTCTGTTTATTAAACGACAATACTTTTTAATAATATATATATATATATATATATATATATATATATATATATATATATATGTATAAACACGGATGTAGATTTGTAGAATATAGCGACACAAAGAAAGGACACTCACAGTATGTTATTTGACGTTTCGACAGCTCGGCTGTCGTCTTCAGAATCTCTTCATTCTGAATCGTCTTCATTCTAAAGACGACAGCCGAGCTGTCGAAACGTCAAATAACATACTGTGAGTGTCCTTTTTTTGTGTCTCTATATTCTACAAATCTACATCCGTGTTTTTATATATTTGTGCGTCGCCGAAGAGCGTTGCATTTCGAAGATATATATATATATATATATATATATATATATATATATATATATATATATATATATATATACATAGATATATATATATATACACGAGGGTCATCCGGAAAGTAGTACCCGTTCGTGCCGCATGAAGTGCTGACGACGCGAGTAGCCGCTGGACGAGGTCAGATAGCTTCAGTGGCTTGTCTGCCTTCTCTGAGCCAAGTTGCGTGACGCTAGCATTGCCTGTGTTGTTTCTGTGATTGTTTACAATGTTTAAAAAAATTGAGAACGCCGCCAGTTGTGAAGTGAGGGCAGTGATTAAATTCCTCAATGCAAGAAACGTTCGCCCATGTGATATTCATCGCCAATTAAAGGAGGTGTATGGAGACAATGTAATGGACAAGTCGTCTGTTCGGCGGTGGTGTCGCAACTTCAACATGGGGAGGGGGAACACACACGACGATGAGCGTTCGGGGAGACCGTCTGTCATTACAGACCAACTGGTGAGCTCAGTTGACGAATTCGTGAGGAACGATCGGCGCGTCACAATTGATGACATCTGTGAGCATTTTCCCAATGTTTCTCGAACAATTGTTCATGAAATTGTTAAACACCATCTGCATTATGCAAAAATTTGTGCAAGATGGGTCCCTCGCGTATCTCAATGAGCTGGCGGCGAAGGACTATGCAGCAGGAATACAGAAACTTGTCACACGTTATGACAAATGCCTTAATTTGCTTGGAGATTATGTTGAGAAGTAGTTTAAAGTATCCTCTTTCAAATAAAATTTTTTATGTTTGTTAATATTTACTTTTGTCTTTTTATTTCACGAACGGGTACTACTTTCCGGATGACCCTCGTGTGTGTATATATATATATACATATATATATCGGCGATTTTTAAACTGAATTTAAAGATCAACTTACTGCATGTGCGATTTCATGAAGGTGAATAATACATTTTAGGAAGTAGAGAAAGTGTGCTTTACCCACGGTAAAACAATGAATAACAATTGAAACATGAAGTCATAGATATACTTTGTGTTTTTTCGGCAACCTTGCACTAATGAGTCAATAGAGGCTGACATTCAAGTGAGCAATTATGAGGTGAAAGGTAGCGTTTTTCATTTTTCCTACATATTTTTAATGACAATTGGTTGCATGTTTTACGTGAGTAACTGAGTAAACCTAATTCCTGGTATCTGTTAAAATGGCTATAGAATAAATACTTCCCTGTAGAATAAGTAAATTGATTAAACACTGCAGCGAGCAGTGTAACCGTAAGAGTCAGAAAATTCTAAAATTTACCAACCTCGGTTTTAAACTCCCATTTGAAACATGTCAGACGGTTTCAAAGTGAATAAAATTTGTGTAATTTTATTGTCCGTAAATGCGACCTTTACATCTAGAAGTTTATTTGCACGGAAATCATTTCCTTGCCAAATTTCATAAAGTTAAAGGGTACCTTAATTTTTTTTAAATCGATGAAATCTCGCAATAGTGACAGAGGAGTCACTCGCTGGCGTGCTTATAAACGCGAGACTTTCACTGCGCAATAGGGGAATAATATTTGTAATGTGAAATTTCCGCACTTCATTGGAGACTAAATTATTTTGATCCCTGAGCTGATTATGGTAAATTTCACGAGACGAGATATTTTTGATCTGAGATCGACATGCATTCGCCTTGGGGTGGGATAGAATAATATATGGATCGAGATTCACCGTCTTTTTTGGTTTATTTGTACTCGGAAGCATTGTTTCTCTTCGGCCAGTAAGTCCCGCACAAAGGGAATAGACAAAATTGGCTCGCGTGGAGGGTTGTTCGTCCTACAATGATGGAGACCCTCTCTTCTAGTTTTTTCCCATCTTAATCCCGTTCGCCTACAATTCCTCCTCCTCTCTTGGCCTACGCCCACTTCCCCTCCACACCCCACTACTCTGCGTGCGTGGGTAATGGAATTTCCAATTTCTTTTGAGCCGGGCTTTGTTGAAATTGATTTCGACAGAGAGCAGGAGAAGCGAGTTTCCCACCCTTTCCATATCAGCCTGCTCCTCCTCTTCTCCTCCCCTGCAATCTTTTTTGCAAATATAAGCGGTTTATTTTCAATCGGCTTAAAAATGTCGATAGATAATGAATATTCTAAACCTTTGACGAATGTGATGTATGCGAGCGGGGAAAATAAAGTTTTGTTGCATTTGAATGAGAGTTGTTTCCTATATGTGCGCGAACAAATTGTTGTCATCCAAATATATCAGAATATATATATCGCCATTCAGATTTATGGCGCAGCATCAATATTTAAACTCCTGTTCTCAAAAATATTTTTTGAACAGCACATTTTGTGTGAAAATGTAACCTATTTCATAGATTGAGTCATTTAAGATTAGATGGATCGTAGATATATTTCTATTTACCTACAGAATATATCCTAGAGCCCTACCTCCTATTGGTATTTCGGGGTTAGTAAGGGTAATAAATGTTTTGAGGTGCGATGAGGTACCATAAACGATTTTTTGTGCTTTTTTATTACATAGAACATGAATTTGTTAATTACCACTCCTATCTCTTGATAGTTAGTTTCTTAAATAATAACTTTTTGCGATAATTCATCATTATATAAAGCTATGATAGGTGCTACTGGGAATAATCATGTGGAAACATTAGTCAAAGACTTATCCTTCACTTATAACAGAAAGACAGATTTCACTTTGAGTTTTGCCATTTTTCATTATTACAACCTTTCGCCGTGTATGTTTAGTAAGAAATAATTTCATCATCCTTAAGTATGTAACTAGTTATCCTTGGAATATGTGAAAAAAAATGCCAATCCATTAAAATATCAAAATCCATAGATATTATTACGTTTATGATTTTATTTATTTTTGCCAAAATTACCAGGAACATCAAGGAATGGTGGTTTCGAGAATTCGGATTTTTGCATGTAGTGTTAAGTCTGGCTGGAAAATGTCGTGTTTCTAGCCACCAACCACCTCTGCCCCTTCCCGCACCACCCGCGGCTCGGTCCACCCCCCCCCCCAAACCTCTCGTTGCCACGATACCACCTCATCCACATCCTCCCGGAAACAATCTCCGCCGTCGGTATCCTAGCGGCGTCCCCATCAATCGGAACGTGGAATCATCGGGAAACTTAATCCGTTTCGGATTGCCTTCATTCGGCCAGCCCATTACATACTACCCCTTCTTTCCCTCCCTACTCCTTCCCGATCTCATCCTTATCTTTGATCAAAAACGTCCCTCTCCACCTATCCCTCGAAATGCGCCCAATCGCCTTCGTCTTATTTTTACCCCCCCCCTATTTCCCTTCCCTTACCTCTCCTCATCCTATTCAACGTGAAAACTTGTTATTTCAGCCCCTTTGCGAGTGTGCATTAGGTCTTTCCGTCGCCGTATATTTCCGAGACAAGGAAAATATAGGTTTAGAAATGGGGAAAAAATTAAATCGCACTCAATTACGATCAGTAGAAGATGGACATTTCCTCTCCTCATAATCACCAACGTATTAACCCTGTCTTGATATGTTTTTCGTGAAAGGCGAATTCGTTGTTACAGTTTGAAAACACATAGCTTTACCTCATTTTGTTTGAAAATATTCTGAGTTATTGTAAATTATAAAAAAATTCAGAATATTTTTTTAATTTTATGAAAATTTTTAGTTTCGTGAAGGACCAGGTCCATTGCTGTTCAGATACTAAAACGTTTTCCTTTCCAAAGCTTTACACTTCAAAATCATTTCCTATTTTATTTTCAATACGTGTATGTATACATTTACTCTTTGATATTATTTTGCATTTCTCTGTCAATGTGTAAATCTGCTTATTGTGTTATTTTAAATAAATGAACCTATAGGTGGGAATGTTAACCTTACTTATGCCCATTGATTGTATTATGTCTTGACTAATGTTTAATATACATTCCAAAGGTGATTTATTCCTATAAATAATCCCATGCTAATTACTCAAGTTCACTTCTTATATTTGTATGCACCCCTTCTATATCTATTCTTTATTTTTTTCTATTGAACTTTCTTCGGATAATACTACACCCATAATTTTATACATTTCAAAACAATATAACATAAACAAAAGCATGAAAAACTTGTTATGTTCATGATAATTCGTATATTTACTGGCTTTTTTATTGTTAAAAGAGGTCATATTTACGCGTTTTGTTTAGCTTGTCTTTTTATATGGCCTATCTTTATCGTGTAAGGAAGCGATGATCTCTTCATGCGTTTAAACGTGGCTACTAATAGCCCAAGAATAGAGCGAATGAATTCTGATATCTTCTCTATTAAACTAATATCGGAAATTTATTTCAATATTATGGAAATTAAAACCATTATGAAGGGTTAGCGTACGTATTTACGAGAAATTATTTACTTAGACTTGTAGTATGGCAGTTATGGTTAAAAGCGTAATATGAGGAACAAATCCGCTGGGTAAAAGCAGCCATTTTGGCGAGCTAATTTTGATTGCCGTTGGCCATGCCATAATTATGCAAATAGCATATATATATCAACGTCATCGGTGAACGCACGCACCAGCTTGTCATATTCTGAATTCATGCATGATTTTGGTCGTCAATGCCATACCAAATGACTTTGCTGAGCTGCCGGAGTGTCCTGGTAATGTATCGTTTTAAGCCACGGGAATTTCAATCATCTGAAATTATTTCAACCAGACTTGTTGTATTATCGCCATTTGCGTAGCTCCTAAACATACTTCCGCTCTTTTTATTTTGATCTCGTTATTACATTCCTCTCTTTTTTACTCATCAGGTATAATTTCTCCTATATCTTCAAAAAATGTATTCTACTCCGTATAAATTAGTTATTTTTCTCCTGAATATTATACATAAATATATATATATATATATATATATATATATATATATATATATATATATATATATATATCGATTGTAATTACCTCTTTAAATGAAGATTACTTAAATGCTACTTAAGGTTGGTGGTGTGCGAATATGTAAATGCATATATATATATATATATATATATATATATATATATATATATATATATATATATATATATACACATATGCATTTACATATTCACACACCACCAACCTTAAGTAGCATTTAAGTAATCTTCATTTAAAGAGGTAATTACAATCGATTAAACTTGATTTAACATTTATAATTCATGATAATTGCCATACCCTCACTATTTCGTCAGTTGTCTCTATGCTCATTATTTTGTGTATCCTCGTGTAGTGCTTATTATTTAAATTTTGAATGATAATCTTTCAATTCCTTTTAATTTGGTTCGTGTTAGTCCTGCATTATAAAAGGGAGGCGATGGGAGATTAGCTGACGAAATTTACGTGAATATACCAACAAGAAGTACTTCTTAATCTTAATTTTACGATAAGAAATTTCAGCAAATACATTATCTCAAAAATAGTGCTGATGACAACGATCACATAAATTATGAACATGCCAAGCTTATTTATGACCTCGGAGTATTTCGTATTTTATTAAATATCAAATATTCCTATAGCCCAAATTATGAAAGGAGATATTAGTAAATTTCCGTTAACTTTCGTTAAAGAACTAATTGAATACTTTCACCAATAAAATATACAAAATTAAATACTCTGTTAAATACTCTTGATAATTCCAATTGCAATTACCAATTCGTATATTTCTTTACTGTCGTGATTCTTAGGAATGTACTGGAATATAAGTATCCGCTTTTTACTTTAGCTGCTTGGCTCGAGTGGTTTTATTTTTCTTTATCTTATATTTCTATGATAATACTTGCCAATGTTAATCCAGCTACCATTATGTTTCGTCAAATTGTTTCCCATTTTTGTCTTCAATACCACGGGGGCTGTTTCAGCAATATACTAATCTTTAAAAAGTGGTATTCTAGTAAATATTTATATTCTTCAGTTTGTAAAAAATACATTTGCCGCTTTTAAATAAGCAAAACGATTTCGCAAGTGTTTTGGCTGGGAAAGCGTTCGGTCCTTGCCAAAATATGATTAATGATTTCAATTATGTAGCGCTGGGTCGTACGCCTTGTAAGTTTTAGAAGTATTTGGCGCCAGAGACGTCTCTTGGGTTATTAATCCTCTCACGCCCTCCGACTCCCCATCCCACCCAGAGCCGTGGAAAAAACTATTTCTTTTCCTTTCATTTTTTTTTGCCGCCAATGGCTGCGGGGGTGGGGGTTGGAGAATTTTACCATTCATCATCACCCCCTTCGTAAAGTGAGCTCCTGTAATGACGTCGATTCTCGAATGAAGTAGGCTTGAATTGTCTGCCGCCACCCAAAAAAAGAAGTGGAGTGTATTGTCGATCACTGTCAAAAAGTCAAACTCCGTTAAATTTATTATGGTGGTAGTATTTATCGATTCGATAATTACGGCCGATTTCGCCCAAATGACGTATTACGACCGATTGTGGGTGTATTGACTTTGCATAAAAAATGCCTGTGGCAATTGCTCCTTTTTTTAACTCCCATCCCCCCTCGGGGGCCCCAGTCCCCCCCTTCTTTCGCTGCGGACTGCATTATTTGGCTGATGTGACCACGAGCGCCTACCCATAAATCACCGCGGGTGCGTTCTCGTATATATACCGCGTGCCATCATTTTGAAAGTGTGGACTTAACAGAACTGAAAGGCGTCGCGTGCATCATTACTTCCAGTGTTTGCTCAATATGCATTTTTGCTGTTCCATCACTTGTCAAACATTGTCTATAATTTTCTAGAACGCTTATTCTTTGAGTGATCGGGGTACGTTATTTCGATATTCAATTAACGTAATTCACCGCCACGTTCGATAAGTTTGGATAATTTCTTGCAGTATCTTACATTATTTATAATTTATTCTCGGCGTTTTAACTGAAGTTCTCAACCATAATTTTACAGGCGAAAAATGAAACAATTTTTGTAGTAAATACCAAGTCCATGTCTCCGGCATGTATATCTTGGATTGTCAGATATTGGAACTATGTAGACTTCGGCGCCGCCTACATGGAATTTTCCCTTTGTCCCTAATAAATTTTACATCTCCCATCCTGAAACCTCTACTGTCTGGTTTTATCTGTGATTTTATTTATTTCCCATAAACTTATCAGCATATACGATCTAAATTCTAATACCTTTTTGCGATGTCATCATGATTTAATTTTTTAAGCAAAAAGGGATAGGGTAGGCTGAATGGTAATACACACATGCTTATAGACCACAAACAAAAACAAATGGCAAGATCGGGAATATAGTACATTAAAGCACATTTCTTAAGTTTCAAAATCATATATTCATTTATCAACATAGTCACCGTTAAGGCTACCAAATTTCTCCCAACGTGTTACAAGTTTTTTCATTCCGTCACTGAAAAACTCTGCCGACTTTTCTCGAATCCAGGACTTGACAGCTGCCTTCACCTCATCGTCCGAGGTGTAATGATTACCCTTGAGGTGTCTCTTGAGTTGAGGAAAAAAACAAAAATCGCAAGGCGCAAGATCGGGGGAATAAGGATGGTTTGGAATCGGTTCAAATCTCAAGTTTCGCAGAGCCTCTCCAGTTGCGCGTGAGGTGTGTGGACGAGCGTTGTCATGTTGCAAGATTATTGGCGCCAGGCTGCCTTTAATACAAAAACTTTTAATATGGTTTTCGATACGCTTTTGAGTGATTCACCGGTCATTTTGAATCAAATCTTCGACGAGTTTGCGATGTTTATCGTCTGTGCCAGTGATCGGACGCCCGCTGCGTGTTTCATCAACAATTATCGCTTTTCCAGGCTCGCAACCACGAAATTTTACTACCTATCGATTTACGGTAGACATATCAACAGTATCGTCCCCATGCACACCCTTTAAACGACGACGAACCTTAGTAGGTGTCACTTTTTCAGCAGTTAAAAATTCGATAACAGCACGCTGTTAAACTCGCGTTGATATAGCACTAAAACACGTCTCCATACTTCCGCTTCTCAAAATACACTGGATAGATGAAACGACTTCAAACCTGCGCATGCTTGTTGAGAGGGAATGTTACTTATACGTGCCACTTGAAGAGCTTCCAAATGCCATTTTGTTTGTGGTCTACAAGCAGGTGTGCATTAGTTTTCAGCCTACCTTCGTATTTGCGAAAGAAATTTTACAGTGTGCTCTGGGGTAAGAAATAGTAGCATGATTACTTTTATTGTGTCTGTCGCATATGCTCACAAGTAGTTTTGTATCATCGGTATTTATTTTTTTTTACACATAAACTTTCTGAAAGGCGAAAAAATTCAACGATATTTTGAGCAGTGTATTGTCAAATATGTTGTGCTGAAAAATGTTCACGAAGTTCCAGCACTATTCTCTGATTTTATTTTACCTCACTTATCCCTCTTGCCTCACAATTTGGAGTTATCCCCAGCACTGGAGTTGTATGTAAAACTTCATGGACATGATGGAGCTGAATTAAATTCGTAAATCCCAAGATTGCCGAGTCGATGAGCGAGATAACTTTGGAGATTACTTTGCAGACAATCTGCGTTTGGGACAAGGATCGGTGATGAGGATAATCGCTTCTCCTATGGTTTTAATTTCAACGAAAAAAATGTTTTCGTTCACTCAGACTCCTCGATTTGGAGGAGAAAAGGTGATATTTTGAAATCCACGAACGTAATCAAAGTTTCTTGGTGTTATACATAATGTGAAAGAATAAATATATTATCCTTCTCTGGCAATACCTGGCCCAAAATTTGACACAAAAATGCTATGGAAGGATTAACGGCTGCCTTATCTACCGGAGGCATCTTCGTCATTGCATTGTGAACGTCTGGTGCGTCAAATTGGAAATTTGGCCCGTCTCTCTCCAATCGGACTCGTGTGTTGAATACTTCGCGGGCATCATTTTTACGCTCAAATTTTGCTTGATATTTGAGACTTGCTATTTCTCTCAATATGCGAGCCAGTCGACCAGTCGACAAATTCATGGAAAGACAAAAATCATAATATTATTTTTTCGCTAGAAAAACAAAACAATTCACAAACGTGCGAACGCCGTTATCTTTGTCACTGCACGAGATTGAGGTGGCTCGCATTTGAATTTGGATCACGCTTATATTAAAATTCCAGAAAATATTAAAATAAATAAAAATCACACCTTAGTTGCTTTATGAATGGAATATGAACTGATTGCATCCTAATATTTTGATATTGAATATATTACGATTCACCTTATATAGTATATCTCAAGAAATCATATTAATTTTCGTTTACACATCGTATATTTTGCAAATGATGGATATTTGTTTGAAATGAAAGCCTAGTCGCCATTTCAAAGCTACTGAGTAATTAAACTCATTCTTTAAGCACACTTTACGTTGATTAATTCAGTTTAAAATTTGTTGCTCGCGAATGAAAGATTTAAAGTTGCATCCCCTCCTTTTCCATTCGTTTCATTCGTTGATCAATCTTTGAGGGACCCACGAAAATATATTACCGAGTATTAGAAGAATATATAGTATACACTTTAAAATTAATTTAGCTATTCTTTCGTGTTAATTCGTTTTTCTGAATCCCGTAGAAATGCTTGGCAGCCTCATAATACATCCGATCTAAGCATCATTAATTTGCGTCGTACACCAAAAAAATACCCAAGAGCTGCATTTTTCCACCTTCCTTTATTTTACAGTATTTTGACAAAAATAACGGGAAGTGTTAGATGCCTCACTCAGTGGGGTGGATGAAAGTAAAATTCTGATCGACAGAGTATAGCTGATTGGACGTCGGGAATGCTCTTCTTCCGCTTAAGTATAATCAGTATATCACATTGTTCTCAGTGAAAAAAAATAAATTAATCTAAAAACGTTATGCATTTAGTTGAAGAATCCATCAAATGAAATAAGTAGAAAACAATGGTCTAGTGAACTGAAACATAAAACACTTGGTCATTCCAAAACAAAATGCCCATATATTTGTTTCCCCATAAGATGTGATTATTTGGTCGCAATATGCGTTTATATACACAGGGAGTAGCACGTTTAGCATTATGAGTGACTGACCCAATCGTCTATATAGTGAGTTGATTGCCTGAATATTTTAGCGGAATAAAAAAAGTAACTCTCGTGTTTCAGATTACATTGCGTTAATTCTGCATAGTTTCACCTGAGAATATGATTGCATTTTTCTCTACTATCTTTCAAATTTATTTTTCGACTAGGAGGGAAATGGTATGCTAAAACCTGATCCAGAATTTGAAAAAAGACTCTGAAAAGAGCGAGTGGTCGGAAAAGAACCAAGCATTCGTTGCCTAGGCATGATTCATGAAGTACTCTATTTATTTATGTCTTACGTCCTTCGAATCGAGCTACGGTTGACTACTATTCATGTTGAGAATCATTCTCACAAATGTTGAGTAGATGTGTCTGTTAACTTGAATTTTGGGCAGTCGGATTCCTTTAATGCGGTCCTGCATTCCGGTCGGCCACTATAGCAGACGACGTTTTATCATCGACGGTGAAGGTCAAGTCATACAATTGGAATTTGGCTCGTCATTACTTTCGGTTTTCGGAGCTGACGGGACTTTAGGAACAGCGTTCTTATTAACATATTCCGCTTTGTTTAACTCTTTAAAATTCATTTTCTTAATAACGAAAAGGCCCTGAGTTGGTTTATCTCAACTGTAGAGAGGGGTCCCATAAATATACTTTACACTTTAAGGCTTCCCTTCGTGAAGTTGTTTGATGTTCATATTAAAAGAGTTTTTAATTTTCCACAGACTTATTCTGTGGAAAATTACGAACTCGTTTAATATAGACGTTTCCCATAAACCCCAAACGCTCGAAATGCTTCAAGTACACGGCTCATCTGATATCGTGCAAGTTTGGGAAAATATTGATTCTAGATAATTTAGCTTCGACGCCGTTAACAAATCACATCGCCGCCTGGGCAAGTCTCATTGGAATTTGAATTTATTTCTCTACCCACATCTACACCTATACTCAAGGACAGGGCGACGTATAATTGTCTCATTATCCTCTAATATTTCAAGGTGATTTAAACATTCCTAAAATATCCATACCAATTATCAGTGTTGAACACATTTTCAGTCTAGCCAAAACCAGCCCAAGAATACGTATACACTTCAGATCACCTATTCATGAAAGTATATAATTCAATATCTTTCCACTGAAAATTGAATTCATCGCCAATAGATATCAAGAAATATCATCAAGATAAATTTAATTAAATAAGCGTAATATTGTCTTTATTTTATAACTTTTTCATCAAAAATCATTATACATACATTTTTAAAGCTGTAGCACCCTTTTGCATCCACACACTCTTCGCCTCGTACGCCTTCTGGAAGGCGGCGCCCAGAATTCTGCCACGTTACCTCGTAGCAGCCTCTTGTAACGATTCTATCAAGCCGTACTTGACTTCCTTTCATCACGGATTTGTGGCGGGGGAAGAGGATGAAGTCTGGTGGGGCAATGCCGGGGCTCTAGGGTGGCTGAGGCATGGTAGAGAAGCTCTCGGCAAATCCGCGTGTGAGTTTCATTTTGCTGCTCCAAAAACACTCGCGGCACCAACTTCGCACACACCTTTCTCATGCCCATGTTTTCGGTCGAGTTGATTATATATATATATATATATATATATATATATATATATATAATATATATATACTCATACATACATACATACACGGAAGTAGATTTGTAGAATATAGAGTTTATATATCCTACAAATCTACATCCGTGTTTTTATATATTTGTGCGTCGCCAAAGAGCGTTCCATTTCGAAGATATATATATATATATATATATATATATATATATATATATATATATATCTTCGAAATGGAACAGAAAAAACAGTATAGACACACATAAAAAGATCACTCACACGTTATTTCTTGACCATTTCGACGGAATTCTGCTCCGTCTTTATCGGAAGATAGAAAAGTAATGACGTATATATATATATATATATATATATATATTTATATATATATATTCATGTATATGTATAAATATGTATGTATATACATTCATCTCAAGATGTATCCCAGAGGTCGGTTTGGTAGGTAATGGTAGAGTTCACCCAGTACTAAGCCCTATACGGCGTGTGAAATTCACCTATCAGGGAAGGGGGGCCAGTTCCTTTCCCTGTGCCGGTTATGGTTTCCCAGGAAGATCTGGTACCCGACAAAAGGCATAGCTTGGGTGGAGCTGCAGGTTCCCAGAGTGGCTTGCCCAGGAATCGAACCAGGGCCCTCCATTCAGTAGTCCAGCGCTCTACCCCCTGGACTACCGCGACCCACATATGTGTGTATATATATTTATTCATTTATCCATTTATTTATTGGAATTTTTCATTGGAAAATTAGAATATATACTATTTTACGCGTTATCTTATTTTTGAACTTAATTAAAAATCGTCTCAGATTACGGCTGACATGATCCCTTTCTTTAAATGTTAATAGACTGAAAATATACCTTATATTTTATCTTTTTTATGAATTGGACCTTATGAATTTTATCCTTTTTTATGGATTATTATCTAAATTTGGTAATTAAATCAGCCTGTAGATAAGAAGAAAAACTTGAGAGAAATATGAGCAGTAAATCCCGATTGCGATCAGAATTACAATGCTCTAAATGCCGCGCTAAAAGGAGCAGTAATATTTCGATTAGATATCCCACCGTTTTTACGTACGAGAGGGATCAAAATATCTTTGATTAAATTTTCCGTTTGTGTAAACGCCTAGATCCAAACGATTTATAAGACCCAAGTCGTCATTATGGCTTGTGATAATGCTGGTCATTTCTCCGGAACAATCAACCGACTCCCAAAGATTTTAATCTCGACGGCTGAACATTCATCCTTAAATATGGTCCCTTAATCTTTTGAGAGAAGGGAGGGAATCGCTCGCTGACTTAAGTAACCGCGGGGCTTAGCCCTCCCTTTCCCTCCATTGGCTCAATCCTCCGAGGAATCTTATCTGCAGTCTTCAGGAATAGAAATACCCCACCACCCTTCCCCATGAGACTTTTCGTCCTAGGTGATTTCGGTGAAGCGCTTTAATCAGATTTAATGGAAATTAAGATTGATATCGAATAATCTATCTAATTTAGCACGGGGAAAGTTTTTTGAGGGAGGGATTAATGTGGAGAGGCTTTCACTGATTCGTGGGAGATATGATTCCATGTCGTATAATGGAGCCGATTCCGTTCGTTTCCCTCTCCTCGGGCTCACTGATGGAGGTCAACAAATATTTTCCCTTTGAGATGAAAAATAAAAGTCGTTCTCTATTTTTAAATCTATTCGAAGCGTTCTTGAAATTTTTAAATAAAATCAGGAAAAGTGTTCAGCAAATTCATGCAATAAATTAAGTTATTTTAATCCACAGATATGTCGTATTTCTCCATCACCCGAATAGTACTTAGCGTGATACTGTGGTATTCCTCCACTATGTCATGAATGAAGAATGTTTGTTTGAGCTGAAATGATTTCTTTTCTTTCTCGGGCATGGTTTTCAACGGTAATACAATCATAAGTTTTTACACGTAAAAGAAGGCTTATTTCTGAACTATTGCACTCTATAATTTCAATACTTCCATAAGCATGTGCTAATTAACCGTCACGCAATTACTGGCGATAGTTAACCATTTATTGCAATGCACTGAGTGTATATTCATTTCTATTAACATGGAATCACAATATTTAATCCAAAGACAAGTTTCTGCTGGTAAGGGTAGAGCACAGTTTAAGAGTCTTATGATACATGAAATTCGAGCACTGGTTGAAATTCCATCCGCTGCGCCATGATTTTCTTTCCAATGAAATCGCGACCCTTGGATGCCATAATTAGCTATCACCCGGATATGAACGCGTGATCCGCCGGTCGGTAGACACCGCTCCTCCTCTACACGTTACTTTAAAGATCATAGATGCTTAGCTGGCAGTAAACTAGGCAAGCATCCGCAATTATTGCTTACTGTTATGGATATTTTGGTGTATCGCAGCCACTTATATATCCACGAAATAATTAGGGATCATGCATTTATTTCCATTACCGAAAAAGCCAGATTAAGATATATCTCCTCCTCATTTACTCCCATCTCCATATAGTAGAATATATCTCCTCATTTACTCTCATCTCTGCACCTGAAAAAAAAGTTATAAACAGTCTTCATGTCACATCACAGATGACCAATCACGCTAAATAGATGGGTGAAAAACCCTTGTTGACAGGTCATGTTCACATCAAGTAGACAAAGAACGTTTGATTCAGAATTTTAGTGCTTCATGTGCACCGGATTGAATGCAAATCACAATTGCAAAGATAAATTATCTGAGAACCTGCCCTCAATGCAGTGACTCTTCTTTTAACTCATCACCCACTTCACCTTGAAGCATTAATAGGGATGAATATTGATAAAAATGCCTCGTCATGGCTATCTGAAGGAAACCATGGGGTCTTTGACTGTTGCAGGAGTCAGGTGTGAGATGGTGGAAGAAAGAGGGAAGCTCTTAGTAAAATTGGCCAGGTAAAGGAAACATTCTTCTAAGAGAAAAGGAGCCTGGAAGTAAGGAAGCGCTTCGTTGAAACAAATATCTAGCGCTGTCTGTGAAATGAAATTAGGCACGGCCAAAATCAGCAGCAGAAAAGACTGGAAAATACTCATGTGCTGAGTGTAAATTACGGTTACCAACTTGAATGTTTGACTGTCAGACGAATAGTTTCTAGGTGGGGAACGAGAAGAAAAAATTCGAAAAAAGAATCTTAAAAGAAGATGGGATAACTTAAATGTTACGTTTAAATACGGTACCGTATTTTGAAGACAGTCATTGGGAGTGAATATGAAAAAATAAAGAGATATGCCCTGAATATAAGGTACATTAAAAAAATAATGACAGACGTCAAAGCCAAGAAATATTCAGAGGTGACTAATTAAGGTAGACTTGAGGGAGGATTTGCGATGAAATATGCTTAAGATTCATGAACAGTGATGACAAAAATTAATTCTAATTCCTAGTTTGAGTCTTGATGAAATTTCATTTTTTTAGCATCTTGCAATTAAAAGAAGTTTAGTTTGATTTATTCGCTCCTAACCGCACTATTTTAGGTTGTGTGAGGCCCATTATGATCGGGGAAGAATCTCACGAACGCGCTGTAATTTAAATGGATCTTTGGGAAATATTTGCGTTATTTTAGATTTTACTTCAGGTACAAAATAAAGTAAGGCAAACGAAGATTTTCTGTCAATTGTGGTGCGTCATTTTTCACACGCTTCAAATAAGATAACAGCATTTGATAAAGATCATATATGGCAGGCTGAAGGGACCTCAGCTCCTTTGTATCAATTAATCCACCATCAAACTGCATTTCTTTGTATTTGCATCCCTCAGTGAATAATGTATCCCTGCATATTTTAGTTGCATCATACTCAAGAATTCCCTTATACAGTTGACAAATTAGCGCTGTTACGTGCATCAAATATGTAAGTTAATCATTTAGCAATCTAATCTCGTTTTTTACCTTGCTCGCCTCGGGCACCTAAGGCAACTATGTGCTCTTCCTAAAATTGCGGGCAAATGACTAATTTGAAGTAACTTTGAGGCATAAAATCCTGAGTTACTAATAGCTGCTTTCTATCTCTGGCCCTCTTCAGAGGGCCAATTCACGTCTCTTCGCAGCGGAACAATGCTTTCATTCACTTCCATCTAGTTAGCGGTTCAATTGCCAGAGTAGCGGTATTTCAAAAACGAATATGGACTATATAAATTTTTAGTGTTGCTACCTCAATTGGATTTTTTTTAAATTTTATATTCTTATTTATATAGACTAACCTTTTCCAATTAAGCAGAAAGTAAAAAGAGACGTTTCAGGCGTGATATGATGGAATATCATGATTAATTAAAACTTTGCAAATTTCCACAGAATAAAATTTAATACGACCGGTTTCAAAGAAACTACATCATCATTAGGTGTTACTCAGATCAGAATCCAGCTAATGATGATGTTGTTACTTTGAAACCGGTCGTATTAAATATTATTTTGCGGAAAATTGCTATTTTTAACTAAGCAGAAGGTATTCTTAAAGTATTGCCTACAAGTATTATGAATTTGTATGTTATGTCTCCAGGTTAAGAAACTACCGAAATACATTTGAAGACGCATCATTTTAATGACATGTACTCTAGTGTAATCTATGGAATATCAAGGCAATCAACTATAAAATAGAGAAAAAAGGAAAGGGTGAAAAGTAAAACAAATACGAGAGAGCGGTATACGGTCAATCAAACACACACACACACCATTCATTTAATTATTAGACACTTCCGCCGCTTCCCCTTCATTTTCGTTGCCTGAAAATGTTTTATTATTAATATTTTTTTATTCCATTCTAATAACCGTAGAGGAATGGAACAATGGGCATTATCGGTCGTGCGGAAGTAACATTTACCTACCATTCCGCCTGTAGGTATTTAGAGAACGCTCGGTTCGAGATGGCGCGTCGGCTGTGATTAAAAGGGTGCAAAAAAAGCCACAAGCCAACAGTTAGGGCTGCGAATTGATGAGTTTTGGGGGTTGCTTGCGTCAATAAAGTTTCCCTTCATTCCTGTGGATAATTATATTTTTTGTAGTTGGAAAAAAAATTCATTTTATTAGCCTGATATTTTTGTTGGATTGGACTGGTATTTATAATTGCACAAAAGAACAACAAATTTGGCTATTTAAAAATATTTTTAAAACATCATTCACTCAGGATCTCACACCTTCGATTTATTGTAACTCTAACATTCTCTAATTAGCTCCCGAGTGGCACTCTCCCTTAATTGAAAATTAACTTAAACTCTGAAATTTATTTCTATTGTACCTATTAATGGCCTCCTGTGGTAAAAAACGGATTTGATTGAAAATTCATTCCAGTCCGTGTGTCAGTTTTAATTCTATGCGGTAATTTTACGTAAACCAAGTAGCCATGAACTATGGAAATAAATTACGAAAGACAAAATTCATTAAAAGCATTATTGTTGATAATTTTAAAGTACATTATTTTGCATTTAAGTATATATATATATATATATATATATATATATATATATATATATATATATATATATATATATATATATATATATCTGACTTGGCAATATTATAAACATTTCGTAATAATAAATTGTGTGTGGCATCCTGTGTCTAATTCAAATTATTTCTGGAATACCAAAAATATGACACTTATCTGCTAGTGGGCTTTATAAATGTTGCCATTGAGAATGAAAATTGTGGTGTCTTACGTACTAAATACTTTTCCGTAGTTTATTTGAGCGTTTTAATTTCTATAAGAATTATTTCCGAATTTTAAACCTTTCCTAAGAACTGAAAGATATCAGCATACGGTCGATCACATACAATCGTGATTCATGTAACGATCAGATGACATTTCCGCCGCTTTCCCTTCACCTTTGTTGTTTGAATAAGTAATATTTTTGATTTTTTAATTCCGTCCTAATGACCGCAATGCACAACGACCATTTTCCAGGGACATCTTTAGTCTCCCCATATGAAGATGATCTAATCATCACGGTGTAAACTATTCTATTTATATTACATATTTGCATTATATTTATTTAAATATTGAAATCACAATTAATAATATCCCGACTGATGCTCGTCCAATAATCAATCCCTGCGTTGCAAGGTCGTCCCGGTGTTTAACTTTGTTATAAAGTTTCTCAATACCAGTTGACGCTCCCTCACATGACCCCTTACTTAACACTTCCGAAAATGTATCCAATCCATATAGCCATCATCAAAAATGAAGATTGGACATAAGCGCGCACTAGCGTATGATAGGAAATTATTTCACCGGCAATTGTCCCGTTCGCTGCTCAATACTCAGGCTATTTCCTTCTGACGTCACACTTCCGATGGCATTCCCCTGCCTCCACTGTGGTCCTAAGTTCTCGGCGATGAAAAATTGAATGCGACAAACCGAGCTTCAGTTATTTCATACGAGGAAGCAATTTCCTGAATTTTTTATTAAAACGAACGGTGTTTAAAGGTCGCGCTTTGACGCGAAACAATTTTCACGATTGAATTTCGTCAGTCGCAAATTCTTCATCGTACAAAAGCGGCGATATCCGAACAAAATTATTGAGCTTCATATTTGTTTCCTCACATTTCTGAGAAATAATGGTATTCTAGTGGTAATAAATAATGAAATATCGTCGAAAATATCGAAAATCTTCGAAAATTAAATATTGTAGACCGATAATGCAGAGGGTGTCAAAATCAATTCTCCGCGACAAATGCTGCATAACTCCAAGGGAACTTATTCTGCATAATGTACGCAAAGCCCTCGGTAGTTTTCAGTGCTACGGTAAAACCTCATCTGTAATGTTAGAGTAAAATCTTTCATAAGATATACATGTGAACCCTTTTGCAAGTTACTGTCATGGTAAATAATGAGTGAGTGCTAATTAATTTTTTTTCAATTATGTTTTTCCATTACGAGTAGATATTGTGATCTAAGAAAAAATTAATAGGCTCTGTTTACTTTTTTTTTACCTTTTCATTTTCATAGATTATTCTTCCCAATAATGATTATAGTTTATTTTACTTCTTCCTCAACTTTTATTTTCCACTGTGAATCACTTCACACTTTAATCCCACGAAAGAATTAATCATTATAGTTCCAGGTATGCAATACTTTTCAATTAATTAAGATGCAATTCTCAATTCACGGAAGATGTGACGGTGAACTTTTACGGTAACTAGGCGGTTAAACATGGCTAATCTGTTTTATTAGAAGTTTTCATCTGATCGGAGGTTCAGAGTGTACAAATGTGTCGCTTTTCCTCAGGAATACTATAGATATAAAACACCGAAATGGATGAGAGGTGTTCATCAGATGAAGAGATTTCTCGCGTCATCACCATAGCGTTGAAGACATTGCTCCCTTTCGGATTTTTAAAAAATGTAGATTAATTCTTCCGTATTGGAACCTTATTGATTCTTTTCTGAAAGCTTTCTATCTAATATTTCGTATCGATTTTTCGAAGAACCCTTTTATTTATTTGGACAATGAATCATTCTTTTTCTTCTTCTATTGGAAAGATTCAGAGAGTTTTACTTTGCTGTATCTAACAAATACTTCAGTTTATTTAAGAAAAATTATATTTGATCAATATGTTCTCTAGGTTTTTACAAACGTTTCCTTTTATTATGACCAGATTGTCGTGAAGGATTCCTCTAGTAGCTAGACGAACAAATCCCAGACCCGTCAGTAGACGTGCACTCAGAACAATAACTAAATTTAATTTTCTGGGAAGAAATAATTGGTGAAAAGTATCCGGCGGGCCATATATATTTTAAAATCCCAATTTGTGGACATCATGCGTTGTAAGACCCACGGTTAGCACTCATGTCCAAGTTCTGCTTTCACCTTTTAAATTAAAATGTGCTCTAATTGTATTTTATACGCTGTCTAATTCACCGTTGGTTGAAGGAAAGGATGTTTTTCTAGTAGTTATAAATTTCTTACGTTTCTTATGCCATATTCGGCTACAAAATTGCGCATATTCACAACTTTTGTAAAATAATTGTCAATCTAAGCATATGCGTCAGTCTATTTTGTAGCTGTGCAAATTTAATTTTCCTAAATCCTTTGTCAAAAGTTTTCATCAATTTTCGGACATGCTAGGTTAAATATTTAAATGGGGTTTCATTCCAGAGGCTTTAATAAAAAATATATAATTCTTGCTGCAGCTTTCCGTGGAAAAATGTCTCTATCAGTTAGTTGTACATGTAACAAAGACCTTACCAAAAATGCGAAAATATTTATAATTGATTTTTTCTCTCTTCTGGTGAAGATGAAATTGGTGAACCTTATATCGGAATTTAATTACTTTAAAGGGATGAAATGTACTTTCATTTTAAGTTTAAATCCAAGTATCAAAAAGTGTTATGTGAAACAAATTGTACCATTGTTGCAGTTCAGAAGGATATAGAATTATGTTCAATTAGAAGTTTAGACCCCATTAACAACGAATCTTTTTTTTCCTTTTAGGTTTGCCGTTGATAAATTTGACCTGCATTTAAGTTTCGCCTACATTATTTTTAATCGCTTTATTTTGGGGATTCATATTAAAACGTTAATTGATATATTATGTGATATTTGTTAACATAATGTTTGGCTCTATGCTCGTTCTAAATATTTTTGAGATTGCATTGAAACGCGCTAGCGATCTTCGTTATTTCCTTCTAGTGCTGAAAAAGTAATAATGAGTACATTAATAATTGAAATGGGAACACTAAATGGTGTCGTTCCTTTTCTAATTAAATCTTAATGATTTCTTGAAAGTCATAAATTATTGATAATTACCTATCAAATAGCATTTACCTTTAACTTGCAGACAAAATACCAGTTGAGTGAAAGAATTGTCACAGAGAAGCCGACGACACGTACTGTTTGTCATCGTTCGCTAACTGGGTAAAGCCACCCTTGACGTAATAAAGCGAAAAGTTCCAAACCTGCTCTTCGAATTCATTTGAAGTCCTTCGGGATCGTGTGTACCGATATCGAAGTACCAATCATTTTTTAGCCCTGTTCTTTATCGCCGCTCACTCCGCTTCTCTCCCCCGAGGCCAATAGGCAAAGGATGCGATATTGTTCGCGAGGAAATAAAAATTTCAAATTCCTTCAAACTTTTCGGAATCGCCAAGCCCTTTGTGACAATTAGCAGAATGGATGGCTGACATGACGAAGCCCCACCGCGGGGCATTTGGCGGTAAAATTGGCGCGGGGGCGTATGGGCGCCGGAAGGTTTTTCCCCTCTGGTCAGACATCTCCCGTCCGCCGCACTGGGGTCGTCCTAAGCCCGTGACGAAAGACAGTTCCATTGGGGTGAAAGCGACGCCAACCCTTCCGCTCTTTATCCTCGTCAAAATGCCTGAATGCGTACTATGGCGTTGTGAGATGATTGCGGTCACTCTTATAGCCATTTGAGGGCATTTTATTTCATGAATTTCTCTACTCATTTATTTATTATAGTTATAGAAATCTTCCACTAGTACTCTAATGCAATCTTCCCTAACTGTTCAATTTCCGTGAGGGATACGCAAATATTTAACCCTTCGATCGAAAGTGTCTCGCAAAATTGCATTGACGTTACTACGTTTAAACCCGCACATGGAAGGTGCATAATGTTTACTGTAATTGTAATAAGAAAAAAATATATATACATAATTGTTTTTAATACTACTTTTATATTCAAATTCAACGAAGAGTTTATATTGAATAAGTTTATTTTATTTATTAATGGAATTCACCGCCAGGAATTATATCCGCTTGCTCTCATTATGGTGGTAGTAGGTAGGTCGGTAAGTAACACATCGAGCCAATTAAACCAATTTTATCCAAATATCAAATAACTAACTATTAGTCAAAATTATCAAATATCTAGTGATAACCCGTAGCTAGTATCAAATCCTTAAAATTATGCACTTCAGTAAAAAATCGATCTTCTCTTGAAATCTGAATATTCACATAGATTAGTATTTTACCCAAGCAATTATTTATTTCATCTATTGGTTTTATGGCCTAAATAAAAATCTGGGGAATCCTTAATTGCAATCAATTATAAGTCAGATACAACAATTGAAGTACGCGCATGGCTTCATAGTGAACCACACATTATGAGATTACCGTAAACTATGATAGAAAAAGTGTAGTAGGGCACTAATATCTAAGGAGGTATGTCATTTGGTGTTGAGAATGCAGAATTCTTGACGGATTAATCGTATTAGGTACATTATGGAGGGAGATATTTTAGCCGAAGGCAGGAAATAGGAAGCCGAAATTTTGTTTTAGAATGACAAAATCATGATTCATCAGAATACCATATTAACTTCGCTTTATGCGATATCACTGGATTTTTAACGCAAAAAGTAGTGGAATTCAAATTGATCGAAATTTATTTTCATGTGCAAGGTACACAAAATATGCGATGAAAGTCTAGGTGTACACAAAAGTTCAAAGGGGAAAACCTACTTGCAAAAATCGCCCCTTTGCTTGAATTTAAGTTCGAAATTTAAAAAGATCGTCTGCCTACAGTGCTTCACCAAAAATCATTTTATTCTCATTCCAAAACCTACTTTATTCATATTTAATGATTTGAGGTGTCATGCATATCATTCCATAAAAAAAATAAAAAACGCAAACATATGATAGGTATATGCTAAATTAACTTTTTTCTATAGATGTGTATTGGCAAAACACAATGATTTCAATTTTCATCCATGCTGCGTTTTTCAGCAAAGTTGAATTTGAAAAACTGTAATTCAAATAAAACCATACACTGAAAAGGATAAATGAAAATAACCGCACATTGAGACCGAGTCTTGTACCTATAAAATTATTGATTTCTATTTGATGATCACTTGTAAACTTGGAACTTCAGAGGAAAAGCGAAAATTCATTCCCGCCCAAAAGGTAAATGGACTTTCGTGAATATCTTATATTCTATTTTCCAGATTCGTAGACATTTCAAGGAACGAAATCGTGGGAAAAGGAGAGTCTTATTGTCACGTTGAATTTGGGTTAACATCAGAACGATCGTATAAACTGGGAGCGACGAATAAGTCGAATAATCACGAGGGGGCGGAGATACGGAACAACCTCCCCGACGCCCACGCCCGCCACGCAGAAGTGCTCTGATCAAAACACGGCGCTATGTCTTTGTTCGGGACCAGCAGAAACGATGAAAATCCACGCCTAACACAGACTAGAGGGAGGAATCGTATTCATTCGCGTCCGTGTCCTAAATGCTCGTCTATTTAGAAATGACTCGCGACGCTGCTTCGCCTCTAGATAGAACACGGCACCTCCTACATGATGTCCCTCAAATGCATTCATTTTAGCAGAAAACTTGACATTGGAGAAGGTGGATAAATTTAATTTCATTTTTAAAATAACCTAGATGCGCATAATTGATAAAGAATGCTTTCCAAAAGTAATTCAATTATTTTCAAAAGTAATTTATTCAATATGTTTGCACAAACACATAAAATTCTTCAAAGTACTGTCCTTGGGCCTCTACACATTTTTTCCCAGCGACTCTGACATGACCGGTACACGCCCTGGAAGGCGTCTTCGGGGACCTCTCGCAAGGTATTCGTCTCGGCTGATTGGATCTCTTCTACGGACGAAAGGCGGGTTCCTTTCAGGGCTGCCTTCATCCGAGGGAACAAACAGAAGTCTGCTGGGGAGGCGTCAGGACTATAGGGGGGGATGGACAGCGTTGGCACCTGGTGTTTGGCCAGGAACTCGCGGACTTGTAGCGCGTTGTGGCATGGTGCGTTGTCGTGATGGAATTGCCAGGTGGCGGAGATGTCTTTTCTCATCCCGATGACCATTTCTCGGAGTCTTTCCAGCACATCCACGCAGTAGGCAGCGTTTACTGAGATTTCTTGAGAAACAAACTCCATATGGACCACTTTTTGCTGTAGAAAAAGACAATGAGCATTGTTTTAACTTTATATTTGCTCATTCTTGCTTTTTGGGTTTGGGGGACTGTTCGGTGTGCCCCTCATAGCTTTGAGGTTTTTTTTCTGGGTCGTATTAAAAAACCCAGTATTTTGATGTTTCGTCACCAGTGATGTTGTGTAAATAATCAGGTTCATTTTCAATACGTTGCGAAAGTTCACTTGGAATTTCCGCTCGGTTGGTCTTTCGTGACACCGTCGGCGCGCAGAGGTTTACAATAACTGACGCCCTGCTGCTTGCACAGCTTGGAGAGCACTGAGACCGGTTTTGCGGCAAAGCTTAGCATTATCGCCACCTACTCCAAGTAGTTAAATCGTACTCCAATCAATAGGAGCGGCGCGGGAAATTTAATTGCATTTCTTTTGGAACTTACTGTGTATGATATACGATCACAACCAATGCACCCATTCGATTTTTTTTGCCAAACGCAATTAGGTAGATTATTTACTATTTTTACTCTCCACACCTATCCAGTTATACAGTAGGAATTCACGATCAATATGAAACCTATACTTTGCTGATTTTCTCTTTTTTTTAGATGAGGACTTCTCCTCCCTCGTGTGTACAACCTCTGAATGATTTCATAAAATTTCTCCAGCATTTTCCTAAACGTTTGAATAATTCTCCAGGGGTATTATTAATTGGCATAGCTCTCCCCATTTCCTTTTAACATGTGCCTTTCGATACTCGTATTCCTTGACTTAAATATTTTCATCGTATTCACATTCCATTTCCATGCCAAAAAATGTATTCGGCTAATTCCTCTACCATGGAGGTATTTCTGCATTACTCCCGCATGATCAAAATTGCTTCTGGTTCGATTAATACCTATTCTCCCTGCCGTATTTCTAGTGCTCTGTTCGGCTTTCCTTTTTTTAATTGCTGACAGTTTTTATCCTTCTAATGATCGTTCTCTCGCATACCCACGATTCGCTGTTTCCATAATTTTTTCTCCTATTGATGTCTGGCATTAGTTTATTATTTAATGATTTTTACTTTCTTTATTCCGTGTTCATGTTCTCCCCTTTCCTTCTATCCCATCATCATCCCAATTATCTCTGCATGTACCTCATCTTTGGCACTCCAGTAAACAATTGAAACGTGAGCCGGGTGGTCATGCTACGTGCCCCTCGGAAAGCCATGGAGGCGGGGAGCAGGAGGCTGGATCATCAGCCGTAGATCCGCCGCTTCCATTAATTAACGCTTCCTTTCCACTCTTCAAATAAGCAATGCCGATTCAGAAATATAAATTAAGGACACATTACGTGACAGAAGCTACCGCTCACTGTACAGGAGATTATCACGCCATTTATTTCATCGAATGAAATTATGAGCGTGTTCTCTACAAAGACGCAGAATTACTTACCCTAAGATCGACTAGGAAGCACAACTCATAAACCATATAAGGTTTATTCAACGCATGCAGTTGTCATTGGGCATGCTTTTCTCACAAATTTGGTTTGTATAACAGGTATCGGGAAGATATATCGGAAAAATAGATTTATTTTAGATATTGCTGTAATACCTCAAAATTATTCATAGTGAACCCCTTGAGCGTCAACACACTTTTGCCATCGTCTTTTCCACGACTCAAAGGCTCCTAGGTGGGCGGATTCTGGAAGGACCTTAAGGATGTGCCTGCAAGTACTATTTGACGGCACTTAGGTTCCCATGATGTTGTCCTTTGAGGGAATATTTCACTTATGGGAATAGGAAATAGTCTGCTGGTGCCAAGTCGGGACTGTAAGGGGGTCGGGGAATCGTCGTGATGCCGTCGCAGAAGGTCTTAGCAATCAGAGACACTGGACTCTGCTCTTGGTGGTTCGTCAAGATCTTTGCTACGAGTTCAACGCAGATCTTTCACATCGCCAAATTTTTAAGGTGATAATGGTGCCTGCACTGTCATCTTATTTATGTCAATATACGATCTGCGATCATTCGCGCACTTTGACGACGCTCTGAATTCAGCGCTTCACGCGCAAGTCAGGAAAAAATTGTTACCGATACTTTTCTTACAAGTCTTGTACAATTTATTTTCTACTTGTATATTTCCGTCGGTGTTCACCTCAAGGATACGCGGTCAATCCTGAGGAAGATTAACTCCCGAAAGCTGCTAAATGAAGAGTAAGATCATGTCTCCGAAGTACTTTTTTTTCGTTTCTCTATACAATCTGGGAATAAAATAATAGATGTTGTAGATGGGTCGATTAAATTCCAGATATGCTGCTGGAACGCGCTTCCGCCATCATGTGGAGGTGGAAGACTGCCAGCGGTGCGGATTGGAGGTGTCGAGTCAGCCGGGGGCGTCTCGTTCACTTGGGTTACTTGGAAAATTGGAACTCCAGGCCTTGGAATAGTTTTTAGTGAACCCATGAAAGATCTTTTCCAAGGGGCCCTATGGAATACCTCACGATGAACTCGGCATGTTGTGTCTTAGTGAATTCTTTGGCAAATGGCTGAACGACAATCAAAACAAATGTTCTCTTTGCCTCTTCAATTTTGATTGCTCCATCATGGCGTACCGTTGTTCTTGAAATTTCACAGTTTTGAAATATCCTGAAATAAATGTGGATGAACGAATTATGATATTTGGCTCCTCTTGACTTGTTTTTCAATTTCCAGTGTTATTTCTTCTAATATTGCTTGATTAAAAACGATCTCCTCAACTACATATGAGAATTTGATTTCCATTTACGATCAATAAAAATTTAAATTGTTCATTTAAATGCCATTGAACTGATTGAAGACGCCTGTAAATTTACCTAAGGAGAATTAGGGGCAGACGTAATGAGGAAAATGGATATAGTGTTGCAATCCATAATTACAATTAATAATCCACGATGGCGGTTATCAGCTCCATTCGCTTAGTTAGATAGGTATTTAAACAAATATTCTTATCAAAAATCATTGAAATTAAGGAAATATTTTTTGTATGAATATAACGGAGGGGAAGTAAGAATCAAATCCTACAAATCAAAGAGCGTTGACGGTGCGTGAATATTAAAAAACAGAATAAATGTGAAGCACTTTATTTTTACTGATTTTTTACATCAAATCCTTTAAACACCATTCCCTGATCATGACATACCTTCTTACAAAAGCGGTAATTTTGCATTGAATCCTCAATTTATAAATATGAGTTGAAATATTTTCAGTCTAAGCTCAGCAGTGAAGTAATTACTCTCTAAGAGATCTTAATTTTATTTCAAATGAATAATATTGGATGATCTTTCTTTATTCAAGAGAATTATTTTTCAAAGATTCTGTTATTTTAGGGGTTTGCTCATATATGAATACTTATTCGCCAATCAATAGCCCGCATACAAAACCATATTTAATTAAAATTTCATTTCGAGTTTTTCGCCATAGCCATATTGAACAGCTCATTGACTGATTTTGTAATAATTTGTTTTAGTGGCCATTCCAATACGATTTATAAATATTATTTTAAAGGGTTCTCCTTTTTCTCTAGCTTCGTCAATACTTGACATTTCCAAACATCAATAAATTGATTCTATTCAAATCAATTGATTAGCTCTTTAAATACTATAAATTCGATTAATATGTGATGTCCTTTTGTATTTGGATCCATTCTATTTGATCGTCAGTTTTCGTATTCCAATATAGGCAAGCTCTTAAGTATGAAGGGAAGGCTTTTCGTCCTAACGTGATGTCTTTAGAAGACCTTCAGATTGCCGTGACAGGGTTGACTCGGAAAAAGGATGGAGCCAGTTTCTTCAAAAAAACCTACGAAAAGTTTAGAAGAATTACCTAGCGCAAATAATGCCGTCGGTAGGCTTGTTAGTATTATGTTGAGGTATCATGCGAAGGAAGCAATTTCCAATTCTTAAGCGATTTACTTGGAAATATCTTATGAAAACAAAGATTTGCGACTTATTACCCCTGCAGCTTTGACCTTAAACAACGTGCTTTAAGGAGGCACATTGAAAGGAAGTGTCCCTCCTGATTGTGGCCATTCCGCGTTCCTAAGGAATTAGTCCGGGCTGAGCGCTAGACTAACATATAAAAAAGAAGAAAAAAGTGACACCTACTGAGATACATCATCGTTTAAAGGTTGTTTATGGTGACGATACTGTTGATAGGTCTGCTGTCGATGGATAGTAAAATTTCGTGGTTGCTAGCCTGAAAAAACCATAATTGTTGATAAAACACGCAGCGGACGTCCGATGACTGCCACGGACGATAAACGTCGCAAACTCGTCGAAGATTGGATTCAAAATGACCGGCGAATCACTCAAAAGCATATTGTAATATCCAAGGAACGTGTCGGCTTCATTATTGAACAATTGAGATGCCGTAAAATCGTTGAACGATAAGTACCACGCCGTCTCACTACACGCCTCGCGCGCAACTGGAGAGCCTCTGCGATACCTGAAATTTGAACCCTGCTTATTCCCCCGATCTTGCGCCTTGCGATTTTTGTTTTTTCCTCAAGTCAAGAGACATCACAAGGATACAAATTACACCTCGGACGATGAGGTGAAGGCAGCTGTCAAGTCCTGAATTCGAGAAAAGTCGGAAGAGTTTTTCAATGACGGAATGAAAAAACTTGTTACAATTCCGGAGAATTGTGTTAGCGTTAATGGTGACTATGTTGAAAAATAAATATACAAGGGGGAGCCCAAAAGTAACGGGAATTGAGCTGCAGTGGGGATTAAGAGTGGGGGAAGCCTTTGTTCGGCCCGTCGTACGTCAGGCTCACGCCTCCTGCGTCAGTATGCACAGCGCGGTCGCTGTGACTCGATCGGTTCGTCCGTGAGAGCTGTTTCAGTGAAACAACTTTTTTCATTTCGGCGAAAAACGTGATGGCGGATTATCAAGAGCAACGCTCTTCAGTGAAATTTTGTTTCCTGTTGGGGAAATTGGCCGCGGAAACTATTGTAATGCTTAAGACTGCTTTAGGGGAAGCTGCCTTCAGCAAAACCAGAGTCTACGAGTGGTTTACACGTTTTAAAAACTGTGAAATGTAAATTGAAGACCAACCCCGTTCAGGCCGCCCTTCAACATCAAGAACTGACGAAAAGGTCGGCAAAATTAATGCCCTCATTCGTAAAGACCGTCGCAGAACCATTGATCAACTCTGTGAGATGTCTTGAGTGTCATGGAGTGCAATTCAGAGGATTCTATCTGAAGATTTGCGTATGAAAAGGTTGCAGCCAAATTTGCCCCTCGCCATCTCACTCGCCGGCTCATTACACCCTCTCCGTGATGCTATTTTTGACAAAACACGGCATGAGTTCGATTTTCCACCCCCCTTACTCACCGTATTTAACTCCCTGTGACTTCTTTTTGCTTCCCAGACTCAAAAGGGACATGAAAGGAAAGCGTTTTGACACTGTGGAGGACGTTAAACAAAACTCGCTAGAACATGCTGATAAATGAATTTCAAAATGGTTTCGAACAATGGAAGCATCTTTTGGGGAAGTGAATTGTGGTCAATGGGGAATACTTTGAAGCTGAACAAAATTTAATGTAAATATATTGAGAACTGAAGAATCTAAAACAACATTCCTGTTATTTTTGGGTCCCCCATCATATGATTTTGAAACTTAAGAATTGTCGTTTCATGTACTTTTTGCCCGATCTTGCTATTTTTTTTCGCGCTCTACAAGCATGTAAGCATTACTTTTCAGCCTGCCCTTGTATTATAATATAGTTTAATTTTCCTCGATAGCTTAAGTGGTTAGGAGCATCGGCCAGCCAATTCGAAGGGTATATAGATTCTATAATTATAGTATATATTTATACCCGTATATATATACGAGTATTAGTATATAGTATATATATGTGAATATATATATATATATATATATATATATATATATATATATACACACACACACATATATATCGTATAGGCAAATTTTCAGCCGCTTTTCACATTATTATTAATTCCAGCGCAGCTCTCGGCATTCGCTGTTCACGAGTTGAAAGCTGGCAACGTCGGTACCTTTCCTCCCGGCTGGCGTTCGAGGAATGGCAGGTGGGGTTCCTCAAACCCCTCCCCTTTCGTCCCCCCGATTGCCATCCGAGTGCTCTACGAGAAGTTGTCCCAGGCCGACCCATCACCGAGCGAACGAGGTCAAAACGAGTGGTTTTCATTAAGCTGGGCTCATTACACGCGCGCCTCATTTTTATTAAACGCTTATTTGTCCCCATTCCCCTTCCACTACAACTTTGCCCCTGCCTTACGTATTGCCCCCGTATCCCTCGTATCCACCCCGGTAGTTGGTCTCGGTCCATAGAGAGAGAGGGGGGCCAGAGGAGACTGTGGAGCTGCGTCATCACAATAACCGATGCGGAACACGATTTCCCAAAACCCCTTTCGCGGCCCCTCCTCCCTTCCCACCCGCCATCGTCTTCCTCCCTTCCCCCCTCCAACGCCCGCCCACCTTCCCCTTTCCATTCCCGCTCCAGCTCCAGAAATTATGTCCCGGCGCGTTTGTTTTCCCTCCTCGGAAAGGATGACAGCATTAGAATGTAGTCGCCGTACGTCGTCGGTATGCGGTTTGCGGAAAAAAATGGAAAGGAAGCGATATCCTTTTCGTATTCCCTTTCGAACTCCAGAATATAGGGCAGGATTTTCATTTTCGGAGCGTAGTTAATAATCCCGGGGGTAAATATTAGAGCTAGAGTTTCCTTGTTTGTGATCCAGACACGAAGGAAGGCTGGAGTGCGACTCGGGGATTTTTTTGACATTTGTGGATGGTGGGATTTCCAATCGCTCATGCAATCCTGGAAAGCGCTACTTGTGGGTGGAATGCATTAACTTGCTCTGTGCACAGGTCAAACCAAATGGTTTATTGTTGAGCGTTTATTTTCACGGAAACTATATTTTATCAAATTCATATATAATTATTAATATACTGCGTGGAATGTCCCATTAAATCAGCAGTGGCGAGAGTAGGAACGATGAATATTTCGTAAATTTCGATTCTAGTAACTCCAACGACTAATTTTGTATTGCGCGTGTGAACATTTGAACATGCATTTTTTACCGATTCGGGTGACGAAACCGGTTTCCATTATCGGCTCGAATTCCGCGGCCAGCTGAAACTCTAATCCTTTAAAGGCGTGGGTGGCCATGATGAAATTTGATAGGGTACTCTCGATATCCCCCTTGCAACCAAGACAAAAGACGATTTTTCAAATGAGTGGCGGGGTTTTCGATTTACTTGTCTATTTGTGCCTTATTGTTTTTCTAAAAGAAATTTTCGGTCGCCTCTAAAATTTTAGTCCTCTGTCCAACTACCTGAGCAGCACCAATGAAGTCCAAGTCCAATGAAGAGTAGGAGTATACAGAAATGTCTTCGCTTCTACGAATTGACTTAGTAATTACTAATTTAAATTATTTAAAAAACTTAGTATTACCATAGAATGTTTACTCGAATGTTAGCCCCATAGACTTCCGTTCACACTTCTTTTGAAACTTGTGTTTCCCCGCCTATTTTGGTTTGACTTGCCCAATCTATTTTAGCTCATATCCCACCTCATCACACTTACTAATAGTTTCCCTCATCCTTCAAGCAGTCAACTAAGTTTTGATTAAGTATTAGGGATATTAATGGGAACATGGTAAAATTGTTTTCAATTGAACTTCCTCTCGTGAGCACTTCCTCTTGTCCATATCCCGTAGTTTCTTTGGAATTCCTCTCGCGAATATACATTTTACCCATTTTTACTGTATCGGTAATGTGGTGCGGAAGATAGCATTATAATAACGTTAACGTTTTAACATAATATATATTCTAATTTACCCGAACATTCCCTTCAGTGATGTTCGCCCCACATTTGACTGCATTAAACCGAGCAGCCGTGCCCGGCGTCACGGCCATTGAATCTGTTCTCACGCACCCAGCCTCTTCGACCCTCGCCTCCCCATGCCCTCTGCCCACTGCACGCCAATATGGTACTATCTTGGTAACTGCTTTCTCACTCTACCCTCCCCGCATCGCTTCTCTTCCCTATCTCACTTCCAATCTGCTCGCATCCACTTCCCCTCTTCCCTCTGACCATAACCCATTCACTCCAAATCTCACCCATAAATCGTGAAAGTACTTCTAAAAGGGCGCTCAAAACCAGGTTTTTCCGATCGTAGCTGATTGTGGATAAATAACGGATGCACAGTGAATAACAGGTCGAGTATAGAAAAGCAATGTCTTCATTTTATTTTTAAACTATGTGGGAATATTTATTTGCTATTGATAACAACTAAGAGTAATTAAGAGAAGCAGTACGAGTTGTACATTACATAATAGTTTTTACAAAAAAATCTAGTCTATTTATTTACAACTATCAAACATGGACAATAGAAACTCCGGAGAAAAAATGTATTGAAGCAAATATAAGAATGATGGAATTGAAGTCGATAGATGGAAACAATTGAACTAGTGCTCATCAGGAAGTTTGAAGAAGAGAGAAGCATTTCAAAGACATGAGAGAGATATTCAAAGAAATCATTCTAAAATGCGATATCTAATGAAGACTTAAACTGAGGGAACCATCGATTGGAAGAATTACAGAGGAAGGTGACTGGTAAATTTACGAGAATCAGGCGATGGAATCGTGAAAATGGAAGGTAGTGTGATATCTTGGAAAACTAGAGTAAACAAATCCTTGGAGTTATAACCCATGAAGGTGATAAGGCCTTTACCGATTTGTCGTAGATTGGTTCAGTTTCAAATTTTCCTTCTCTAATGATTAAAGAAAATCCTTGTTGTGTCTGATTTCATTTGTTTTGATTGCAAATCCGCCATTTCTTCACGAATTCTATGGATCTGCATGAGTATAAATTCTCGTGGAGAATGATGATGGCAATTGAGACAGTGGCCAAACACTCATCGACGAAAAACTTGCAATTCAAAAACTCGATGCAGGAGGAATGTATTTTGAAGATTATCAAATAATTGTAATGATAACTGCAATAAATTTTGATTTTTGGAATCAGTCCCGATACTTATTGTACGGACCCTGTATATCCAATTTAGCATTTAGAATATTATTTATGAACTGGCAAACTAATGAAAATAATCTTCTACGTCGCTATTCACTCTTTATTAGTTTTCAAATAATTTCAAAATCTACTTTGATGTTTTGGCACTTCCTTGAACCGCAAAGTAGAGATTTAGAGAATAATTACACCCGATTTTCAGACGTAAATTCCAGGCATAGAAATTATGATTGATATAGCCACTGGATCGGTAGTTGACAAAAGTCAAACCACGGTTTCTATAGTGCATTTATATTAAATTAATAAGAAGGTATGAGATATATGTCAGAGTGTTCCGTCGGAAAACCGTTAAGGTCGTGATTTCTACCCGGAATTTCCGGTCGACAATGGTTGCGGTCGCTACATTTGCTTGCGGTTAGGTTTACGGTTGTAATTTGCATGTAAGAGGTTATTTTGGTCCTTCATAACCATGGGCTAATGGATATTTAGCTACGGTAGGACCTTAACCCTTACCATGGCTACGGTAGGACCTTAACCCTTACCATGGCTACGGTGGGACCTAAACCAAAGGATTTCGGTTCTACCGTAGCCAGATATCTATTAGAAGTAATCGAGGCAGGTTTATTTAGGAATTGGACCTAACCAAAATGGAAGTAATTCATTATGAGAATCAGTTATTTTTTTCTATTTCTGCTAAAAATGGTAAATCTGCAAGTCACATTTTAAACCAGAACGGAACCGAAACGATTACTCCCTTTAAACTCCTAAAAGAGAAAAAAACATTATTTTCTGCAGGTGAGTTACAGATTTAAAAATAAATTAATCACGTTATAAAACAATGCAGTAAATAAATGATAATTAGTGATGACTATTTGCATCAAATTGAATAAAATCATTGTAAATGATATACGACGTAATATTACGGTACCCTATTTGAAACAAAAGCCACCTCTCGGGAAGTTTATTGTTATTATTATTTATTATATTCATGAGAGAGAGAGATATATGCGCGAGAAATAAAACAAGTGAAATAAAAAACCAAGGGCACTCTGAAAAAAAATAAATTAAATATTCAACATTATAACCAGAATAGATAACTCTCTCACTTGCGCAGGAGGTAGATAAAAGCTACATCATAGTGTTTAAATAGATACGGGAGTGTTTTAGAAGTAAAGTCAACTGCCATGTCAGAGTGAACATTATAATAGCGCGGTTTGGCGTCGCTGACTTGGCGCTCGCTCTCGGAGCGCCCTCGGAAAGTGCGGACGCAACATTACCCATTAAAAATATCGTGGCGCATCCTTATACTTCCTTGTGCTCCTCCCTCCTGCCTCCCAACACGACTCACATCCCCTCTCCGCCCCCCCCCCCCCCCCGAAACCGCCGCCGCCGAAAGCACACTCTCTGGCCCCTCAGCCCCCCGGAGCACCTCCTCGCCAACCCCCTTCACTCCTCAACCCACCCCCGAAATGCCGACCCCCTCCCAACTTCCCCCTCTCCCCCGCCGATTCGCCCGAGTCAACCAGGACGCGGACAAGGGCTTAACGAGCCCCGAAATTAAAAAAAGGGGGGCTACGGGGGAGGCGCTGGAGACCAGGGGGGGGGGAGGACAGGAGGGCTTCAATACGTGAGATCCGAGTCACCGTGGATGGGGGGAGGAGGGTATGGGAGGAGTGGAAATAATTTCCCTCCCCTCACCTTCCTGCTTCACTCCATTTTAAATGATTCTCCTTATTTTTTTTATAAAAAGGCCCAATTATTTCTTTTTTTTATTATTTCCACCGCGCTTAGCAGTGGCGCCGCACTCATGCAAAGCACGTGCTACGTGCCTCCGCAGTACGTTTTAATGCGCAATGATATATAAAAAATAAATAATAAAATGCCACTCGAATTTTGAGAATAAAATGGCGTAAAGTGGAGTCTCCTTGGGGGGAGATGGAGGGTTGGAAAAATGAGGGCACATGAGTTAAGTGGAGGGGGTGGAAGGTGATAATAAATAAACATTAAATGCGAGCGTTGGTTTTGGCGTTAAATAAAATGAATTCCTCGCCATTATCTCCTGACCCCTCCCCGGCCCCTGCGACCTCGACCTGCCTGCCCTATCCCCGTACGGCTAATCTCTCCCTACTTTCCCTCCTGCCCCTTAGAATTCATTACTTGTGGCTTATTACGCTCATTGTTTGTGGATTGTCCTCGCAAGTCTACTTTATCCTCACCTCCCCGTCATAAATTGTACTTTTCGGCAGATTACGACTCCCGTCGCAGTTATTTCATTCTTCCTTACTGTCATTTACTCAGTGAAAGATTAATTATCTCTCCTGGGGTAACCAAAATCAAATCAATGAGAACTCGGAAAAGCTCTCAGTTAAATCTTTGCATTTTTTCTCAAAAGTTAGCTATAATTACGAATCGGTGACAATTTATTCTTAATTATCCAGATATTGCAATACGAGTATTGTACGCGTCTGAGGTTGTGAATCGGAGTTTGACCCCTGTGCTCTGGAATATTACTTTATTTGGTTCCGATCCTGCTGAAATATTCAAATATTCACGCTTGGTACAAGTGCAAGCTTCAACCGCCGTTCGGGGGTCTGGTCGCCCATTCTCCGAACTGAAATCCCGCCTCGCCTCAACTAGCCATCTCATGACGGAGCTGATCTCTCACTAACACAGAAAATCTAGAAAAGTCATAAATGTTTCTGAAAATGGTAGCTTAGTAGTGCCTCATTTCGTACTCCTGAGGTTTTAATTCCTAAATGCATATTGTAATATGCATTTGTATAGATATATATATATATATATATATATATATATATATATATATATATATATATAAACACAGTAATCAACCCGAAGGTCGGTTTAGTAGGTGATGGTAGAGATCACCCAGTACTAAGCACAACGGCGTGTGAATATTCACACATCAGGGTAGGGGGGCCAGTTCCTTTCCCTTGCCGGTTGTGGTTTCCAAGGAAGACCTGGTACCCGAAATATCACTTTAGCTTGGGTGGAGCTGCAGGCGCCCAGAGTGCCTTGCCCGAGAATCAAACCCGGGACCCTCTGGTGAGCAGTCCAACACTCTACCCAATGGACTACCGCGACCCACATATATATATATATATATATATATATATATATATATATATATATATATATATATGTATGTATATATATATATGTATATATATATTACAGAATTACGTCGAAGGGGACTAAGCCCTCATTGTTCTACGCAGGCTACTTATCTCAAAAAGTTGCATGACTGAATCCTTTCCGGACAGACCTCGTACCATTCCGATGATATAGAAACACTCACATGAGTAGTATAATATTTGGACGGCACAATAGGGCACAAATAAAATAGTAACACTTAAAAGGACACTCATATTGTAGATTGTTTGAGCTTTCGGCCTTCTCCGAGGCCTTCTTCAAGTAAGACACTTTTGAAGAAGGCCTCAGTCAATAATTCAATAATTATTTTCTCATATATATACTTATTTTTAGATAGAATAGATATTCTCATACATATATATATATCATATATATATATATATGTATTTGTGTGTATATATATAAAATCACAGATAAAATAATTATTATTTAGCGTTATGGAGTTATTTCATAAAAGAAATATATTTCATTTTTTAATATTAGTTTATACTTTCTATTATCGGATACCTCAAGTGTCGTATTTATTGCAATGGAAGAGTTCGGCAGGAAAGTTGCCAAAATGTTCTGTAAGTATTTTTTCATAATTCAACAGAAACCATTTTATTTCCTTACAGTGCTCACGCTTGGCGATACCTACGCAAATATACCTTGTAAAAATGTTCACTTATAGATTGACCTTGCCTCTACAACTAAAATTCTATTCTTCTTTGCATTAAGGTCTACTTCTATGTGCATACATGTGTCTCGGTGTTATTTCCTTTCTATCATACCTTGAAAAATAACGAGTATCTTCATACATGATTTTGATGATAAATGTGCCCTACAGCAAACTTGTGAAGAAGGCTTTAACTGGTGTTGTTTGAGCGCTAGCCA
The DNA here is from genome assembly GCF_022747635.1 of Hetaerina americana. Classification (NCBI taxonomy): domain Eukaryota; kingdom Metazoa; phylum Arthropoda; class Insecta; order Odonata; family Calopterygidae; genus Hetaerina; species Hetaerina americana. The sequence goes on from NW_027287205.1 coordinate 10,939,741, forward strand.
TTTTAAAAATTTTTGAAAACGATGATATCTTTTCAGTTCCTAGGAAAAATATATATTAGCTACAAATACCAGTGCTATGATAATACATTTAAATGAATATTTATTTTACCCTAAAGAACAGTTTTGCTACAATTTCCATTACGGCAACCGTCGCTTCATATTAAACTTGTATGTCGGAGTTAGAGTTCCCGCTGTTTTTCAGAGATGACTGAATCCAGTTATTTTGATATGCATCTTCTTCGCTCCATCCCGCTCGTCTGGGGTTTCGTCCCAGCATCCCAGCCTACATATTTCTGACAGTGGAATTCTTACCTGAAGAAATTAGTCGGAAAAACTCTCCTGCAGGGATATGGATGGAAACCAGGTCAACCCTAAATCAGGAATCATTTTTTTGTATATTTTAATCAAAAATTAATATATTTTAAATCAATCATGTAACCAAAACTTCACCTTGAGTTAAATCACACTCCAAAATTCAACATCGTTGTATCTCTGATCATCCTGTGTTCTCGCCGAGCGTGGTGCAAGCCCTAAGAAGGATAATGATTTCCATCAGTAAAAATCATTTTTCCACCTCCCGGCACATGCACTTGATACGAGATTAGAATCCTACAACTTCGTATCTATGCAGTTGATATTGATATTTTAGTATCCTGCAAGCCACCGCTAGGGATTGTGGCAGGGGGTGAATACACACCTGACATATTTTGGCCCGAATATTTTTACCCCTTCCGCGGTCACACAATATTATTCTTATCCCTTATCGTCAGTGGAAAAAATGGCATCTTAGATTTATCTGTTCTAGACTTTATCTCTCTAATCTAATTGACATGATCTCTCCTACCGTAGTAGGATGGGGTTAATAATATATTTTCAACATCACCGCTAAAGAGACGTCTTTCCTATGTGTACAAGAGATTTAATCTGTAATTTAACCTTCGCTCGATTGAGTGATTCCCAGCTTAGCTCCTCTAATATTTTGGATATGCTACAAAGTTTATCTAAACAGCGTTTTACAAATATAGCTCCTCTACGCTGAGCGAGTTCCAATTCGGTAATTAATCCAGCCTCGTGAGGATCCCATACACTTGCAGCATATTCTAAATGAGGCCTAACTAGCGAAAGATAACGTTTTTCTTTGACTTTTTCATCACATTTACCAAGTACTCTTCTAATAAGTCCTAATTTTTTGCTAGCTTTTCCACAAAATCCCCGTATGTGATTCACCCAGGAGAGGTCGTGAGTGATGGTAATACCTAGGTACTTAATTAATTGATTATAGTTTTGTATTTAATTGAGTCTACACATTCTATTTCGGTGTTCCCGATGAAGTAGGTGTTCGGGGGAAATTTGCTCTTGCTCCAAAAATTCATCACTACGCAGTTTTTTAGGTTTAATTCTAATTTCCAAGAGTCGCACCAGGGTTGCAGAGCATTAAGGTCATCTGATAAAGCTGCCGTGTCCTCAGGATCACGGATGTCTCGGAAAATCACTGTATCGTCGGCAAATAAACGTATCTTACTAGTAATTACGCAGTCAATGTCGTTAAAGTTAAGTAGGAATAAAAGAGGTCCTTTATCCTTCCCTTGTTACACAGACATGTAAAGTTTCACTTGCAGGTCAGCATTGCAAGCACCACTAATACTCCCTTCTATTTGTAGTCATACTTCCTTATGTAATATCCAGTTTCAGCTCATGTTCGCGCAGTTTAGGGGATGTTTGTCCATCCCAACCCCAAAAACAGAATGGCGAAGCAGTGGACGACCCTCGCGTGTCCACCTGCCGTCCTAGGGTCTCATCGCCCGCCGTACTTTCCATCCCCGCGTCGCGAGATGCCGGCCGTCTAATGAGATGAAAAAAAAGAACTCGATCATCGCCACTTCCCTCAAACACGCGGCAAATTGGATCGGATAGATGTCCTTCGCCGCAGTGGTTGACACAGAGGCCACACTGCTCTCGTCCCCACAACCCGCAAATTCCCATCTCCCCTTCCCCCCAGGCTCTCTTCCCGACATCCGACAAAACCCGCAGTGATGACGTTGCTCCGCTCCAACCGCCCGAACTTGTAACGGCGGGGGGAAAAGGGGGGGGGGGTTACTTCCCTATCCCACGGGACGGATGGCCTGCCGGCGTATGCCATCCGCTGTCCGGCGGTGGTTTGCCGTGTGGACGGCCAATTAAAAATGATTGGGCCAAAAGGACCATTGTCGCGGGGAGTCCACCCCCTTCGCCTCCCCCACCCCTCACCACTGGTCCATCGGCGTGGGCATCCTCTCACTGATCTCCCTCCACGCACCCCTCCCTCCATTTGAATAATTCGCGGCGCCGCTTCCGTCTGTCCCTTTTGTTTGACGCCCCGAGTGTTTTTACACCTACTTCGGTCTTCTTTCGGTGGGCGAGCGCAGTGATTGGAGCAAAAACGCTACCGAAACCTCGGCACGCTTGTAACATGTGCTCACGGATCCGTGAAATGTTTTGAGCCCAATTGAATTAATTGATGTGGGATTGAATGTTGCCTCAGAATAATCCAATTAAAAGCGGTGCGTTTTAAATTAAATTGAGGGATGATGGCGAACTCTTTCCTTTTTCAATTTAGTGTTCATGCCCTGTTTTAATGTTGGATGGACTAGTCAAAATAATGTATCGCATTTGGAGAAAAGTTAAAATTTGTTCCATTTTGAAGAAAAATATTTTGACGCCGTTTCAGCGACTCCTGTGATCAGCTGTTTCATAGTTTTAACGTACCTTCATAATGATTTGATCGCGGTTTCTAAATTTCATTTTCTCGGTAGCATTACATTTCATAATAATAGCATGATACCTTGAATGTATTCCATGATATAATATCATGATGATCTCTGATCTGTTCCGGAATAAAATATTACCCAACACTTTACTTCTGCTCCCGGGAAGCTGTGGGAATTTATCACACTGTTCCTAAACCTGTGTCTAACCAGGATATAATCTAGCTGATACCTTTCTGAGTCACCTGGCATTTTCCATGTACACCTGCGCCTTTTTGTGGTGTCTAAACCAAGTGTTGGTGATGACTAACCCCTGGCTCCTACAGAACTCAACTGCTTTTCCCCGCGGTCAATCCTCGTACCTAAACAGTGGTCCCCCATCTCATCACCATCTCTTCCTTTACCTACCGTTGCATTCCAGTCCCCGATCACTATCAAATGTTTCCCTGCCGGCACACACGCGATTATGTCCTGTAATTGATCGTATATTGACTTCTTCCTCCTTATGATTGCTTGGTGGCATGTATACTTGAACAAAGGCCAAGTTCGTCGGTTCTGGTTTTGTCTCTACTACGAGATTCTATCCGTTTCTTACTCAATGCTGAATTTTCTTCTTCCAACCTTTATAGTTAATTCTATGGCAACCCCTTGTTGGCTCTCGTCCCCGCCGCTGTATATTATTCTATACTTATCACTCCAGTAATCCCCGCTATCCTTCCATCTCACCTCGTATAAACCTAAAATATAGTATGTATATTTCCTCTATCCATCTCTCACTTTATATTCTCCAGTTTCCCTGTCCTCATCATTTCCTAACATTCCACGTTCCTATTCTAACTAATTTGGTCTTCTCCTGCTTCTTCTATCCTGCTGCTGCTGGTTTACCCTTGCAAGGGTTTCGTGAGATGACAACCGCGGAAGTCTTGCCTTTCCCGCTGCCAGGCACGACACACGGCCGATTGGGCCGAGTCCCGCAGTTACCAGAACTCATATTCCCTATAGTTTCCATCATTAATTCTTGGGAGTGATAATTGAGGTGGTTTTACGTTGCCTTCCTCAATAGTGTTTTTAACGTGACGCCATCACTCAATGGCCTCCTCACTGGAGTCAGACGCCATTGCAGCCACCTAACTGAGGAACAGACTCTGCGTGGACTACCTTTCGTCTGGCTCCTAACCTTCGACATATCTGGCATGAACCCTACCAGGAGTAAATGTCATTTCTCCGGCCAAAACTGTTCTAGGGGTCATTGGAACGCACAAGCCCTCGTGGTAGAGATATGTGTTTAAGAGAGAAATTTCGGTCACTGTTGACTGTTATGTTGCCTGGAGTTTTCGTGTTTCATTTGCACCATATAGGCGGAGATTAAGTAAAAGACGCTCTCGAAGTAGGCTCGATGGAAGATATTTCTCTCAAAATATGCCTTCTGATTCATTTTTTATCCAATCCAAACCTAATTAGCTTGTCATCCAATTAGAGTTAATGAATTTCTGCTAATATTTTCGTAGTTCTCCTCTAAGTTTTTAAATTAATTTCCTCTTACGAGTGAAAAATTGTTCACCCGATAAATACAGAATTTCTCGGTTGCCAGTTTAGAGAAATTTCGGACGATAACTACTTATCCAAGTCAATAGGTAATCTGTGTAATGCTTTCGACCGCACATTTTGAAAGTAATTTCACTGAAATAAAGAAAATTTAATCACATTCTTTGAGCTAAATTTAAAAACTATAATTCTATTGTCTGTGATTGGAGAAAGGTTTATTCATTAATGAGATATTGCTCGCTCAATTAAATATCCAATTGTTATCGTTGATTCAATGCATAATATGGTTTGCGGTGTCAAATAACAAAATTAATTAAATCATTTGATCCCCCCTTTGAGAAACTCTCACAGTTCGTTTTCACGTTAAAATTTCACAACAACGCGCGTACAAATATACGTGTTGTTGTGATATTTGAAAAACTATATCCTTGAATCCGTAATTCCCTTTACCAGACGATATAGGAATATTATTGTGAAATATATATTTGAATATTAGTCTTTTTATCAGTGTTTAATAAATAATATTTAAAAATTAAACATATCTAATAGGAGTGGTATAGATGCAGTTAGATGAAGTGTGATATATTTCAAAATTATCACAGCCATGTCTTGAATGCTAGGCATACTATTATCTTCGGAGTAGTAATCGTCGCCTGACTTCTTTAAATCTTGAAGCAGCAGAGAAGATTATGCGTGCTTGAAGCACTGGAAACGTTCCTTAAGCACACTATTGCAAAATAGGTACTATTACTATTATTATCGTTGCTATTATTATTATTGTTACTATTGTGATTATTGTTACCATTGTTATTGTTGTTACTATTACTATTATTCATGTCATTCCTGTCGGTTGAAACAATGACACTGCCTTGCCCCTCCTATAATGTGACGCTACATAATTCTCAAAGGTATATATTATACAGTAGCGTTATTTGCGAACTTTTGCGAACCTAAATCGCGCATCGGTATCAATTTTACGTCTATTGCAAACAACTGGCATGGCTGAAGGGGATTAATTTTGAAGGTATATTTCGTTAATGAATTTAATATCACATTTGTATTATCCCCCCCAATGAATGTCCAGAGAATACTATAATAAACATTGATGTCCAATAAAACAAACAGCAAAGTATTAATTTAATTATCTCCTAGTGGAAAATATAACATCAATATTTATGTACCCCGCATTGTACCTCTGGTCCTCGTAACTGTTTAGTTTACGATTTCAATTACTGAACCGCGAGGAATCAGTGTGGCAAGGTATAACTGTTTTGAGAATTATTTCGAAAACGCATGAGATCTCGATTATATTTCCAGAAGTATTGTTTTAGTTTAGTGGCTCTCATAACATCGCTGCGAAGTTCTAGCTGCAATACTTGTGTATTTGTTACTTTTCCTGTTGCTGTTTTCTATGCAAAATTTGTTGAATAGGATTTCTAATAGCATTTCAGTAGTTGTTACTTTATTCACAATTGAGTTTCCTCTACTTTTGCCAATTTTCCAACTACGACTTCCTAATCGATGTCTTTTGCACGTATCGCCGCGTTAAGCAGTAAAACCGTTCCACAGTAAAGACTTCCTTCCGCCACAGCAATAGAATCAATTTTGGCACCCCTGATTTCCTTATGAACTTCTCCTTTCTTATAGAAATCTCTTCCTCCCTCGGGAGAGTTTTTCGTCGCTTAAGCATCCTTTCACCTTAACTCTCCCCGACGCAGCACATACCTACACCATCATGAGGTCTACTGTGCTTTACCCATCGAGAGAGGGATGAACCACGATATTCTTCCAGAAAAGGGGGTTTTATGATTTGTAATTGTAAACAGCGAGCGAAAGGGGCTAGAAATCTTCTTGAAAACAAGCTCGTAAGTCTCCTTTTGGTAAGTAACATGAAAGGCTAATTGTTATCTTTACGTTTGTGTAAAAAACAAGTGGGTTGCGTTTGAGAGGGAAAAAGTTGACTAGGGTATGTGAAATAGACTTTAAATTTCAAAATTCAAACATGAATATCTCCGTATCTATTCAAATAATTGTTTGGAATAATAAATTTTAACAATAGAATTTGGAATTGGAATTTGATAAAACTGAATTCGGTATTACATATCTTACTAAATGATACTGCTACCGACAGCGTTGCCGAATGACAACTCTAATCTACGGCATCAAAAATTTGTCTTATCACATGTGATACACAAGGTAATCTCTACCTGCGCAAAAGTATGAATGCTACCCTTTCCCTTAATAGATAAGTACATTTCCGAGGTTAAAAGAGTCCTCACTGCCTCCACACTTAAGACATTTGGATTTATTTTAGGGCGTCAAGGCTTCATTTTATTGCTGTTCTTAATTAATAAAACTATTTTGATAATATCTTCGATATTTTAAAGTTGTTTTCGTTCGCAGATCAAATGTAATAATTGTCATTTTTATCCTTACAGTTTTTAATTATTTGCGTTGAATGCGTTTATTGCGTTGCGTTGTTGTTCAGATACAGATTACAGACTCGGATAATTTCACGTTTTCATAATAAATCATAACTTAGATGTCCAACAGTATAATTTATTAAAATTATTTTTCACTTTTCTTTCGCGCTCCAATCTCTCCAGGCGAATTGGTTTGAATCGCTAATTTGATTCGGTAATCAAGTAATATTATTCCAGCTTTCTTCAGTAATGAAATAGTGTGTTTAATTCGCTTAAACATTTTACGAATTAAATATTTCAAAATTAAAAACCCAAATTTTCTCTGAAGTTGGTCAAAATTGTTTTGCTTTTCCAAGTAATGTGTGCATGTTTCATTTTAAGTCAAGTGATCTTAATTATTTACCTGCCGTGATATTGACTAGCTGTATGTTATTAGAGTTATGCAGTAATAGTGAAGAGCTAACGAAGTAATAGTGTCACGAACGGAGTAAGTCTCTGTAGTAGTTGAGGAATTCTTTTTTTTTAGGGAGGTAAGTCATAAATTCCCAAAATCATAAAAACAATGTACATCATCTCCTACGGTTGCAAGGAGTTCCCAGATTAGCGGTCGACGTTTCGCAATGGTGCCTGCAAAATGGAAGGAAAATGAATCACTTAGAACAACGTCATTCTGCCGTAAACGGCCTCGGCCCGTAAACTAACCAATGCCACAACAGCAGTAATAATTCCCCCCTGATGGAAAGAAAGCCACGCAGCCGATTTTGCGAATACCGTCGTAAATTTAGACACACGACTCTACTGTGGAATTGACGCTAAATTGATGGTATTTCAATGTACATACATTGTGCCCCCACACCCGATTGCATCACGATATGTGGAGGGGATTTAGATTCATTAATAAGTACACAGTCCCGCTTTGCCCACCCGGCGCCTTTATGCATGGATGCATATTCGATGCTGATGTGAGCGATTAAACGAGTGATGGATGGATATGCGACGCTGATTAATGATTAGGACATTTTTCACAAATGCCGTGGTTGAATTCAGAAATGAAAATCATTGCTTATGTTGTACCGGTGAATCTAGATTGTGCACCTATCTACGTTCATTGAAGCGTGTAATTTGTAAATGATTTATTTTTATTTTATTCCTTCGTGTAAATTTGTAATGGTAGATAGGTTAGTCTCAAACGTGGCGATGGCATGTAAAACATAGGAACTCACAATTTTTCTCCGGAAACTCGACCTTTTTCAACCGAAAGAAGAGAAGGTAGAAACTGCTTCTTTCAGTTGCAAAAGGGAATGGTGCCACAGAAACATTCCAAAAAAAATGTTGCCTTTTATGTGTTGTTTTATTTCTAAGTTTTATATGCCTTCTCCCAACTTTTGTCCAACATAATCACTTTTTCGTGAAAAAAAATATATATATATATTTATATATATATATATATATAATATATTTTATTTATATATATATATATATATATATATATATATATATATAATATATAAAATATATTTTATATATAATATATAAAATATATTATATATAATATATTATATATATATATATATATATATATATATATATATATATATATATATATAGTTATAAAGTTAGCACTAGTAGACAAAAACTAGATCACAGATACACACAAAAAAGAAAAGAAACTTGCTAGTTTCCGAATTTTACGTGGTCCAAGCCATCTTTCTCAAGGAAGAGAAGGAAAGAACGAATAATGAGTGATTTCCTTCTCTTCCATGAGATAGGTGGCTTGAACCACCAAAATTTCGGAAACTAGTGAGTTTCTTTTCTTTTTTATGTGTTTCTTTGTTTTCGTCTTTGTCCACTGGTGCTAACTTCATATACATTATTATTCACATCCGTGAAACTCACATAAGTTAGTTATATATATATATATATATATATATATATATATATATAGACAGCCGAGCTGTCGAAACGTCAAATAACAAATTGTGAGTGTCCTTTCTTTGTGTCTCTCTTTTCTAAAAATCTACATCAGTGTTTATATATATATATATATATATAATATTTATACATATAGATATATTTATGGATATATAGATATATATATATGCATATATATACAAAATATATGTTGCAAAATTATTTCCATTATCATTATAAATACGTTATGGAGAAATATTTCCAAGCATCTTTCACCATGAAGTGTTAATTAATGTATACTGTTTTATTTTAATTGGTATGAGGATTTATAATTTGGAAATATGTTTCCTATTGTGTGATCAGAGTTATAACTAGTGTCGTTCGCAGTTTGTCTCAAATTTGATTAACAAGATTTCAAATCTGACGAAGCACAAGTTTTCGGCGAACACATTAGTATTTATTGTGTCAGCAATGACTCAAAGCCTAATTCGAAATGAATTGTTGCCAAAATAGCGCCTCAACGCCGCTTAAAGCGTAAACTTCATGGATCATGATATAGAACTATGATCCCAATCTGAAATTACGGGTAATAGCATTACGTGAGAGATGGAGACGTAGGAACTTCCGATACACTGGCCGAAATAATCGCCCTAGTAAATCAACTCTCCGAGGAGCACTCGGTAGTCGCGGGAATAATAAACTTTCGAAATTTATAGACGCCTCACGTTTTTATTGCCTGAGAGAATCTCCGGCTCTAAATTAAGTTTCGACGTGGAAATTTTTACTTGACATCGAAAGCGTGCGATGAATTTCTGTCTAAGATAACGCCCCTTCTAGTTAATTTTTTTCATTTTGTGATGGGAAAATCCCATAGTGGTAAATGTCATTAAATACGTCTACATAAGGTAGTTACACAGAATCTCGCGTGACTTGGTTTCAATAGGAAGGCAAGTCTCTCACTTATACCTTTTAATGTTCTCATAAAGTGATACATTTGCATTGCTGCAGAACACCTAGAATTGGATGTGATTCAATCATTATGCTTAAAACTGTGGATGAACTATAGTAAAATTGAATTAAAATGGCAAATCATATAATTGAATAAGAGTGAATCAAAGTAAAAGATTTGAGGACCAGAATCTCATACTTTCAGCTTATCGGTTGTCCTTTCGATATAGTAGAAGTCGATATTGACATCGGTTGTGTTGGCATCGTCATTGACAACTGTTATGTTAACCGTTTTGGTTCCCGGCGGTGTTGAATATTTTTCAGAGGTATCTCGATCCCTACTTGAGGTGCTTTGTGGAGGGCACTTTGAGTGAGTACGCCGTCCGTCGGATGGGACGTTAAGCCGCGGACCCCTTGGCGCCTTTCGTAAAGAGTAGGCTAATGCCGACGCCGGGTTTCTCTCCACCCTTCATCCTTTCCTGTCCTTCCCCTATGGCGCAAATGACCTTAGCTGTCGGTCGCCTCCCCTCAAAACTACTACTACTACCGTTTTGGTATATGTTTGACTGATATTCAGCCTCCTTAAGGTGACTTTTGCGCGATATATACCTATTACGGCAATTTAAAATTCTTAGATATCATTTATCTAGTTTCATCCATTACTTTTCATATTTTGGTACACTCAGAATATTTTTTTTCTTTAATAATGTAATATTTAATGACTTCGTTCTTATATAAACATTTTTTTCACCAAGGATAAAGTTTTTAGCACCATATTAAATATAATTACTTTACCGAATAATTTACATTCATGCAATCAGACTAACTTAAGAGGTTCTAAGAAGGACATGAGAATTGAGGGAGGAGGAGGGTGACGTTGGACACGGTTTCTATAGGAAAATTATTATAAACAACACATTGTTGGTGCCCAAGTCAGTGATTTAATACGATAGACGTTAATAGATTGATTTTATTACCTAATGTATCAATTCTATGAAACTTTTCCATTAAATATAACATAATATAATTCTATGAAATTATACAATTTTCATGTAATTATTAACCATGTGCATATTTTACATAGTTGGGTATTACATAATTATTATACTTTCCTTTTGAATGCTTTCTACATTTTTATCTTCTTTTGTGCAGGAATAATAATTTTGCTGTATTTTCAACAGAAGATCGGTTTTCCTTTACATTCATAACACCGCTGTAACAAATTGTTTTCATTCGTCAATTTCTCATGTTTTTGATATCCCTGGAAGATGTGGGCTTTTTTACGAACAGTGTATTACGCTACTGGTTTTCACAACTCCAACCCTTTTTGTAGTATACCCTTTACATATTTTTTCAACCTTGTGAGTACTCGCAGTGCTTGTAAAAGTTGAACATACGATGCCTGCACGTAATGGTTTTAACACTCTTGAGCTACTGGTCTTCGATCTCGTTTCAGCCATATTTCGCTTTATATTACATTTCGTCCTTAAATGGCTCTTGACACGGCGGAATTTGAGTTCATTAAATTTCTGTTGTTGTAAATGATTCCACTATATTTTTATTTTTAATTGGCTCCTAGTTCATACGACTCAATGGAAAAAAGCATGTCTTGGAATTCACTGCACGATTCAAAAACGTATCTAGTAACACGGTCATCGCCTTCCTTCTCCTTAATATATTGCCTAAAATGAAGACGTCTTGAGAATTTCTGTTGTTGTAAATGATTCCACTATATTTTTATTTTTAATTGGCTCCTAGTTCATACGACTCAATGGAAAAAAGCATGTCTTGGAATTCACTGCACGATTCAAAAACGTATCTAGTAACACGGTCATCGCCTTCCTTCTCCTTAATATATTGCCTAAAATGAAGACGTCTTGAGAACCATATTTCAATAACGTCTTTCCCTAATTTGGCCATTTCCTTGGAAAATTCATTCACGGCGCTGACTGATATACGGTCATGCCGTAATTCACGAAGTCTTGGTTTTCCACTGCTAAACGTTTATTTAATGCGTTGTACTTAAATCCCGTCGCCGTTCTTTACGCTCTCTAAGGACTGTGGGTGTTAAAAAAAGAATTATCTTCTCTTCGGCGTAATCCCATTCTATTTAAGCTCCTAATACACGAATTATACACAGATTGCCGCAAGAAAATGCGAAAGAAAATATCACTAGAGTCCTTTAATTGGGATCATCCTTGAAAAATCCTCGGATTTAATAATAATCATATTAAAGCTCTTAGCGTTAAAATTTGTTTTTTGGGGGAGCTTAATTAGCCGAGTCGCCGGTCGGGATTCAATGACCAGTGGTGTTTTCCCGGGATGGTAGTTTGGGAAGGGTCTTCGGGACTGCGCAAAGCACAGCTAATTTGAGTTCCAAGGCCCCGAAGAAAGATAGAAAACGACTTTATTATGATTAAGGATGGCACTATGGAGAGTTTTTCTAGCTCAGCCCAATCCCACGCACAAATCCGGATTTAGTGGTTTTGGATTTAATGAATTGAAGTTACAAATCCGAATATTTATGGCATTCCTGATTCGAGGATTTGTTTTCACCTCGCCGTAATCCTGTAATTGATTAAACTTCTGAATTAAATGTACAAATAAATGACTGAGCCAGTATTTCACAAGTTTTTGTTACTCTTGTGCTCTATAGAACAATGGCGAGTGTAAATACTTAGATTGTATGTCGATCTTAAAGTGTTGAAACCATTTACCAACAAACTGCTTCCTCCCTTCGATATTCTCTGAAGGTTGAAGGAATAATCATTATTCAAATACAGTCAATTGAACATTTGAATTGATACGTACTTTGTTATGAGAATTTTCATGTTATGTTAATATATTAACGCTTCGTTCTTTTGAAATAAGCGTTTTATTGAATAAATGAACGTGGCATAACGTATTTGAACTAGAGTATTGCCGATGGTTTCATTCTGACTGGGCAAAGGTATTTTTTTAATCCATTCATACATTTTAATTTACAAAAATTATCTTGATTATTATTTTATTAATCATCATCGATAAATATGAAACAAAATAATTACATGATCTGAAATAAAACGAATGGGCCAAAGTTCTCATATTGAGTAATAATTCTTAATGTCCACTAGAAATTTAATTTTAGAATTATAGTATTATTAAAATGGAAAATGAATGAAATACTATGATTTACGTTTTGCAAACCATGCACTATAAATTGTGTGATAAATATTATAGTAAGTGCTGGCATTACTTAATTGTTGTAATTTTCCGTCATGAGGCTAGAGGGGAGCGGAGATAGGGAAGGAGGGAGAGGGAGGAGGTGGAATTGACACAAAATCTGAAAAGAAAACAATCTGCTCACCGCAACTATTGCAGCATCCGAGACCCAGGTTTCAACTTACAAAGTCATGATCAAGACCCTGCAAGTCGAAACAAAGGCCACGCACACCAAAGAAGAGAAGGACACAACTCTGAGGGGGCGGATATAAATTATAGTTAATAATATTTATAACAGACATTGTTAATATCTTTTAATGTACTTCTAATTTCCCAATTTAATACAGAAGTAAGGAGGGGAATTCACGAGGTGTGTTCCGTTTCTCACTAGTTGTGTTTTCCCATCTAGTCAGGCACGTGCAGTCACATGTCAGGACATAGGTATGTGTTTGCGGCTCATTTGGAAGACAACGCGTCGTGAAAATTGAAAAACGATAGTTACTCCTCGTGAGAAACATAATAGATCGAAATAGAGGCTAATAAATTGCACCATCCTATTACAACAACGTACGTCTGGACTTCTTTCCCTGTGACATTTCACTCGTTAAAGGATAAGGAGATAAATAATATTGAAGTGCTTGGGAATTGCGTGGGACGAATCTAATCTCGCTCTACACTGCTAGTATCCTGAATCATTACTTCGCGTATCCGTTGGGCCATTAGTTGCGGTCGATGATTCCCGATGCAGATACTCCAGTTGCACGCGGGGGGCCCTGACCGGCACGCGAAGTGCCCCGCGTGGGTAGGGGGTGAAGGGGGGGTCGAAGGGTCTTAGGGGGGGCGGGGTGAATAAGGAGGAGGAGAAGGGCGGAGCGTGGAATCCGCGGCGGGCGGAGGAGAGTGTGGAGATGGGCAGAGATAAGCAGGGAGATTTATGCTAGTAAATAAATTACGAAGGGAATAAGAGGAAGGGGGGGAGGAGAAGATAAACAGCTGCTGAAAGCGAGTTGGGAGAAGAGGGTTGTGTAATGTAGTCGATTGATTTTGAACCTTCGTCTTCCAGGGCAAACAGGAAAAAATAGGATGCAGTCGAGTACGTAACAACTGGCATTGTGCACCGAGAATGAATGCGGGATGGGAACATATATTGGCCGAATGGCGGAGACCCCGAGACGGGTTGAATAACAGAAAAGGATCCTCTCTTCCACGTTTCCCTGGGACCTCCTTCCCCGCGTTCCTTTGTGCACACGTCTCGCTTCGTTCCCTCCGAAGGAGATAAACAAACGTGGTCCATGGAAGACAGCATTTGAATCCTTATCAAGAGTACATTATCAACTTTGGTGCTCGTCTTGGCGCCTCTTGATGCACTGCAGTTGGTTCTTTTCTGCGCGAAGACTTGCTGAAATACCGCCGGTAGTTTCATTCATGGGATAAAATTACCCGCTCCCTCGTCACACAAATTAAATTGCGAATGATGGTACGCGAATAAACTTACTTCGAAAATATACTGCTTGGAAACACATCCATAATGCAGAAAAAATATAAGCCATTTAACTGAAAGCACATAAAAGTTAAATTGCATACAAAAATAACTTGCAGTGTTTTCACCTGAAACCAGTATTTCCGAAGGCATTAACCGATGTCCAAACACCACTCATCTTCCGTAAATCTGGTTTTTCCTTCCTGTCCTGACTTATAAATCCTCGGATTATTACATAACGGCTATGAAATGCGGTTTTAATTTAAAAAATGAAAGGTGAAAAAGAGTGCAGAAAAGGAATATAGAAGAATTATCTGGTGCTTTCCGAGCGAATAATCTAGGTGAAGGTCTTTGGGGTCCTCAACCGGATCAGGTCTCCCATGGCCACTTTGATGGACAGCTCATGCATCATACTCAACGTCCTGAAGATGATGGACGCGTTGTCCATCGAAACGTCGCCTGTGGAAGTTATGACCCTGATGGAGGACCCGGGAGACCTTCACCCCGGAATGTTGAAGTTTTGACGAGAATATTATCGAAAAATTATCTCTTATTAAAAATATACGTGAGCATAACGGGTGGGAATGCAGCTGGATGGTAGAATTATGTTTTTTTAATTAAAACGAGCGCTGTAGAGGACCCAATTAGGAGACACGAATACAAAATGACGATAAAAACCATGATGGAATTCCATAACTTTAGAATACAAGGGAAATATGTAATTGGAATGACTTGAATAAGGACTTTTTGGAAAGAATTTAAAAACCTTAAAAAATTTTATCCTTAACGAAACAAAATAAGTGAAGTTGATGTGATGTTATCACAGAGGGACGATATAGAGACATTTCAGAGATCTGGAAAAGTTGATGAACAATCAAAAATATAAAAGAATTTTCAGAGATTAAAAAATTAAAGTGCCATATCAACTCTTAGAGAAAAGGCAGAAAACTTAATTATGGAGTCAAAGCAGACTCAGGAAAGGTGGACAAAAATACGGACGACTTAATAGTAAAGAGATTATGTGAGTTAGCTGAGATATAGAAAGAAAATGTGACGTGGTTGACGATATCTTGGGTTCAGGTATATTAGATGCCAAAATATTAAAAGCACTACGGTAAAAAAGTTGAGAAAAGTAGTTGGAAATGATAATATCTCCGGAGAATTGCTCAAGAATTTGCGGAAAATTGGAAGGCCGACTTATTTTAACGGAGTCGTAAGATTTTTGAGAGAGACCTTTGGCGAAAGTATCTCATGAGATCAATATAATCCCAATTACGAGAAAGGAAAGCAGCAAAATATGAGGAATATTTGCTTGTATACTTAATATCTTACCAGCAAATGTGTGCTGAAAATCATCAGCATCAAATAGTTGGAGAGGGAAAATCACTTTTAAATTAGAGATTAATTCGGGTTTTGAGAGTAAGGAAGGCAGCTGACCCCATAGCAGTGACTGAAAAATAAGTATAAGGCAATACATAGTAAAACTTATCATATCTTTGTTTACTAGGTGAGTAACGAGATGATCAAAGGAGCTGAAGTGGGCGGATATTTGACATTTTTTTAGAATATGAAAGAATACCGGAAAAAAGGTGACTATTTCAAAACCTCTCTTCGGATCAGGCAGAATTGAATAGACACTCTTGGCAGAGAGTATTACGCAGAGAATAGGACACCGCTTTCCGTTATCATTAGTATTGTATCTAATACGCCGAATAAATTGTAATATACCCGCATAAAGAGATGTTCGAATAGGTAAGGTTTAAATAAACAGGGTGATCATAAACACTATGAGTATTCCAAGCAGTATGAAAGCATATACACAGAAACATGTATGCAGAAAGGACAATTATCAGAGTAGCTGGAAACGTTTTATCGAGCCTGGCTTTTGTAGCAAATAGGCGTCTAAGTATGGAAAATAATGTTAGGATTAATCAAAACATTCTTAGATAAACGATAAAGATGTGTGTGCGGCTAATTATATCTATAACTAAGATAGTACGAAGTGTCAGTAATAATTATCAATTTCCAGAGTCTTTATCATATTTAATCGATCTACGAGTACGTAGCCTTGGGAAAGTGTGTGATGTGAATAGTATATCCGATGAAGTATAGAGTCCTGTAATTTTCTAAATCTCCCTTACGTTTCAGTCCACGACCAGAAAGTATCTCTCCCTAATTTCTCCTCGTCATATCTGTTCAAAAATCAACACCATATCAATTGAATTTCTTCGTTTTTAAAAGATTAACCTTTTTTCCTCACCTTAACCTCAACCTTTTTTGAACACTTTTAGGTCGGATTTGATGATTCTCAATCAATGCCCGCATATTTCCGGTGTGATCCAACCAATCCAAAATAATGCGTCTCTTTATCTTCCCCATCGCATTTTCCAGTAAGTCTTCCAATTATAACAGTTTC
Source organism: Hetaerina americana (assembly GCF_022747635.1). Lineage (NCBI taxonomy): Eukaryota > Metazoa > Arthropoda > Insecta > Odonata > Calopterygidae > Hetaerina > Hetaerina americana. The sequence goes on from NW_027287205.1 coordinate 10,956,409, forward strand.
TTTAAACGAACCTTGGCTTTGACATACGACTTAGAAAAGGTTGAAGATGATAGCGAATCCTAACTTGTTCCACCTTCCTACTTTTCTCTCGCGTAATCTTCACGTTTATAACTTTTTTCAAAATCATCAAATCAAAAAATGAGAGAGAAAGAGAGTGGTCCCTGGTCAGTTATGGTCCCTGTACATAACTGCATGTTATTCAAATAAATTAATTTTTCTTGCGGTATATTCGGTCTTTAATATTCAAAATGAAGAGTTTAGGCACCATTCACACTCACTTGTGGTAAGTAGGTCGTTGCGTATGTCCTTTATTTGTTTACGTCATCATTAATACTTTTGTTCATATTTATGCAAGAGATAACATATTCAGTTAATGAACTTCATTAATGCTATAAATTTTACTTTTTGCTCATTATTTTGCACTGAGGCATCCTGGCAAAAGATTTTTTTGGAAACAAGAAAACGCATCCATTACCGTATTTCACCTCTTTAATGAATATAAATGGCGGGTTGGCATTTTTACCAGGCTCCAATTTTTTAAAAATTTATTTTGAAAGCGGTACTAATTCATCCATAAATATGGTGAGGTATGCCGATGCTGCAAATGAAAAATAATTTTCAAGGTTAATGAGAGCGATCAATGATTACCTCACAATTCTTATTGCCACTTTTGCATAGTTTAATCAATCGTAAGTAGGGAAGAGGTTTGAATCATAGGTAACTAATAGGTAGGAACCTAATCTTTAATCAAAGAGAATAAGCCAAGTTAAGATGTTTATAAAAGAAAATTAGAAGAAAAAGGAGATGGCAAGTTCAATTGAGACAAAGAAAATCAATATAATGTTACCTGCTTGGAGCAGGGGCGAAGCTTTTTGAGAAATTCGTAAAAATCAGACGAAGTTGATGGATGAACAGCTGAATTGTAAAAGGACGGGCAAGACTGTGGCAGAAGGGAGTTCGTTGAGCCATCAGTTAAAAGGACCAGACAGCACACATTCTGACTGGAAAGAAGCGTCACAAAATGAAGAAAGAGACGACCATTTGACTACGAAGAAGTACTTTAGAAGCCTTTGGTGATGTTTTTGCGCCGGAGACAGTCTAATATCTTCGTATAATTAGCTGCATTTCTGAGGCAATACTAAACAAAGAAAAATAGCTGTTGGAAGTTAGAGTAGAAGTTGGAAGTAAGCCCTTTGATTTTCCAAAACTTTTCGTGTTGAATCATCCCCGAAAAATCACCGTAGCGATGGCTTGTTCTGAGCCATGTTGATGTAGCTGACGGCATAGGAGAGGGAGTGACATGCTGGAAAGGATGGCATTTTATTCGGAAGCATTTGATTTTTCAAATCTCAAAAGAATCGCACCTTTGATATCACCTAAACTTTAACTTTCTAAGTTATTGGGAACATTTGAACTAAGCGGAGTTTGTAAAAAGAGGTAATATTTTGTTTTACCTACTTATACATAGATAAATATTTTTAATGTTCTTGGAGAATCCGAGTAAGATACAATTTTTGATCATACGAAATACATGAAAAATCTTACGGCTGGTTACAGACTGCCAAGAAAGAGCACGGGTATCAAAAATCTCCTGTTTGGAACCACTAGAATTTTGAGCTTCTCCTGAAATACATGCACTCCGGGTAAAATGCGATTATTTTGACCGTGCTTCCAGCACCGAGGGCAATATTTCAGCCCCATCTTATTTGCACACGAGGCAGTAAAAATAGAAATGAAAAATTTTGCTTAAAGATTTAAAGATACTTTTTCACGATCATGTGATCGTGAGAAGATATGCTTAATATAATTATTTGCTTCTCTGTTACGTGATCAGCTGAACATATGACCTTCAAAGGATTGTGCCATATTATACGTCCCATACCGCGTCGCATATTCAGAGAGGTAACTATTGAATCCGGAACGGACAGTGTTTAAAAGTCATTTAAACCTTTATGGAAAAGGTTACGTAGGTGGACAGTGGCTTAACTCTACGAGGCTCTCAGAAGATTAAACTACAGTGAGGCTGTCTGCAATATATTTATTCATAAAAAGAATTAGACAAATAGGCAGAGGAAATGCTAATGAAAGGATTGATTCATTGCAGTGGTTATACGAAAATGAATGCGTTCAGTTTGAAACGTTTGTACATGATAGTAGGTAACATGTAAGCGTTAGGATTTTTGATCGCCCAAAAGGCATTCAGCATTATGCCATACAGGTGTTACGAGGATATTGTGTGTTATACATCTAAAGCTACATCTACATAATACCCCGCAAGCCGCCGCAAGGGCGTGTGGCGGGGGGTGTTAGGTCACCAACCGTAAAAAGGAAAAATACCACATGCAAAAAAAACAACACGGGAAATTACACCCACAGCAGCGCACACACTCATGCAAAAATCCCTTCATCCAATACTCATGCAAACACATATACCGCAAAACAACTAAAAAACTGCACCCCATGATGCAGCACGAAAGCCATCCTACAACACGGAAGCCAGGACACAACAAGCAAGAAATTGAAACATCACTACCACATGAAAATGCACCACGAAACAGTCTACCCCCAAAGAGTCTGTAAAAGGCAGGGAATGCGACCCAACGTTGCAGGTAGCAGGAATTTCCCCCCGCGGAGAGGGACGAGGGATTGAAAGGGAAACTTAAAAACAGATGAACAGAACACGAATGAGGTAATTCGGAAAGAATGGGTTATTATAGCAAAACACATAAGGTTAGTGGAAGAGCATGCATTTAAATACAACTAATTATTTTTTAGACGCTGAGGGTGGCAAGTGGAATTTTTGCTATCTATAACCCTGCAGTTGCTATCCCGTATTGTCCGTGGGAAGAAGGAGTCCTTGAGTCGGCTAGTTCTGGCATCTATTTCCCGAATTTTATATGCATGACCCAAGCGACCAATGTATGTAGGAGTACGAATAATTTGCGAGACCTCGGTGCTGAAACATGCGGATCTGAATTTATTTAATAATTTCAATCTTGCATTGAATCGTCTCTCTGCCAATGATTTCCTCCCCAAATAAGGGAGTTATACTGTGTTACTTGTATATAATCAGATGTGAACGAGCCTCTCCAGTTCACTGCTAAGGCGTGAAACCGGTGGTAATTTAACGTCAAACATGCTAATAATTATTACTTAAAGACTTGGAAATAATTTGAAAATTATATAATAACATAATTACATCACGTAATTAGGGCTTCAATGTATTTAGTTAGATAAAACTATTCTAGTATGAATTACTCCATCCGAAAGGTAATTAAAATTTTGAAAATAAAATGAAATAGATAGATAATAGTCTTTACTTAGGGTCGAGATTGAGGCTATGGAGTTTCTTCTATCGCCTAACGTTTCATCGCACGCTTATAAGAATGAAGTTATAGAATTAATACATGTAGGATTTTGCAATGTGGATAAATAACAATAGCAAAATTAATATCATATCTTAGGACTGCCATGTAAACATCACATTGCATTATTAACCCATTTTAATAACTAACTGCAGCACAATACATGCGATATATACACATACATACACTACATACACATACAGTGAATATACACAATAGAACAATATTCCTGGTTATTTTTACGCACGCCGATTCAAAGTACTTGTGTGATGCTCTTACGAAAGAAACAGGGAGGATCTCGGGGAATGTAAAATAGTACCAATACAGAAATTTCACTTGGGCTCCTAGTCTACTAATTATCCTCTAAACAACTTCGTTAGTAATCATAATTTGGCGCGATTGCGGATCGTGTTCGCTCTACCTCGTGCGAATTCCCTTCTAGCGCAGACCAAGGACCACAGGTCATCACATGTGTGATCGCAGGCCCTAAGACTATCTCCAATGATTCGTAGACGAGAAATCGAGTAATGTTGCGTTCCTTTGCGTGAAATTTGTGGAAATGTGATATCAGTTTCCTTATCCGTCGAGTTGATGACGATAATCTTCTTGCTTTACGAAGTTCCGTCATCTGTTATCACTCGGCGTAAAATTCTCATAGAGTTCCTCCTTTTCGCAGTTTCTCTACATATACCCCTCTCGTCTCTCACATACCAAACGTGTCGTAGTGCGGTACTATATATTACTACTATACTCGATAATATATATTACTGCTATACTCTGCATTCACAAATAATTTTTACGCTAAGGGTTACCATCACGACAAGGGAAAGGATGCGTAAGGATCTCTGCCTGTAAGGAGGTAGTTTCTGATGGCAATAATTGTTTTGCTGCATGTTAACCCTTAAATTTCCCCCAACTGTGACATAGTCATGTATTCAAAGTGAATTACAGATGTTGAACGTGTTGTTATGATTTGTTTATAGTTTAAACGTCCGGGGAACAACTATTAAGATCTCAAAAATGGATTGCTACACACTTTTCCAATATATTTGAACTTAAAATGAAATGAAATAATTTACTTTGTAATTCCACACATTTTATTTAAAAAAAACACGACCCAGGTTTCGACGTTGAGCGTCATTATCAGGTGGTCCTCATAGAAGCAAACTTGGTATATATGCCTTCTGATCAAAGGAGGGGGGTTGGTTAGAGAGGGAGGTTGGAGGGTTAAAAAGGTTACAATGTAGCTGGGAAGAAAAGAGAATTACATCTTTTTGACTTGGAAGAGTGGTAGGTCTATGATTGGGGGGGAGTGGGAGGGTTACAAAATTTCGTTGGCAAGTTCATCTTTGCAACGGACGCATTTCAAAATTTCTAACTGCTCCAAAGCATCGAGCATTTGACCTTTATTTTCAAAATGAATAATTTTTGTCACAAAGTCACTTTTGTGGTCACTTGTGATGAGGTGCTTTGCAAAGAGGGATGTTATGTTCTTATTTTTTGCACATGTTTGGTGTTCTTTAATTCTTTCTTTGAATTTCCGTCCTGTTTGCCCAATATACTTTGTGTTACATTCTGAGCACTTAAACTCATACACTCCACTCCTCTCGTTTTTGGGGATTTTGTCTTTAGTGTGAGAGATCAGGTTCTTAAGGCACGAACCGCTGTATAAGACACATTTAATTTTTTCTTTAGAAAAACTTATAATTACTCTTTGAGAAATAGTCCCAAGACATAGTATTCTCCGCCGTTCAGCAGTGGGATCTTTTAAATGTTCGGGGTTGTAAATGTGGCTTGAGGCTATATTTGTAAGTTTATTCCGATGGAGTTTATCAATTAGATCTTCTGAATAACCATTGTTTACTGCTAGCGTTTTAATTATATTAATTGGCTTATTTGCATTGAATGAAGTGTGTGGAATTACAAAGTAAATTATTTCATTTCATTTCAATACGTTATGCAAATTCCATAATGTTACGCCTGAGACAACAAATTATATTTGCATTTGTTCCAGCCGTATTTTTCATATAAGTTATCATTGTTGCACTTTAATCTCCTGGTTGTTTTGCTTCACCCTTCGGGCTTCAAGCATCTTAAAAAGTCAGTCTCGAACTTACTCGAAGGCCCTCTCACGAGACCATCATTCCCCTCTCCCCTTGTCCTCGGCGTTTTCGCCTCCTCCCACTCGGCAGCGGCGGCGGCCTGCGTTACGAATGCCGTCGCGTGACTCGTGAAAATGAGCGCAAAAGGCGTTCCATCGCCACCCATCACCTCGACCGCCAGGGCCACGGATCTCTCTCCCCCCTCCCCCCCACCAACCATGCCCCGACAAGCCAAACTTCCGGGCCCCCGGCACCCTGACGCCAGTGGGGCGTTACGACCCCTTCCCTCCCACCCTTCCTTCCGCCGCCCTTGGCCGTCTCCCGACGCTCTTTACGGCCCCTTTTTACGTGGGACGGAGCGGTGAGACTCGTGCCGTCGAGGGCGGGATGTTAAACCCGATGCACCGACATTATCTCCCGGGACGTATCTGGTGGAACTGCCGCCAAACTTGTTCCGCGCGCGCCGCGTGGGCACTTGACTCAAAAGGTCGTGAAAACAGCTGTAACCGTCATGCGAAGACGACGGAGTGGGGTGGGTTGGAGCAGCGTTCAAGGGAACGGCAATATATGCAAGATAAGGCGAAATTTTCCGGGCCGAGTTAGTGTGAGGTTCGTGGGATCGTCTTCAATCGACTGCTTGTCCTCGTGTGTTCCATGAGTTTGCCTGTGGCGAGGCTTCAAGAGACCGCCGACATCTTGTCGAGAGTGATACGGGTTGTGAGTACTCCCTTCATTATAAAAGGGGAGTTCTTTCTTCTTTCCGGCAAACTCGAATACAGACGAAGCACGTTGGGAACGAAACGCAACAAATTGGGAACAATGTGTTAGGTTAGCCGCGATAATGTTAATGAAGTTTGATAGCCCCCCCCCTCTGATGTCAAATGCGGTAAGGAGAAGCCTGAAGACCTTACGTCGACAGACAGGAAGACAGAGGAAGAGCATGATGGTATAGAATAAGTGTGTCAGCTCTTTTCGGAAAGTTTGACTGGACAGAAAAGATGGCATAGGGGATATTGAGAGATTTTTAAGAGTTGGAAGGCTGTGGTAGATGATAAAATCTAAAATTTTGAAAAGTGCAGAAATTGAAATAAAAATAGACATAATTGGGCGTGAATGGGATTTAGAGTGAATGCGGCCTTGGGAAACACAATTATGCGAAGCTATGAAGTGCTCATATTTTGAAAAATAATATCACGATATTTCAGCATAGATTTCAATTACCGTTCTAAATTTCCAGACGGGTGTCGTTCCTAGTTTTAACCGTGACTGAATCGATAAGTGCAACTGCTTTTTAATATGTAAATAATAATAGTGTGGGTGTTCTTCGTTATTTTATCAATTATAGGGGCTTTTAAGTGAACCCACTAAACTTATTAATAACAATAGTGTATGTTTTATGTTGTAAAAAATATTGCATTTCATGAAACTAATTGAAATTCAAAAAGTATTTTTGGAAGTATTATTTTATATTTTGATGAAAATAGCGATGGTCGCCTCAATGACGAATCGCGGAAACATAACAGGGTATTAAATTTAATTCTTAAAAAAGAACTAGATACCTTCTTCAATGAAATTATCGTAATTTGCATATAAATGTTAGTGTTTCCATCATAGAAAATAGAAATATTTTCAAGTGCACTGGCAGAATTAAATTGCTTATGGTTCAAAAGCGGCTACTAAACAGTCAATGAAATACCCTAACAGCATCCTTTACGGCAAATCATTTTCCATCTCCGAACGTTTTGTATCCCTCCTTTAAGCTTTTCTTGATGACTCGCTCACCCAGTGTTCTCCCTTCCATCATCAAGAGGATAATAATACTATGAATTAAAAAAATTAAATTTTATAATCATATGAAACACTATCCACGCGATAATTTTCAATTTTCGTTCCAGTTCTTATCCGCGACGTTCATTTCCTTGATATATATCATCCGTTGTGTTCCGCCCATATATAAATGTAGTCACACGCCCCTAATTTGGAGGAAGACGTAGGCAACACTCTACTTTATAAAACAAACGGGCATCTCTTCGATACTGCCAGCGAAGCTGAAAGGAAAACCATGCCTGGGACATAAATTCAAGCGGGGCAGGTAAAGTTCCTTCAGTACGGGCTTCGGAAGTGTAATCACTCGTTCTGGCGGACGCGGCCTTGGCTTCTCCGGGGAGGTGGATTGGACGATTGGCTAACAGGGGACGGAGTGGGTAGGAGCCGCGTAAGCCAGATACACTGGCTGGCCCGACCCTAGAGGGGCCTCAGGAAATTGGGGCTTGGGTAATGGGAGGTGTGACTAGGCCGAGCGTCTTGGTGGAATTCTTGATTTTCTTGAACGAATTCTTGATTTTCCGTCTGGCCGTGTGTATTACGGATGTCATTCAGGGAATACCATCTCATATTAACTGCATACCTGCATACGTACTATCCAGCCGTGTTTGATCCAGTAAGGTTGTTACTTCCATTATAATTATGGCTGAGGCCTTGACATATTGTGTCCAGCATGCTTACCTATATTTCTCAAAACCTGTAACAATTTTCATGGCTATACAATACCTTTATATGGCTTGTATTTGATAGTATTTAAGGAAATTTGATTGAGTAAGTTTAATACTATGCACGGTTTCAACTATTATTTATGTTATTCATATATACGCTATAAATAATGCAAGTTCAATACACTTTCTGGAACGTATGCCCTTAACTCGTATTCATAGTTGATGGCTAATTTGAAGTCACCTAGTCGTAAAAACATGTCCCATCACACCGATTTCTTTCTCGATGGAAAGTTTACACATAAATGTTACCATTGATATTATACCACTTAAGGTAAGTTTTCAATTGAATCAGAGTATAAAAGGACACAAAGATGAATTCTTACATTCTCCTGATAAAACTTCTCCTAACCTGACATTCGACACTTCAATAAATCCGCATTAACTCCACTTATATTTCCTTTCTCTCTTCATTCAGTCCAAGAAACCTATCCAACCTCTTCCTCACCTGTCTCATGCTCTCACCTCTGTCAGTCTTCAGCAACGAATTTCCATCCACAACGCTCTGAATGTATCCTTCCTGCCACCTTTAGACCTCTCCCAACAACCCACTTGTATCCCCAACCATGAATATCACTTTCTCGTCTGTTTTCCAATTAGTTCATTTCATCTTCTCCATCCTTCTCCACACCCACGTTTCAAAAGTCTCCAACCTACCCTATTCATCTTGCTTTAGTTACCATTTTTCTGCGCAGAACAAAACCTCTCTTCCGATCAAAGATTAAAGGAGCTCATCTTAACATTATAACTCAACGTCCCTGTCATCACTTCTATCCTTGTAAAAGAATCATTGTCTAACGCTATTCTTCTGCTTACGTCCCTGCTACTCTAACCATACTCGTCCAAAATTCTTAGGATATAAGTAAACTGTTCCATCTGCCGTGTTATAAGCTCCTAATTGTGTATTTGACTTAGCATTTCTCTCTCTTGAAAATTGCATAATCTTTGTTTTGTTTACATATATTCAAATCTAATACTAAATGCACTGACATTCGAATACACTTAGCAATGCTTGCAACGCCTTGACCGATTGGTAAACTGGAGTATAAGGCTTCGCAAACCTATCTGATATAATAGATTCCCCCCCTGATTTTCGTTCCCAAGTTCTCCAGTTCTCCGTATATCTTTTCTGCCATTTCCTTCATGTATGTGTGGAAGAGTGTATAATATATACCCCTATTTTACTCCTCATGCTAATACTGCCCATCCCAACTCTCCATCAACCACTTCCACCTGAGCAGCCTGGGTGCAAATATACAGGTTATAGATAAGTCTCCTACACCTTTAATCCAATCTTGATTGTATTCTATGTTCCTCTTTATTACTGGCCTCGTTGCTGCTGTGGCATCATGCGTACCTCTCCCTTTCCTGAATCAAAACTTGACCGTCCTCTAAGCAATCGCTTGCCCTGCTCTCCGTTCTCTTCTTTATGATACTTAGTGTCACTTCACCCGCGTGGGAAATTTAACTCATTATTATAGGGTCCTTATATGGCTGACTTTCCCTTTCTTACGATGGAAACTAGCACCGATCGGACAAAATCTTTCGACCAAATTCCTCCCCTATAAATGCTACCAATTCGCCCTTACAATTCTTCTCCTAGGTTTTTCTACAACCTCAATCAGTTCCTAGGAAATATTTTCTATCCCCAACGCATTAATTGATTTTAATTCTCTTAAAACTTTCGGTTTCGCCTTTTAGTATCCCTGGACGAAAGCTTTCCTCGTCCAAGTCATATTTTTTGTTGATACACTGTATTTGTTTATTTATTTATTTATTTATGTACACTGCCAGCTACCACTAGGGTGTATGTTAGGGGGTTAATGCACACCAGAATAATTTTTAAGCGGACATGACCCTACCGCGGTCGAACAATGTTATTATTCACCCCTATCGTTGGTGGAAAAAATGGCATCTTAAATCTATCTATTCTACACTTAATATCTCTAATTTTATTGATATGATCACTCCTACCGTAGTACGATGGAGGTATTAATACATTTCCAACATCAATGCTAAAGAGACGTCCTTCCAAATAATGCAAAAGTTTCAATCTGTAATTTAGCCGTCGCTCCTTGAGTGTAGCTGCTCTAATATTTTGGATTCGCTACTAAGTTTATCGTAACAGCGTTTTACAAATGTATCTCCTCTTCGCTGCATGCGATCCAATTCGGCCTTCTTATTAATTATTCTTTATTATTCTAAATTTTCTTTATTATTCTAATTTTTCTTTATTATTCTAATTTTTCTTTATTATTCTAATTTTTCTTTATTATTCTAATTTTTCTTTATTATTCTAATTTTTCTTTATTATTCTAATTTTTCTTTATTATTCTAATTTTTCTTTATTATTCTAATTTTTCTTTATTATTCTAATTTTTCTTTATTATTCTAATTTTTATTTATTATTATTTTTATTCTTGTCAATTCTTCCTTAAGCCTAAACTTATTGGCCTAATGTCTTTACCGTACAGCTCCTATCTGCCTTCTATTGTGCTTTGCCATTATTTTGTGAGATGACGACCACGGAATACTTTCCTCTCCCTCTACCTCTTCTAATGTGGAGGAGATCTTTGCCCATCATTGTTTTCTGGGATAGTTTAATGAGATAGTTTGCCGATTCCCTCCTCATTCCTTCCTTTATAAAGAGACAGCACCACCCAAACGGCTGCCCCACTGGGGTCAGACGCCTTTGTAGCCGACATACCGAGGAACAAACGCTGCTCCGACCACCTATTTGTCTGGCTCCTACCCTTCGACCTCTGATCTATGGATGACCCTACCAGGAGCAAATTCCATTCCTCCCGCTCGTACAGCTCCAGGGACCATCAGAATGCTCAGCCTGTACCTGGCGTCTGTGAGCACACACTCAGAGGTTGTAGTCAATGGGGAGGGTTTCAACTATGATATACAGGTGGGGGAAAACTTTATTTAAAAATAAAGTTAAAGAGTTAAGCTCGTGGACGTTTAGGGGCACATGAGGTTTCGTTGGAAGAAGAACGTTGAAATACGACCTGGCTTATGTCACATAAAAGTGGCACTCAGATAAGTACGTATTAAAATGTTTCGGCAATCATGCCGCCTGCGTCATTTGGGCTATAGAAATCATATTGTGTAAAATAGTGCAGCTATCTTTGCTTTAAATTTTGGGCTCTCTTTGCGCCTTTTCATAAAAGAGGAGGCTCAATTTGGTCCTCCATAATTACGGCAGCCAAAGGTGTAACGAGGTTACCGGCGAAGTGTGAGGGAGGGTGGTGTGTTGGGGGCAGAGTTGGTAGATCATTCGGGAAACGGAAGACCTGGGGGGCAGGGGGTGAGTGGGGTGCGGTTGTTGTTATCCCGGGCGAGATAAGGGAAGGAGCCCATCCGCGTCGTATACCTCGGGGGAGGAAGGGGGGGTGGAGGGCGCCGGGGGCGGTATGCCATCGGCACGCGACTCAGGAGGCGCCCAGTGGTGCCTTTCGGGCCATTCTCCCCGTTCCTCCTCCTGCCACGCCACTCGGAAATTCTCCTGTTTCCTCGCCTAAGCCACTCTTCGCACCTCGCCGAAATAGATTATTTCCAGGGTTGCTCGAGTGGCCCCGTGGAGTGACACGCATAGTTTTAATTCTTCAGCGGAATCCGTACGCACTCTTTGGGCAAGATATACGGTTTGTATAAAAAGTATCAAAAATTCTTCAAAGTACATCGCTTGAGCATCGACGCACTTTTTCCAGCTGCTTTTCCGCGACCTGAAGGCTCCCTCGTGGGTGGATTCCGAAAGGTCCTTAGTGGGTAAGCGTGCAAGCTTTTTTGATAGCAATTGGGGCCCCAGGGTGGTACCCTTTAAGAGAAAATTTCACTTTTGGGAATTGAAAAAAGTCCAATGGTTTCAATTCGGGACTGTAATGGGGTTGGGTAATCGTCGTAATGCCGCTACAGAAGGACTTTGCGAGCAGGCGATCGACTCTGCTTTTGGTCGTCCGTCAAGATCTTCGGGACGAGCTTAGCGTAGGCCTTTCGCATTGCCAAATTTTCAGTGATAATGGTGTGTGTACTGTCATTTCATCACCAATACGATCTCCGATCATGCGCACACTATACCGACGGTATGAGTTTTGCACTTCACATGCACAGAGCAGGAAAAAATGTTACCGCTACTTTTTATACAAACCTTGCATCTGTCATGTGTGAGCCCATAAATTAAAATTCCGTTTCGAATCAACCCGGCGATAGGATGGTTTTATTCCGACTTGCGAATGAAATTTCCCGTCACGTGCGCAGTCACGTTGGGAATATGTCCAATTTTTTTAGGGAGATTAAGTATTTAGTGAAATTTTCTAGAGGCCTTGAAAAGTATATTTAAAGAAATTTTCGGATGCACACCTCACAAGCTGTTTCAATTAGTACTCGATAAGGCTGGTAAACTCTCTTTGAGGTCGGCCTTTGAAGGCTTCCTTAATACCTTAACCATCCTCCCCCTTTTTCCTAAAGAAATAATTTTTGGGAGGTCCTGTAGACCTTGCGTCTTTAAGGGCAATGAAAGGGTTTAATATGTCAGGTACATTTTCTCGTCACTCTTTTAAAATACAGAAGTGAAAACATCAAAATTACCGTCGACAACACGAATACTCATTTGATAGGAGCGAGAAGTAGAACAAAGTGTTTCTTTTTCATTTATTAAAATGAACTTCCACAAAGTTGAGGCTGAAACTATTGAGATAGGAGCGAGAAGTATTCACCTCGAATTAAGCGCTACGATGGGCACCGGGTTTACTCCAGGAGATATAGAAACAGGAAAATCTGACAGTGTGGGTGAATTAGGGAAAAATCTAATTGGTCCATCTCCAAAGTCGCAGGAAAACTTTACTCCCCCGACCAACCTTCCGCCTAACAATTGGCCTAGAAAAAAAGGAGAAATATGAAATTATTTCAATCTGAAAGAGAAATATGCACATGAGAATTTGTAGCTATGCATGCAGTTGACATAATATATCTGCGAATAGTTATTTTAGATTTAATATAACTCGGAAAGAAACATCGGTCGTTTTCTTTAGAAATCGAGGAAATCGATTATCTGGTTGGTAATCCGACTACAGCACGTTGTTCGGAGTATCATGTAATTTTGGGGATTAATATGGTAGAGGTTAGCCGTTTACTGTTTTCTCTGTTTCTAGGTAGTAACTGTTTACCATATGATGCCGTTCTCGAAGTTACTTGGCTTACGTGTTCACTGGAAGTATAGGCTTTAGTATTTGCCAGATGGCGAACGATAAAGGCATGTCTCCTTTGTTCGGTAGCACACGTATTTTTTCTCACCATTAGTATTATTATTTGCGAGATATAACTTGATGAAGTGAGAGAGGAAATGCAAATGGTTTAAACGATAAAGCACCTTTCATAAGCGCACTACCTTTTATCTCACCATCGAGAAATACATTGAGTTCATTTTAAGGAATTTCTAATCAATACAAATATCTAATAAATCCAAGTCTTGAGTATCTCATCGTTTGCATTCACGTCTATTTAGAATAGATTTCATGTGGCAGGCATTTAATGGGCAGAAATAGATAGGCATGAATAATAATTGACTGAAGTCCCGAAATTCCATGGGAAATTCTGTGTTTAGAAAATGTGCTTACACCGAAATTTGTTGCTAGTCTTCACTTGTGACCATTGAAAATTTGAAATTTCGTTACATAGCAGGGTATCAGTCTCATTAAAGCAGTTATATAGTATGCAGAAAAAGCAAAGTTATTTTTGTTTCAAGCTGAAATAATTTTCAAAATGACCAATAGTTTTAGTCAGGATTTCAATTGACGAATGTACATGTCCATGGAATGACATTAATGAAGTTCAGTGACCGATTGACCTTCTTTAAACGCCTTATATGGTCCAAGAATGCCTTTTTGCCTACCTAAGTCCATGCGTATGAGGGCAATATTGTAACGAGCATTATATTATTTAATGGCATTCTAATGCGGTATGTTACTAGTTGCGTATTATCTTCGTATTGTTTATCAATGTCAATTTACCGATATGTCACTGAGAATCACAGGCACAACACAGAGTGTCATGCATTTGATTCGTGAAGAAGATCATATTCAACGCTAATCAGCCTATTGCAATTCTCGAAATTATATTGAATTTATTGATATACTTGACACTTGTTCACGTTCTCAGTGTCCATTTAATTTAGCAACGTTTGTGAAATCATCATACCCAAGCCCGGTTCCCTTGACCGGTGGCCTTCCAATACCATTCGCACGATTTCAAAAGTGTTTTTCCCTCTCTGTTAAATCTCTCTCTAAGGAATTATATGCCTAAAGTTATTCCATTTCACTAATTGTATTTCCTGGTGTACTAATGTAATTTTGTCCTTAATTTCAGGTAATTTCTTCCTATGAGCCATATACCGTTTTGGTGAGTGGAGAGGAGTCTCTTGAAAATTGCAGAAAGACGTTTCAATATTAATTTGAGGCTTAAGTCCGGAGGTGAGTATTTGGTGTACCTGTTTGGGGGCTACCTCAAATATTTGCGGATTACTTTGGATAACTTTGGAGAGAATTTTTTTTTCAATGAAATCCTGCTTTTTGATATCGGTACAAAATCCGGTTATTTGTAAATTTCAATCAATTGAAATAGTTATGCACATAACATCTGTACCTACTTGGTAACCTGCTGCGGTGTCTATGGCGCATTCCAAAGGTGGAGATTTTGTTGTCTCTTGAAATAGTAATTGATTTAGTTCTTATTCAGGTGAAAGCCATCCTTTTCATAGAAATATTTGCCTTCTTTTGTTATCTGGGAAACCAAATTTCCCCTTCATTATATCTTTGGCTTTTAATGATTTATGGATAGTGAAGGCAAGTAATCCAATTAAATATGTTACCTTTCCAAACTTATTAAAATGCCATCATTCGTATAATAGATTAATTTTCATTCATTACTTTCAAAAAGTATCATTTCTATTCAGTGGTCCGATTAATTTTGCTATTACAGTTGTGTAGGACATAATTGGCCATTTTATTAGGTCTCTGATTAATGAAAGTTATGGTAGCACTATGGAAAAGCGTTACCAACTTCTCCCTCTGTTAGTACGAGGGCGAAGTATTGAAGTTTCGTTAATGGGTTGAACACCGCGAGATCAAAACACAGAACATGCGGATGCAAGAGCATTAAAAAAATTCGTTAACTGTTTCGCTACCATCATACAACTGTATGTGGTTAACCATTAATGGTGACAAGCGAGAATGGTGAAATCGTAGATTTTGTATTCATCTGATAACAGGCATACCATTTATAGTTATGGGTGAATCCAAAACTTTATGGCATAAATGTTTTAACTGTAGTCTTCACATTGGCAAAATGACTTCGCATCTTATGAAAGTTATCTATGACCCTCCTCCAATCTCTTGTGTGAAATCGGTGTGTTTGTTTTTTTTGATCACCTTAATTTTAATATATTGAGTATTTTTATTTAAATATTACCTTTTCATTCAAAACTCAAATGATAATTTCAAAAAGTTTTAAAACTAAACAATAATTTCTATTAACAAATATTGCAGCATGCTAAAAGTATTTCCAGTATGACGATTCACGTACATAGCTGGAAACTTCTCCACCCAAAATTGGGGACTGGAACACTGATCCACTGGAACATAGCTCTCTCCCGAATTAGGAATATCATGGATAAATAGCGCAAGTTGTGTCTCGCCGGATCTACCCTTTCGGAAACCGTGCTGATTTTTCATTAATAACTCCTGATTATCGAGGCGTCTCACGATCGAACTGGTACCTACATGTTCCATAACCTTGCACGAAATGGATGTGAAGGAAATAGGTCTTTAATTACTTGGTTCCTCCTTGTCTCCGTTTTTACAGTTTATTGGTGTTACGCTTCCATTCTCTGGGAACCTTGTGACCTACCAGCGACTTTTTAAATATTATTTCTAGATACGGCGCAATTTCCGAAGCTAGGTCGTTTAATATACGAGTGGGTATTTGATCGGGCCCGGAGGATTTATTAGGATTAATATTTTTCAAAAAACGATGTATTCTATTGTATGAGATTGAAATTTTGGGCATCGGTTGACCGGCACGATTTGGTAAGCTATCGGAGGCATTCGGTGAGATATTGGTGAAGACGCTTTGAACGAAGGAATTTAATAAGTTAGCCTTTTCCAAACTTCTGGTCACTCTTTCGCCTTCATCGTTTTTGAGTAAATTAACAGTTTACTTATTTCCCTGAACTTCTCTGACGCATAACCAAAGGGCTTTTAGTTTCTCTTCCAAAATTTTCGCTAACCTTTATGCACAGCAATAAAAGTATAACTTATGGGATCAATTAATTTCTAGGAATGCCATTTAACATTCACATGATCCAGTGAATTTTCACTTTGAAATTCCAATTCCATTATCCCAACGTACACATTCCATCATGGATTACGTGGTTGTATGCTTACTTTTTAGCTAGTGATATTTTAATTTCTCCATGCCCGGTGATGTATGCATAAAGGTCGTCACTAAATCAAAGGTATCGTCTCTTGCTCCGAACAGAATTGAGTGTCCGTTGCTCACTGGATGATACGGAAGCCATACTCCAGGAAATGATAAGCGGTTCCATATTACTCCGATGTAGATAGGTTTCGCTACGTTATAGATGGATTATCGTGAGGAATATATTGCCAATTGTAACTAACACTGCTGGTTCAATTGCAGTAACGTGTTCTGAAATATTAATGTAATGAAAGATGAATGGAAACTGCAGTCAGTCAGTGTCTCTTGTATTCCGTCCCTTCGCCTCTTCCTCCCCAACCTCCCTACAGTCCCCTCACCCTGCACCAACCCCTCTCACGTGCGTACTCCACCACCCTCCCCCCAGCGCGCCCACACTCTCATCTCACCCCCCTCACCCTCCTTCCCTGCTCGCAGTGTAGCCCTGGGGGCGGCCATGGATACGTACGACGCACATACATCCCTCCCTCATCGTGTTTTCCACTTTTTCCCTTCCGTTTTCCCTCCCAGGGCTTCCCGTTTCGACGGTTCGATCTCCGCTTCTAATGAATATCCTCGAGGGTTCTGCCTCTGCGCCTATAATCGAGGGCATGTAACCTAAATGCCCTCTGGGTCAACCATACGTTGCTTTTCCATTTTTTGCCCAATCTACCGCCCTAGTTTTATTCCCCGGAGATTGCGAACTTCCTTCTCTTCTTTTTATTTTGTTTATTACCGTTTAATTCCGGAGTTAAAAGTCAGCGAAGTTGAAGATCCAATCAAAAAAAATTCTAAAGCCTCGCTAAAAATTTTATTTTTATTATTTTAAAGTGCTCTGCACATTTAAACAAGCTTATATCGACATTGATATTTATTGGCAATTTCATGAGTCCTTTTTGGGATCTATATATTTTTTATATAAGCAACGACGCGGTGAAACCCGAGAATGCAGAATCCTTCATACCTGCTTGTTTAAATGTAAGTATAATTCAGGCGATTTAATCTTAATCTAATAGCTTGAATGTGAAATAGTTGAATTGCATTTCAATTGAAATCAATCTCGTGTGTGAAATTTATATGATTGTATTAATTTTAAAGGTAGAAAAGTTGCGCAAATGTTTTACACTCTCATTTAAATATAAAATGAAAAGCATTTCATATTTTTTCTAGGTTTTAATTAATGGCATTTCTGCATATCTAAAATCGTGATCGTTTTAGTCTTCATAAATTTACTAGTACGAATCCCGTAGATGCTAGGCTAATGGGCACTCGCCTACATTTGTTTGTTCAGATTGTCCCTTGAAGTCAGATACAGAAAAATTCAACTATGCTTCAGACGACTTTGATATGCATTTCATATCTTGTAAAGGTGTAGGCAGTTTTTTGTTTTTTCCCTAGTGTTAATGGAATTTGCATGCTGCAGCAATTTCACATTCCATTCGTGTTTCGAGATAAAAGAATGAGCCAAAATGAACCTGGCCGATATGAGGGAGGATGACAATATATGGCAATATTGTCCAATTATTGACTGCATTGTGGTTTTCATGGCGCATGCGTGGGTTTGAAATCGACGTTATATTATTAGTGCCTGCCAATGTCATCTGTAACGCGTGTGTAAAATATTGCGAGGCACACCCCTCTTTGATTTAGTTTCCACATCTGCGACGGCTGAACCCATAATTCCGAGAGTTTAATTCTTTCCTTAGATCCAGGCCGGTGTACCTTCTCCGAATTATATACAACACTCCCGCCATATGTTTGCATACTTTCGGCCGCATTTTTCATTTTCTTCGGAATTTTCGGCGGTGGTCTGAATCACTTGCCGCGGAGGGCAAACCGTCAGTCGGGGGGCGCGTTGAAAAGGGGTAGGAAAGGAGGATGAGTGGGAAAGGATGCAGGAAAATGGGCCGCGGTCCGGCCAAGGCGGCCGCCGGGATGGAGGAGGTAGTCCGAGATGTGTAAAGGGGGGGCGGACCAAACATTTTCGCCTCTGGGAGCGACGGGCAACGGCTGTGTTTTGGAGACCGCTCTGTGTTTGGGGTGGCGGCGATCTGGGGAAGAGGAGGAAGAAAAGGGGCATGATTTCGCGGGTGGGGGGACATTAGATGAACCGGGAAGCCTTGCGGATGGAGGGTATCATGGGGAGCTAGTCGGAATCGTGAGAAAGCGGTTGTAAGCCCCGGGAAAGAGAATGAGAGTAGGTGGACCGCAGGGAGTATTTTGGGGGGCTGGGGATTGGAGGTCCCGGAAGGGGCGGCCACAGGAAGGAATCTCAGCATGTTGCAAAGGGTTTCCCGCCGGAGAGGAATTAAAAAAAGAATGAAATCGTTTTTATCTCTGCACCCCGTGCGGTTAATCTGGCCACAAATCTCCGCCGCCATCGCATCCTGCGCCACCTACAGGGGGAGGGGTTCTTTTAATTTCCCCTCTCCCATCACCCCCTGCCATGCCATTGACCCCTCCACCCCACCCCCTTCCCCGTGTAATTCTCCCATCCCCCTCGATAAGATCTCAACCCCCTCCCTCGTCAGCCATTCCCGGTCCAATCGAGCAACTACGGGCGCACTTGATATATCGAATTACCGCTGTTTCACGAGAAAATGTACCGTTTTGAATTTTTCATGGAGTTCATCGGAGGAATCAACCATATAAATAGTTTATAACAAGTTCCGCATGAGTGTGAAAATTATTAGGCATTAATATGGCTGTTTTAAATTAACGTTAAGGAATTTATTCTTCTATATGCTGAGAGCTTCAACCAAAGTAATTGAAAATTACTTATATTAACCGCCTCTGGGTGTGGCAAATTAAATATTTCCAAGCATTCGAATTGAATCAATACAGCTTTTGTAATGAAAAAAAGCTTAAAAACTCATATCAGAATGCCGTTTATCGTAATTTCCTAAATGTTTGGGTGTGTATATATATATATATATATATATATATATATATATATATATATATATATATATATATATATACATATATATATAATAAATTGCGCAGCAACAAACAATATAGAAACACATAAAAAGATCACTCACACGTTATTTCTTGATAATTTCGACGGAATTCCGCTCCGTCTTCATCGGAAGATATAGAAGTAATGAGTCTTCCGATGAAGAAGGAGCAGAATTACGTCGAAATAATCAAAACATAACGTGTGAGT
Organism: Hetaerina americana; assembly: GCF_022747635.1. Lineage (NCBI taxonomy): Eukaryota > Metazoa > Arthropoda > Insecta > Odonata > Calopterygidae > Hetaerina > Hetaerina americana. Next base: position 10,976,069 of record NW_027287205.1, read on the forward strand.
GATCTTTTTGGGTTTCTATATTGTTTGTTGCTGTCCAATTTATTATTCAACACTTCCGTGTTACATCTACGAAATTGTATATATATATATATATATATATATATATATATATATATATATATATATACATACATGTGTTTGTGTGTATACACATACACACATAGTATTTTGTGTGGAGCATGGCGCTCTATGGTTCCGAGACTTGGAATATTGGGAAAGTGGAGTCGATAAGAATGGAAGCCTTTGAAACCAGGTGCTGGAAGAGAATGCTGAGGAACAAATGGACAGAAGAAGTGAGGAACGAGGAAGTTAATAGAAGAGCAGACGAGGAAAGAACCATGTGGAGAACTCTACGGCAAAGAAGAAATAGATGGATTGAGCACAATGGATTAGTTAGAAGCATCATAGAAGGAAAAAGTGAAGGAAAGATTCCACCAGGATGATCAAGAGACATGTACATAGGACAAATTAAGAAGGACGTAAAACAAAGAGGGTATCAAAAATTGAGGGAATTGACATTGAATAGAGTAGAATGGAGGGCTGCAGTAAACTAATCCTAGGATTGAAATACTAAATACATACATGCATATATATATATATATATATGTATATATATATATATATATGTATATATATATATATATATATATATATATATATATATATATATATATATATATATATAACACTTTTTGAAAGTCTCACGGACGTGAATAATAATGTATAACACTTAGCACTAGTGGACACAGACAAAAACACAGAAACACACAAAAAAAGAGACTCACTATTTTTCGAATTTTCGGTGGTCGTTGCCACCTTTATCAAGGAAGAGAGGGACAGTTCTGTCCCTCTCTTCCTTGATAAAGGTGGCAACGACCACCGAAAATTCGAAAAATAGTGAGTCTCTTTTTTTGTGTGTTTCTGTGTTTTTGTCTGTGTCCACTAGTGCTAAGTGTTATACATTATATATATATATATATATATATATATATATATATATATATATAGTATACATATATACATATGTATACATACAAGTACATACTCATGCTTGTAAGTCATCGAGTCGGAGAATGCTTCAAAATGCTTTATTTCATTTCGGTTTAAAGAAATTATAGCCGCATTTCTGAGTTATTATGTTTATTTTAGACTTCCAAATCAAATTGTTGATTCCATACAATATCCAAATTTTTTCATTTCACAGCGTTATTCAAAAAAACCGTGCAAACAAAGTCTTTCATACTGTCGCCAAAAAATGTTCACATTCACCTAAGTTTTACTTTCCTAAAATATTCTAAATGGTAAGTAGCTGAAATTTTTCGGAAGTTCAGCTCTCTTCGACGGTTATATAATATTATTTTTTATATAACTTTTAATTTTTCCACGTTTAATTATATAATCATATTCGCAACACAGATACATACACAGCACACAGACGCATACAACAAAAATATAGTAATTCGTTTATATTAGCATTTCAGGGTAAAAAAAATCTATTTTGCAAAGTTGATCCTTAAGAGCTCTCACAACTTCAATATTGCTATTTCTTATCTCTAAGACTATAATTTTTTCAGGGTACGATTGCAAGATTAATAACAGATCTGGTACATGTTAATTTGGTTTTTCAAATTTGAAATCCGCTTCAAGCGTACCAACCAATCAATTCAGAAAATCTTAAAAATTGGCACAGTCCCGCAGATTTGGTCCCCAATCAAGACAATTCTAATAAGAGTTAGACGTTAATACAAAAGTGGCACGACAGCAGGTTGGAGCCATCTGTCATATTTGGTTTCAGACTAAATGAAAATTTTCGCCCTGAACAATTCACAAGTTACATAATAACCCTTAAATTCGGTTTCAGGTCAGGAAACTTAATAAGAATAAGATGTAAAACTCCGCGATGTATTCTGACACTACAATTTTAGAAATACAAATAACTTGGAGGCATAAAAACCTGGAAAAATAAATTGCAAGATAATCGGATTAAATGGCGTGAATCATGGCCATTTTAAGGAGAATGAGTCTCAAAAACGACCAAAGAAAATACAGATGCAGTTAACCAGAGAATGGGGAAATTATTTTAATCTCATCTAGTTTTGTATGCCCTGCTATGCACAGGCATACAGGTGCACTCTGACCTGAAGATCTAAGAGAAAAACTTTCTTAAATAGAATTCAAAATGTCTTATATATAAATATAAATAAATAAATAAATAAATATACATATATATATATATATTTGCATATATAGATATGTGTGTATATATATATATATATATATATTTGCATATATAGATATGTGTGTATATATATATATATATATATATATATATATATATATATATATATATATTTGCATATATAGATGTGTGTGTATATATATATATATATATATATATATATATATATATATTATAGTTAAAGAATCAAATTATCCCTCTTCCTAATCTTGCGTTAGAACGTAGGCACTCTCCTTTCCTTTCCTTATATCGCCCTTTCCCTCTCATTGCTTTTCCTGCTTTTTCTCATTCTTTTTCTTCTGAACACCCCTTCGTCCACTTTTCACTCCCCAGGGGTCGCTTGCCCTCCATGCCCCCGACCTCGCCCACCCCTTGATTGGACACCCGCCGGCCAGCTCAGGGGTCCTCCAGGGTGATTCCTATTTTATTTTTTATTAATTTATCTACCCTGCAAGCCACCTCTAGGGTGTGTGGAAGGGGAGAATACACGTCAGGCTATATTTTCCTCTCCCCATCTACATTCGCGACTGCAGATGGGTGACCCTCCAATTAGTTTGGCCGACGGGGGCAGGGGGAGTAGCGTGCTGCTTATTGCAGGATATTTAAGACTTATATTTGAGGCAATGGTGGTCCATGGAATGGACGGAGTGTGATCAACACGAGTGATGCATTGTCCTAGCTCGCAAACTCATCGTTGTCATTTAAATACGTATATGAGCCATATAGAAAGATAGCGAGCAATGTTAATGGATCCCACTCTCCTCAATAAACCGGGTGCGTTCCGCAAGTAATGCAATTATTTTTTTAAAGTAATTTTTTGAACAGATCTCCACAAACACTTAAAACTCTTCTAAGTGCTGTCCTTGGGCCTCTACACATTTTTTCCAGCGACTCTGCCATGACCGGTACGCGCCCTGGCGTCTTCGGGGACCTCTCGCAAGGTCTTCGTCACGGCTCATTGGATCTCATCTATAGAGCGTGTTTATTTCAGGGCTGCCTTAATTCGAGGGGACTGGAAAAAGAAGTCTGCTTCATTCGAGGGCGCCTTCAGGACTCTAGGGGGGTAGGTCAGGTTCGTATTGAATACGTTGCCAAAGGTCATTTGAAATTTCCGCTCGGTTGGCCTTTCGTGACACGGTCGGCGCGCAGAAGTTTACAATAACTGACGCCCTGCCGCTTAAAGAGCACTGAGACCGGTTTCGTGGCAAAGGTTAGCTTCCCCCCCCCCCACACCTTCTCTAAGTATTTTGATCTCACTCTGACCAATAAATACGGCGCGGGAAATTTAATTGCTTTAATTTCGGAACGCATCCTGTACGTAAACATGACAGTGGCGGACCCGTTCCTAATCCCATGAGAGTGTTCCAAAATTCCCCATACGTACAGGGTACTTCGGTGGAGCAAATCCGAGTTCGCAGTCTACCTTATGAAGTGTGCGGGGTGTGAAATAATCGTGTTACTGAAGAAAATAGGCTTTAAATTATGAATAATCAGTAGCACGTCAGTGGGAGTATCGGTAGCACCATGCCTAGTAGCACGGTTTAACGTAAGCCTCCTGGGCCTCTGCAGGATCAATATTCCATCTATTTACTGTACTCTCGATCTAGTCGTCGAATAAGTTAACATGCTATAGATAATGTTGGCAGTTGTTCTGTTTCAAGTCATTCAACGAACTGTATTCCCATTGAGTTTATGCTAATTTACTTTTGCAGCTGTGGCGCCAAGCTGCGGAGAAGGGTTGTTGAATGAAAATGACTGTTCCCTTTTCGAGCCAACTTAGTACTGCTTTAGTCTTTTTCTTGCAGATGTTTCTCCAAGGGGCCAACCGTCTCTCGCATTATATTAACGCCCCCTTCCCACCATCTTCAGAAGGGATTTTAAAGGGTATGGGGGAGGCACGGGCGGGCAATTCCAATGGAAGACATGCCAGCCGACCACGACTCCAAACCCTGTATCAGTTTTTTTTTAAATTCCTTTTCTTTGATTGACTTTTACATCTGGGTGATCTAGTGCGGTATTTTACCGATCGGAAAAATCGCCTTACCGCTCCCTGGATTTTCGACAAAATTCTTCATATTATCGGCCAGGCTTCACAGATACATAGTAAGAGAGGCGGCTCTGTCTGTGGTTACACTTCAATGTGTTTCAATGTCACTCCTTTTGAGGCTATGGATCTTTTTGGTCATCTTATTGAACGCCGCTCATTTTGCAAAGATGTCACATGTTCATCAACGTGACTATTATCACCAGTGGCCAACAAGGTTAGGGTAGGTTTTTGAATTCTTACACTACATATCGCTCTACAACATTAATACAGAGCCCTTATTATGGCGACACGAAATTTCCTATTACTAACATGCTACAAATTAATTATATATTTTTATTATGGTAAAATATCTCATTCTATTGCTCTGAATACTTTGTATTTTCCTAAATTCCATCTACGCTGTTTAACTCGCGTTGACATAGCACTAGAACACGTCTCCATACTTCCGCTTCTCAAAATACACTGGACAAATGTAACGACCTCAAACCTACGCATGCGTGTTGAGGGGGAATGTGACTTCCACATGCCACCAAGAGTGCTTTCGAAGTTCATTTTGTTTGTGGTCTACAAGCATGGATGCGTTAGTTTTCAGCCTACCTTCGTAAAACACCTCTTATTCACCTCAGTCTACATCGCTTTCCCAGCATTCTACCCTCAATTACCATTTTCAGTATCCCACTGTCTCTTATTCACTCTTGTATCCAATTGTCCTTCCTTCACGAATTGTCCTCCCTCTTCCACACCCTCTTTTGCCTTCTTCATTTTATTTTCCTTTTGGTCCACTTTATTCTTTCCATTCATCTCCACACCTTAATCCAAAAAGCCTCCAACCTAAGCTTCTCCGCCTGAGTATTTTCGAAATTGGTTTAATGCAGTCATCTACTATTCCCTCTTCAATGCTAATTCCCTTACGCCCTTACGGTTCACCCGTCCTAAATCTCTCTGTACTTGGCCACAGTCCAATCTATCTGGTTCTTCTTTTCCTCAGGTGCGCCTTCTACTCTTCCGTATATTTTCTCATTTTTTTTCAACAACCGTCCCATTGACCATTAGCGAACACCAAAAGCACCATGATTCCCGACATTCCTATCTCCTCTTGTCTGTTTTTTTGGTAATGTTTCATCTCTCAGGTCCATTGGGTGTCGTCAAATTTCACGCGAATTCTTTCATGTATTCTATTCTTATTTTGTAATCTATTCTTTATTGAGCGTTTAAAATGAAAAATAGTTTCTTGGTGATTCCACCATAAATTTATTGAAATACTAACTCAATTTCGACTTGAAATGTCATCTTCAAGTCCTTTCCATTTAAAAATGATTTCGATTCTTCAGAGTTACCCCAAAACCTATTTATTCATTAAATATAATTTTGCCTCTTCTGGTTAACTACTTGGTCAGTTGTATTTAATAATAATAATGACTTTAAGAATTTCATATTCTTATTCATTACCATTTCGGTGAAAGTTAAATATACTTTAATTTAATGAAGCTCCTTTTTACACTTAGTGTTGCCATTTACAAAAAAATTAGGTTTCAGCAAAGTGTTTGGGAGTAATCACACAAGAGAGAGACACCTTGAAAAAAGCACGATTTGTGAGACGCGAAGGTATTTGAAAAGCGAGGCCTTGGTGAATACATCTACAAAATCTATTTTCTAATTGCCCATAACCGACGACTAATACACATTTTAAAGGAAGTATACTTACTCGGCCTTTTTTTCTCCAACCATTTTTCGTATTTTCTATTCAGCTGTAATTTTCCACGCATCTTGCCCAGCATAATTAGGTCACGGACGCGATTCTCACGGGGCCTGAGATTTGAAAATAAAGTTCGTGAATCAGGATACCCTTACCTCGATGATAAGGAAGTTAATTGTTACCTGAGTTACGTGAAGAATTCCATTTGGTGCATAACTTCGGCATGCAAGTTTTAACGTCGGCAATGAATATTAACGCTCGGGATACGAATACGCGACAGAACCGGAAGAATCGGTAAAGCTACCGACATAATGCTTAGTAATGTACGATTGAGAAAACTATTTCAAAACACCTGCGGATCTGCTTTAAAGAATTACGATTTCATCAAACCGATATATAGGGAATATATTCAAATAGAATGTGAAGGAAAGGAATTATTTTGCTGTGGTCAGACACCTCGAACGCACGTCGAGCATTTAGAATGCTCCTAGAGGGACCTTATTTTCTGAATTAAACTTGATATAGAGGAAAGCACTGTTTCGTAAGCATTCGTACGTAAAGACAGAAGACGCGTTACGTTGTCGTTTCTCCCCGTTTGATAGCCACTGTCAAAATGAATGCCTCACGGTGGCATACTTCACAGCAGTTCTTTTCTATTGGTACTTAAAAGGCGATGGAATTAATTCTGAATGCATCTAGAGTCCGAGTGAACTTAATTCCTAAAAGAATATTTATTAGTTGCAGACTTGTTTTATGATATTGATTTTAAATAAATTAGTTCCAATACAAAATCATTTCACAATTCCTAAAATGTTAATTATTTATTCTTAATTACGATTAAATTATTATTTACGATACTTAATTACTTATGCTAAGATGCCATAACAAAACTGAACTTATTTCATGTAGTTGTTCATTTTATTTGTTTGAAAAATTTCTATTTTAAGTAAATTATGGATAAAGAGCGAGTTTAAAAAATGCAGACATCCAATGAGAATCGTGTTTACCGTATGAAACGCTACCAAGGCGTAATTTCTATCTCGGTGAAACTATAATTCTCCGTAGGACGGTAAACAAATAATATCGCCTATTCTGGGAAATTTGTTATTAGTGCTGATCTTGTAGTTTTTAATCCTGATTTCCTCTTTGCTAAATCAACCTCAACCTTTGAATTTCTTAAGCCCTAATTCCAGTTCGCACCTGTTTCTCTACCAGGCGGGAAACACGAAACTTTAAAATACTGCTGCGATAAAATTCGTCCCTGGCGGAACTTGTTTGTGGATTTAGGTGTCGTATTTTACTGTGGAGATGCGGAAAACTTTAATTTTGCGAAAAGTAGGGGTTTCCTACGTGCTGTCGTGTCCATTTGAACGGGCGGATTTTACTAATAGAAAACCGTGCTGAAGTGCACAGACGTCATCAATCCGTGGAAATGTTTCAGTGCTGTTTTATTTCGTTGGCTCTTAAAACCTTTCAGCCATGTATTGCCTTGGGAAGGTGTTGGAATTTCAATTACACCATTTCAATTAAACTCTTTTTTCGATTTTTTTTAAATGTTAGCATTTTAGCGACTTCAGCTTTTATTCATTCACGTAAGTGGAGATATCTGAAGAATTAATGGATAGTTTGGATACCGTTTGTAAAAATGTCGTATTAATCATTTGATGAGTAAATTTAAACTTTTAGATTCGTGTTTAGAGTCAGTAGCTCTATCCTCTTCCCTCGAGGCAAAAGCTTCGTAGCCATTGAGACTTTTTTGTCCGTTGATTATTTTATCCTCTGTGGATTCAGTTAACTCTTATAAATTTGCCGTATTATAATTTCAATTAATTTCAATTAAGTCTTCGATTAATCAATGATCTAGTTTCTTTGCAAATACTGCAGAGGAGGTCGTACATTTCCCCGTGAGAGCACGTAACCGCGTTTACCATCAGGATGATCGCCAAAGAGGTAGGTGCTCCATTTCGCCCGCATCGGCTTTCGGCTAAATGCAATTTACCTTCTTCCTCGCTTGAACACCCACAGGTATAAAGAGATCTATTTCACTCCTTTATTCATGTCAAGATATATAGTTGCGTCTACTTTATCGCTATCCGATGTAACATGCCTCCCACTCTTATCCCTTGCGCTTCTCTTTCCCTCCCACCACCCATCCTTCAAGTCTGCCTCATCCACGCCCAGGAGTTCTTTTCTTCTCTAACACCGTTAGTTCCTCTCATCTCCTCGCCGACTGTTTGCACTCCACCTCTCTTTCTCTTTTCTTATCCCGTGGGCCGCAGAGCGATGTATTTATTTTTTGCTTTCGCACGTTTGGGATCCGCCACATCTTTTTTTTCAAACCCTTTCTTATCTGTTCGCACCTCATATCGTTGCAACGCGGAGACTAAAAATTGATTTTTTTACCAGTTTCCCAGGGATTTTTCCAGCAAAAAAGGAACTTCCTTATCCGCATGTTTTGGGACAACATTTTAAAAATTGACGGAGGTGACTTTATTTGCAGAGAAGTAAACTCGTCTCCAAGTAATGGGACTCGGACGTTAGACATAAAAGAAAGAAAATAGTTTTTTTTCCAGAATAATGAAATTCTTATTTTCTTGATAGAGTCGATGAATTAAAACAGAGGAACTTGGGGGGGTTGTGGAACTTGTAAGCATTTTTTTATGTGTATCTTTCGTGTGTTTCGTTAGAGTTGGCAACCGTCGGATGAGTTCTAATGATTTCACTATTAACTAAGGATTCATATTTTTACTCAATATGAGTATAAATATGATATTATGTTGCCAAAAAGGGTAGCACATATGAAAAGTTGGTGAGGGCAATGTTGTTGGATTAAAAGTTGGCATTCGCGATCTAAAGGATGAGCATCCGTTTGAATGGGGTCATAAAATCCCCGTGCCTACTCAAAGAGATGGTAAAAGTCAAAAGTGCTGTAAACGGTGCATCATGTCTCAGTGAGGTTGTACATATTTTCATTTTATTCGCAAAAGGTCTACCTCTATGAAATTTTGTGGTTGGATTGATTGCCTTCATTAACACCGGAATGAAGAAATGTCAATATTTTCCTGCTTTAACTTAGGCTTTAATTGGAATCTTTACGATTTATGTTTACTTCGTAAGTAATTTTTTGAAGGACAATTGACAGTAAATTATTTAAATCAAATCTGTCACGATATTTTTTATTTGTGTTCATTGATGTTTTACGTTTCGAAAAAATAGTCATTAAAGCAAGAGAACAAACGAGGATTGGAGGATTTTGAGATATGGGTCTTTTGGTGTAAATGTAGATGGGAAAAGTAATACGAAAAGATACGAATATAAACGCGGAATCTCTAGGCATAGTGTGGAAGAAGATGAAGGTATTGGAAGGATTTCAAAGATGGCAGGAAAAGTGGATGCAAGGCTAGTTACAGTCGAATGTCGAAGACTGCAATCAAAGGGGAGAATGGTGAACGATGTAAAAATAGTAAAATATTGAGCATGCTTGAAGGCTGGAAGCATTGGAATTAAAGAATGATTTATCATAATAAAGGTGTTAGGAGTTTTATACATCGCTGGTTTTGTGGTTCTTAGCAATTAAGCAGTTCTCATTAGTAGATTCACTAGGAGTGTATCTTGACCAGTACACTACTCTTAATATTAATAATAAATTGATTAAAATTAAATTAATGGGCGGAGTAATGAATAAAGATGTTCCTCAAAGTGTGAGCGAGGGAATAAGCCTTTGGAGAACTCCTATACAAGAAGAAAATGGAAACTAATTGAACGTATCCTGGATGTATAGATAGCCGTAATTGAGGAAAACGTAAATTTAATTACCTGCAGTAAATAGCCAAAGGCAAAAAAGGAGGTCTGAGTGAGTGAAGATAATGGAGGGTTACAGAATAGCTTGGAGAGCTACTGGAAACTCTCATTGAAGACGCTGATGATAACATTCTCCAATTACTTACGGAGAGATAATGGAAAAAATAATTTTAAATATAAAATCGGCTTTTATTTTCTTTTACTCCCTACGGTCTCATAATTTATTTCCTAAAATTATATTTCGGAGATTACTGTCGATATTTAATCTTCAAAAGGTTATGAAACAAGGACACCATAACAACAACGAGTGATGTTGTAAAAAAAGTGACTATGCTATTGTTGGATGGGCTGTAAAAATATGTGGCATAAAAATGTATTCCAATACGAATCTTTTATTGGCAAAAAAACACGGGATCGCAACGAGTAGAAAGGGAACACTTTGGATGATGTCACTCGTGAAAGAGTTAGAAGGGTGTTGGGGGTTTTGAATGGTTTTCCGGTCGACGTCAGCGGTATATTGGCCTGTGTTTGTCTGGTCGATCAGACGGTATGGAAAAGTGCGATGTAAACATTCTCAGATAGGTTTAAATTTCTGCTATGATGTTGTCTAAAATGCAATTAAGTTCTAAATATAATGAAACTTCTAAATTTGGAGAGTACAACCTGGTAGGAATGTAACTTCTCTCACTGAATGGAGAAAACAACTCGCTCGGATATTTTGATAGGATTTTAATTTTAATTTTGAACGCGACCAGCAGCTTTAGCATGTATTTTTGTATCTCTTAATAATTACTCGTTTATGGTTTCAGCTGGTTTCAGCTCTCCAATATCCTTAAATCTTAATGGCTCGCTATCCTTACGGCCTTTTATGTATTACCCATAAAGTTGTCTCTTCCTTCATCAATTTCTCGTGAATTGTCCTTCATTTCTATGATATTTGTAACTTAACTTCAGCGTCAGAATTTAAAGGCTTCAATTGTCTTCTGGTGTTCCTACAAAGTAGATGGCAGCTGAATTATTTAATTGGCAGCTGATCATATTTACAAATGAAATACTTCTCAATGCTTTATTTCAATGATTGCTATTGAACCGTAGCTAACCAATCGACGACTGATTTCAACGGTTATGTTATCTTGAAGATGGTTGCGTTAATAATTCTCGGTAATCCTTCTCCCTAGCCACTACTTTAAGATTGTGCCGCTGTCAATCCAGATTGGAGTCATTACTAGAATGCAATATTACAGATGTGTTTGTTTTTTTAGAGTTCTCCATTGCTTATAGATTATTTATTTTCATTTTTCCTTCGCTAACCAGAGTTTTTATTTAATCTTTAAGGTATCCATCGTAACTATTGTAACGGACGGATTGATTGTTTCACATTTCTAGCTAAAAATCAAATAGAAGTAAGGCTCTCTATAGAATTTCATCATGAATTGTTGATTAATTTTGATTCAATGGACGGCTCCTCGTGGGCTATTTTTGAAATGGCTAATAAAGTTGTCCAAAGTAATGAAATCATTTTACTTTTTACGGTACTTTCATAGGCTAGGACCGCGTGTCATGTCAAGGAGTAAAATTACCGTGGGCGCTCATAGTTGTCGTGCGTGTTTACTACTCGGCTGAAGATGGTGGTCGGGCCCTCGCATGTTTGCGGAATGGAAATGGCACAGGTGTGCAGTTCCTGGCCATCTGTGAGACTCCTCATCCCCTCGCACTCCTCCAACCCCTCCTCCCTTCCGAAAACCTCTCTTTTAACCCTCCACGACCCTTTTCCCACCCCGCCCTCTTCTCTTACCAGCGGCACTGTCTCCGATCGCCCCCCCCCCCCACGGCTGCAACCCCTCCCCTTCAAATTACGCCTCGTGGAAGAGCAGGCCACTCCTCCCCTCCCCCACACCTACGTCCCCGTCAAACGAGAATGCGTAACTGCGTATCTAGGGTTCTTACCATATTCCCCATCTTATATGGCTCATATACGTCACGGGGATGTGCCATTAAAAGTTCAGCGCTCTGAATTACTTTGTTTGCATGAAAATAAATAGCAGATCCGTCGCATAAAGCTTAAGGCATATGAAGGGAGAATACCCACTAAAATAAAATATTATTATGATGAAAGCGTATACTTGTACGTAAGTGGTGGGATCTTGTTCCTGCGGCATCATTTCTGAGTAGATTTTGAGGATATTTCCTATTTACGTAAGACTAGATAAAATATCCCATTCTTTTACATTATTCATAGAACGCGTTCTACTAAATTTGTGGGGTAATAGGATAAATGAAGAATAAAACACTCTAAATTCTTAATGTTCTCTATTATTTAACCATGGAAGCCTTATAACTTAAAAGTCATTACTAATCTATTCCGGACTCCTTTGAAGACATTATTATAACCAAATCATTCTTTTAGCTGTAGTTTCCCTTTTGGAAAAAGATTTTTTGAAAAATAATATGCCCTACAACCTTTTTGGAAAATTTTTGTCAATATTTCATAATAGAAATAAGCATTTGTACTTCATTCGTAGCCCAAAAATGCGCCCGTAAGGTCATAGGTCAGCTAGCAGAATACCCGCGATGGTATCATTCATTATAACTGCACCCTGTGGGAAGAAACACGATCTGCTTTTCAGACAAAATAAATGTAATAAGTACCAAATAAAGTTTTATTTTTCCAATACACAGTATTTAATAAAATTAGTTTTTCCAGTAATCTGCACACTTGGAATCGTGCAAGTTTTATTCTCTTCGTGGCAAATTTCTAAGCGTGTTTTCATCGCTTTTAATCCGATTTTACATGGAACAGTAAGTTACAATATGTAAGTTACCAGTTTACGGCTTGGAGCTGCAAATAAACGGGTGAAATGAGTTTGGTACCAAAAAGTGCTTTTCAATATAGACCATAACCATTCAGCTCTTCCAATCGATTCTAAATAGCTCTGCTTCCAAAAAATATGTTCACAGCTTGTGCCTACCTCCTAATATTCCGCACGTAATTTAAATTATCCGCCAAAGCAATCAACTAAATAGCCGAAGAGATAGTGTTAATAAGGAAAAAAAATACTAGGTTATATAATGACCTTATGCATAATTTTTAACAATAGTATTGTATGAACTTGAATTGGTAAATTTGAACAGTGCGAATCTGTACTTCAAACAGCTTCAAGCAATTTTTCTCGACCAAATGAAGAACAAATATTGTGTTTCGCCACTAAGAGCAATAAATAATTCCCCTTTATTTTAAGGATATTTTTCTTGGAATGAGTTTTTACTGCAATAACTACAAGTGAAACAGATTTAGTTTGGCATGGTCGCTCAGCATTACTCGTCATTTCGGTCGCCTCCTTTGCTTGTCTGTTCGGAGGGCACGTACCGAGCGAAATAGTTTTGGCTCCCTGAGGATCTCATTGGCGAATCATGCGTTTCGTGAATGTGACGAGAATCATTTCCCACGCCCTCCGACATTGTTCCCCTTACTGAATTTCTCTCTCGGACACTCCCCAGGTGGACTTAATTAACAAATCGACTTTTGGCAGAAACATACTATGCGAGGGTCAACACGTGTTTAGTTAATTAGAAACGCCTCGGTGCATACCTGCACCCGAAAATAGGTCCTCATTTCATCCAAACGTCGACGTTGGTGAGAGTTTGTTTCAACTCAAACGTGGATTACATCCGTGGCAAATATTGTGAGGTATTCATTGGATAGAACGATGTCTTAAGAAGTCACTGGAGTCCGTCATTAGTTCCGTCATGTAATACGAAAGGTTTAAGTCAAGTGATCTCATCTTTCTCGCCGATGCACATAAGAACTAGATTTTGACAAAATCATAGTGTCTTCATTTACTATGAAAATACGAGGGTTTGCTGAAAACTGATGCACCCATGCTTGCAGACCACAAACAAAATTACCTTTAGAAGCACTCCTGGTCGTATGTGGAAGTAACATTCCCCCCTCAACACGCATGCGCAGGTTTGAGGTCGTTACATTCATCCAGTGTATTTTGAGAGGCGGAAGTATGGAGACGTGTTCTAGTGCTATGTCAACGCGAGTTAAACAGCGTGCTGTTATCGACAGTTGCCTTCACCTCATCGTCCGAGGTGTAATGATTACCCTTGAGGTGTCTCTTGAGTTGAGAGGAAAAACAAATAAAAATCGCAAGGCGCAAGATCGGGGGAATAAGGAGGGTTGCTCGCAGCATTCCAATCAACACTGTTTGTTCTCGTCTGTGAGACGGTGTGGAAGCCATCCTGCACAGATTTTACGGAATACCAATTGTTCTATAACGATGTCAACACGTTCCTTGGACATTCCAATATGGTTTGCGATACGCTTTTGAGTGAATTAAATAGCACTAGAATACGTCTGAATGCTTCTGCTTCTCAAAATACACTAGGTGAATGTGACGACCTCAAACCAGCTCATGCGTGCTGAGGGGGATGTTACTTCCACATACCGCCAGGAGTGCTTCTGAAGGTCATTTTGTTTGTGGTCTACAAGCATCTGTGCATTAGTTTTCAGCCTACCCTCGTATATAATCTATGTCGCGTCCTCATCACTCTCACGTTTACATAATACCCTGCTGTGTGAGTTCTCATTTGCAATTGAAAGCTATTTGTGCTGGTAATACAGGAGCATTTTAGCTGAGGGGGGAAAATGTTCGGCCGAATCAGTTGGGTGTGCCAAGAGTTCCAACCTGGGCTATTTCTCTGGACACACTCAGTTTAACAGCCACGATGTGAAACTGATTTTATAAGTAAGAAAGGTAGCCGGTATAATATTTATCACTATCGGGACTTTATTTTCCTCTGTAGCACAGTTCCCAATTGGGAACTCTTCCTTCCCCCGCCTCTCTTTTGTCCCCTTTCCCGGATAACACAGCACATTTTCCTCGAGGATGTGGCATTATATCCTGGCGCCAGCAGATTTTCTATAGTAAAATAAAATATTAATAGTTAATGCTAAAATTACGTGTGATAATGCCAGCCATCTATTCTTGCCTTTCAAGGTAGGTCACTGAACGATTCCTAACGGCTATTACTTCCTAAATATCGTTAGAACCTCTCCCTGTTTGCCCCACATTATTTCCTTCTTTGGCTCTCCATGATTTCCACTTTCCTTCTTCCTGTCTAAAAATCCTTTGTCTCCTTTCCTCTTCCCCCTCTAGCCTGAAACTCTCCTTTCCATCATCTGCATAATACCTGGAGGGTGTTTTGTCACCAACCATGTATGCACAATCATTAATATCACGAACATCTAAAGCCGACTGCCTTTCAATATTTCGGGATCGAGATGGTGCGGGGGCTAACGTACTGGCTTCCCACCAAGAGGACCCGGGTTCCAATCCCGGCGGTGTTGAATATTTTTCAGAGATATATGGATCCCTACTTGAGGATTTCGTGGAGGGCACTTTGAGTGAGTACGCCGTGAGTGAGTACGTACGGATGGGATGTTAAACTGCGGACCCCTTGGCGCCTTTCGTAAAGAGTAGGCTAATGCCGACGCCGGGTTTTTCTTCATTCTTTTCTCCCCTCAAAACTACTACTACTTTCAATATTTCCTAAATCTACTTTTTTCCCTTCCTCGGATTTCACCCAGTAATTTTCTCTCTTGCCTGTCATTATAAAAACTTAAGACATGCCAGAAGTATCGCTATAAAAGGTAGATTTAACTCTACCCCAAAAACTACTTATTGTCGTGTTTTCTCAATGGATAGTGTAATGTTTTGCATGGAAAACATTTATATTGTCAGTAGCCCTTCTATAGATCTACCATATTTCAAACTCCATTAACGGCAAGCCAAAATAACTTCGTCAGCACGCTGAGTCACTTAGTAATATTCGTTCTATCGTGATCTGTAGTAGCTGTGATATTACCACCATTGATTCAGTAATCAACTTAACATTTGATGATGTTAGATGTGAGCAGAGTTCATCCATAATGAGCCCATTGGCGTTTTAAGTTAACTCATCAAGTTAAGGGATTCAGTTCCTTTCCCTGTGCCGCCCGCAGTTCCCCGGCAAGATCTGGTAGCCGAAAAATCACAATCACAGATTTTGGTGGAGTCGGGGGTGCCGGGGGGGAGGAAAGCGGCAGGGCCCTTACCAGGGTCCATTCCCAGTTGTCCTTACCACGCCCATTTCCCCGCAGTGACGTCCCCGCGCCACGATCCCTTTATCTTCCCATGGGATCATGTGGCGTGTCCCTTTCACCGTTACGGCGGGTTCGTCAAAATATACTCTCCTCCCAAACTCACAAGGCTTCTACTCCGCGTGTAAGAGCGATAAATTAACAAGTGATCCATAAGGAAACATATGCATTTTATGTACAAGATTGGGATCATTATTTTTTACTTACTTGCCAGCAGGTATTTTACGCACGCCGTGCTATTGCATTTTTTACTAAGATTTCAAGTTTATTGCAGCGAAATTATTAGTTGAAAGTAATCCAGGGCGGGAAGATAAATTGTTTTTTTCAAACGGCTGCCTAACCTATCATTCAAGGTTTCTTTATGATTCGGATAAATTAAGGCGATAAAATATTTTAAATTTATTTTTCAAGTCGTAACTGAGTATACATGTAATCGTAAATAATTACTTTCCTCTCCAATATTTATTCAGTAAAACAGTGATGTCAACATTTTCTCGTCTTCAGCATTCCCAATTATGGGGCAATAGCAAGCATTCCGTCATGCGAAGTCGATTCCGCTTAAATAATGTTCATCATTAACACCAGTGATCGTTATCAATTCATGAGATTGGTTTGCAGCATCTCATCAAACAAACCTGTCCCCTGAATATCTATTCATTCCCGCATACTATTATCTTGTACCAGCATTTACCTTACCAATGCTCCTCGCAGTTTATCATAGACTTTCCTCTGTAATTCTTTCTCTCAATGTGTCCTGCAAATATGATATTCAGCAAATTATCGCAGCAACAATATGGATTTTTACGATAATGCCTAGCCTAAATACGAGGGTCATCCGGAAAGTAGTACCCGTTCGTGCCGCATGAAGTGCTGACGACGCGAGTAGCCGCTGGACGAGGTCAGATAGCTTCAGTGGCTTGTCTGCCTTCTCTGAGCCAAGTTGCGTGACGCTAGCATTGCCTGTGTTGTTTCTGTGATTGTTTACAATGTTTAAAAAAATTGAGAACGCCGCCAGTTGTGAAGTGAGGGCAGTGATTAAATTCCTCAATGCAAGAAACGTTCGCCCATGTGATATTCATCGCCAATTAAAGGAGGTGTATGGAGACAATGTAATGGACGAGTCGTCTGTTCGGCGGTGGTGTCGCAACTTCAACATGGGGAGGGGGAACACACACGACGATGAGCGTTCGGGGAGACCGTCTGTCATTACAGACCAACTGGTGAGCTCAGTTGACGAATTCGTGAGGAACGATCGGCGCGTCACAATTGATGACATCTGTGAGCATTTTCCCAATGTTTCTCGAACAATTGTTCATGAAATTGTTAAACACCATCTGCATTATGCAAAAATTTGTGCAAGATGGGTCCCTCGCGTATCTCAATGAGCTGGCGGCGAAGGACTATGCAGCAGGAATACAGAAACTTGTCACACGTTATGACAAATGCCTTAATTTGCTTGGAGATTATGTTGAGAAGTAGTTTAAAGTATCCTCTTTCAAATAAAATTTTTTATGTTTGTTAATATTTACTTTTGTGTCTTTATTTCACGAACGGGTACTACTTTCCGGATGACCCTCGTATATGTACCCCCTCTGCCGTGCAAGAACCCCTACCATAACATAATCATTTACTCCTTGAAAAAATAGATTCATTCTTCCTAATCTACCTCAACAGGCCGACATCAAACCAACTTAACATCAATTTTATTTTATTTCAGATAGCTCTTGAATTTTAGCCTTAAAAATGTCGTAAAAATTTGATTTTCACCATTTATTCCATCAGGATTTTCAAAGCTATTGATTCTAATTTTTCATTCACTATTCGTCAGTTAAAACATAAATTATGATTTTATATTACTAGCCTTTCGATAGATTAACCAATAATCTATTTCATGATTCCTATCCATTTATGACGGCATTCACTCCACTGTGGTATTTTAAAGTTAACTTTGGATTTCATTCAAAAACAAAATACCTTTGGTGGTTTTATATAAATGACAGCTCATATATATTTAATGCTTTGACTTTTTCCCTCGTTTAGGATTCTCTGAAGACGCCGACTTCCGATGAACGAGGAAATGTAATGAGAAATTTGCTTAATTGGGACAAATTAAAATATAACCCAATGACCCTCAGTTGTTTTTCCGCTCAGCTCTGCTTTCTTCCTAACTGGCGAACATGATTAAAAGAATGAATGACATGCATGAATCTTCAATAGCATTTTAATTATTTAGTCTTCAGGACATGGCGTCCTCCCTAAACAATGCTTCATGAAGAGCAATTTCGGCTGAAGATTTTCAATAATCTCCGAAGGATGAGAGCCAATAAGGCTCTTCCTGCGGCGAAATCTGCCTCAAGTGAGCACGATGGCTTTGATTGTAGGGTGTCTAATCTAATATTATCATGCGATACTTATAATTTCGAAAGGCGAGTTCATTGTTTTTTGCATTCGAAACTGTAAGCACGACTCTTCTCCTCAAGCGGAAGGTCACAAGGGATGGCAGTCATACAAGCCTTCTCGCTCTGAACGTATACTAGTTCGTAAATTTCCCGAAGATATCTTTTTTTGTGTACAACTTAAAATTCATATGGATCAAGACTTTCCTACGTTACTTTTAGGTACAAGATGTGGTCTCAGCCGATTGGGAAGCCTCGGGAACTAATTGCTATTAATCATTATTGAAACTTACGGTGGGCGAGGCGCCACAGTTGCTATCAAAATTCGTTGAACTGGTGTAATTACTAAATATGGTTAATAAAATGTGTATTGACCACTTTTTAAAATATAAAATAATTATTTAACAGTGAAACAATGTACAACTGTAGTCAAAACTGTATTTGTAGTATTTTTTAGACGAATTATGGGGTCGGTTGCGGAGGTGGATGCAGTTTTTATTCTTTTACTATGACTTCTTCCTAAAGGTAAAATATCAAAAAAGTATGAGAAAATACGATGAGAGGTACAGATTTTTAGAGTTTTTCAATAGCACGAAGTTAAAAAACAAATTAATGCTAAGAAATTGGAAACGTTTCTCCTTAGGATTCACTCTCCCAAGAGGTTTACTTACATACGTCCCATTTTTCCAGTTATGAGTTTCTTGCAAAACTATACCGCCAAATTTTGACGAGAACGTAAGGTGGTATATATCAGTGTCCTGATCTATATATTAACTTTAATTGCGAAACTTATTCTGCAAACCAGATTGTCATCGGTAAGGTCATATGGAGTTGGCTCAATTTAGATCAACGTGAAAATAAATAGATCACGAGGCAACGTTTGATAAAATTGATGCAGTTGGTTTCGTCCGCACAAAATGTACTCCACAAGCAAGATTTTGACGTGCATCGTCAGATATTTTGTGTCGAAACCTAGGAAGCGAAATAAAAACTTTTAGCCGCAAAAAT
Source organism: Hetaerina americana (assembly GCF_022747635.1). Classification (NCBI taxonomy): domain Eukaryota; kingdom Metazoa; phylum Arthropoda; class Insecta; order Odonata; family Calopterygidae; genus Hetaerina; species Hetaerina americana. The sequence continues at coordinate 10,995,401 of NW_027287205.1, forward strand.
TAGAGGTTTTTCAATTACACAGTGGAATTCTAGGTGAAATGATCACCGCAATCACCTCCAATATTAAAAACACTTCTGAAGTTAGTTTTATTTTATTTTTCCCCGAAGTCTTCTTTCCCTTGCCTGTGCACAGGTTTTGCATTACTCGGGGTAAATTCAAATTGAAAGCTTGGTGAAAGAATGAATAAATTACATATTTTCCCTCATGTTTCGCCTTTTAACGTCAGTCATCTCAATATTTGCTGCAAAATGTTATGCAATCGAGTCTATAGGCTCGATCACTCGCCTCCGTAGTTATCCGCTAGAGCTAACAAACGTATTGATGAATAGGGGTATTAGATGAATACGAGAAAATAGAACTCACGGCTGTATTCCTAAGGCATTCCACTCCATTCATAATGAGTACCCTGGATGGTACTTTGTTTTACAACAAGTCATCATTGTCCATTGTTCCAACCTGCGTTTATTTTAAATAAATCACCGAATTCGTGTCCATTCAAAACATTTTCAAAGTCATCTTAGCATAATGTAAACGTTTAAAACCGAAATTTGGTCAATGGAATCATACACACTATTGCAAAAAAGCGGTCAACTTTTACACCAAAGGCTTTTAAGAATACGTTTTCCTTGAATACAATTAAGTTATTTCCAAAATGCATGTGTGTTGAAATGCTGCATTTTCTTTACACTCAAAGCTTTTTCACAAACAATACAATGGTTTTGGAAAGAGCAAATTATGTGAACATGTGATTATCTTCGCAACATTCTCAAATGAGAAGATTGAGAAATTTATTAGAACCATCAGTACATTATTAGACTTGGCAAAAGTCTTCGATTGACTGAAACACAATAAGGTAAGACACAAACCGCGAATGTGTGGAATTAACGTTTAAGTAGTGATTTGGCTTCGTGCCTTTATCCTTATGCGCCTAAAAAAAGTAAAATTTGATGAAATAAGCTCTGAATATTTGTCCTCTTACGATACAAGGGGACGCTTGACCGGTTCCCATATTTTTTCTATTTACTTCGATTGCATGAATTGTCATGCAAAGTCAGATTATAGCCCCTATGAACGATGGTCATTTTCAAATGTTTTCCTTTGGTCATGAGCCCATGTATAAGTAATAAAACAGATAAAGAAGTTTTTTCTATATATCTCAGCTCTAATATCGATTGGTGTCAGGAATGATGCCCCAGGATGAATGTTGATAGATGCTTAGTAATTAATCTCTTGGAGCAGATATTTCTCTTATCACTATTATAGCAATGTACACTCGGACGGGATAATCTCAGCGAAACGACTAAATTGATTGGGAGTCATGCTAGTTTTTCTCTTATCAAAGGGGGAAAACGTTAATAATTTCTGAAAAAATCTACGTAGTCTCTGCAATAAATGCGCGAACTGGTGCCATTTGGCGGCCATGACGCGGACTATAGCCCCGCCCACTAGCGAAGCTAGTTGCCTTAGACCAAATGAGCCGTCTGCGCTTGGCGGATCGTCGAGCTGTGCGTATAGTTCCAGTTATGTTAGTTTCTGTTGCCCTTGTTTTAATTGATTGTTGAAATTGGAAATTGAAAAAATCACGTAGCAACGAATCAACATCAAGTTTTTTTTGGTGAAGTGAAGTGAAAGTTATCAAGAAATTACTGAAATGTTGACAGCTGTTTATGGTGATAATACTCTCAAGAAAACATCCGTTTTCAAGTGGATTAAGCGTTTTAAAGATGGCCGACAAGATGTCACGGCTGATGCAAGGCCGGAACGACCTTCAACTACCTGTGTTGACGACAACATTGATCGTGTGCGGTCCCTTGTCCTTACCGATCGTCGAAAAACATTCCGAATGATAGCTGATGAACTGAATTTAAGAAAATCAAAAGTGCACACTATTTTAACGGAACATCATTATTGGATCCTTCCCCATGACCATGCACCTGCACATTCAGCATTGATAAACTAACTAAACCAGCCAACTAAAAAGCCAAACTGCCGAGGACTTCGAAGGGTGCTTTAAACAGTGGAAAAGAAGATGGAAGAAGTGCATAGCAATGAATGGAGATTACTTTGAAGGGGACAAAATTGATGCAGACTAAATTTTGCAAAATAAAGTATTTATTGCCTCTGTTTGCATAATTATCGGACAGACCTCGTAGAGTGAAGATAATAATAACGGCGTATTTCCAGCCAAATTCAACTCTATTATAAAAAATAATAGTGTCGAAATAGATATAAAAAAATTTGATGAGAGATTTCATCTAATATTAGTTGGGCCTTATCCTGGATCTACGTCAAACGTTTAAGACCATTTGCAGAATAGGATAATTCGTGCGCTAAACTTATTACGAAGAAAATCCACACGTTTTCATGAACGCTATTATTAACAAGTAGAAAGCTTCACACCATTATTGTTCAAACTAAGCTGACATCCACTGAAAACAAATATTTCATTCACGTCTACCTGCTACACAAATAAAGAAAACTGTTATTAACCTGCTAGATAAAACGAATCTAATGAGCTTAATACTGACATGAAGGCAATAATCCAATTCCATCATAAAATTGGTTAGTTAGATTGAAATAAGACGTCCAAGGGCGCTTGCTGGACATAATATGGGTTTGACTTATCAAAACTCACGTATTATGTGAAGACATGTTTAGTTGTTGAAGGGAGACAACGGATGCATATATGCTAAGCATAACTTATGTATGTATATATATATATATATATATATATATATATATATATATATATATATATGTGTGTGTGTGTGTGTGTCATTCTCTCTCTAGCCCTCAACCTGAGCGGACCTGCCTACTGAGCGCTCCTGGTAACCGGTTTGACCCACCAGAGACTACCTGCCTGCCACCTCGATTCTTGGTGCTTTTGGTTTTAGTGAAGTGCAGTGTAGTGTCAACGTATACGTTGCTTCGTTTATATAGTTTTCGTTTTGTGTGTGGTTTGTTAACCTGTGTGTGGTAGTAGTAATTTATTTAGTGGATTGTGGTGGTTTTTGTCCTTCGACTCTGATTGGTGACCGGTGAGTGCTTTCCTTTTTCTTTCTTTTGGTCCTCTGAAAACCAGACCTTACTCAAGCAACGTTTTTTTCCACTTAGGCTTCATATTCAATTCCAAATCGTAACTTATTGTTTGAGCTAAAGTTAGCTAACCCCTTCTAGAAATTTTAGCATAGTGTATACAGGTTAGCTTTTGTTGGGAACTTGGTAATTAAATTAGGATGGCTTCATCCAGGTCCCCTGTTGCTATGCTCGAAGGCACTGGCGAATGCGCGGCTTTAAGGGCCCGTATCGTCATGCTGGAGAGAATGGTGCGGGAGCTTCGATCGGAGATCGCCGGCCGGAGGGCTCCCCTCGGGAGAGATGGTGCTCAGGGTGGGAATTCGAAAACCCGCCACGCCCATAGGGGTGCACGGATTCGTCCGAATGCAACACGTGGCTGGGCGATTAGAGACCTACCCCGTGTCCCATCTCTCAACGAGGGAGTGTCTCGCGTCCGTAGGTCGGACGATTGGAGGGTCGTCTCTCGGGGCAAGGGGAAGGTAACGCTGCGGCGAGGATTGGACTCTGCGGAGGCAGATACCATCCCCGTCTCCAACAGGTACCAGGTGCTGTCGGATGACAGCACCACCGTACCTGCAGCCCCTATCCCTACTCCGAGGGCACTGCCTAGGGTAAGGCATCAGCGGTCGGGGAGGGAGGGAACCGTTATATTAGGTAGTTCAAATGTCCGGCGTATAATGAACCCGCTGCGCCGCAGAGTCCAACAGGAGGGAGGTGTTGGATTCTTGTCGTCCTGGTGTATACCGGGCGGCGGGGTACCCCAGGCGACGCTGGCGGTGAAGGCGGCCGTCAGTAATACGGGCTGCTCCAAGCTACGCATTGTGGCTCATGTCGGGACAAACGACGCCTCGGAACGTGGATCTGAAGAGATCCTGCGCTCCTTTAAGGAGATGCACTCGGAGGTGAAACGAGTCGAGGCAGAGTTGAAGGTCCCAATTAAATTAAGTATATGTAGTATTGTGCCGCGTTCAGACCGCGGAAGGCTCGTTTGGAGCCGCATTGAGGGTTTAAATGAGAGATTGCTGGGATTTTGCCGGGGAATCGGAGCGGACTTCGTTGATCTGAGGCCCGTCCTCTCATCGTGTCGGGTACCCCTTAATCGCTCCGGGGTCCATTATACTGCCGAGGCATCGCAGTTGGTAGCGCGTAGGTTACACGAACACGTGTCGAGGGTTTAGCATAGCTGGTAGGCAAGAGCGTAGGTCATATATTGGGAAAAATAAAGTAGAATCCAGCGCTTTTTGTCAATTCAGTTCAGGTAATGCCTCTCAAATCCCCAAAAATATTGAACAAACAAGCACTTGCGTTAAAACAACATATAACCCACGTAAATTTAATAAAATTGGTGCCTCTACATACATAACAGATAGCAATGCAAGTGAATGTAATTCTTTTGTCTCTGTTCACCACGAATCGTCTCAAAACAGTTTTGTTAGCGTACATAAAACCGAAAAACAAGAAGTTATTAGCCATATTAAAATTATAACATTAAATTGCCGTAGCATTAGAAACAAAATATCGGATATTGAACATATTTTTGTCAGTACAAACGCAGACATAGTAGTTGGAACAGAAAGTTGGCTCACGGGAGATATAGCAAACAATGAGGTTTTTCCAAACGGCTTCACAATTTACAGAAGGGACAGACCAAATAGGTTGGGTGGGGGAGTATTCATTGCAGTAAAGTCACATCTTAGTAGCCAACGATATGAATGCGACGTAGATGACATAGAAAGCGTTTGGTGCAACATTAAGGACTACAACGGCAGAAGCCTATACGTGTGTTCATTTTATAGACCCCCAGTTTCTAACACAGATGTCCTACACCAGCTCGACGAACAAATATCCACTATCAGCAGCAGACAAAGCAACAGTATTACTATAATCGCTGGTGACACAAATCTACCGTCAATTGACTGAGAAAACTACTGCGTGGGAAAATCTGCCAAAAACAGAGATTCATGCCAAGAACTCCTTCATATATTCACAAAACACTCCTTAGAACAAATAGTTAAATCACCAACAAGGGGCCAAAGCATACTAGACATCTTTGCGACTTCTATGCCCGAAATCATTACTAACATTGAAATAATAGACGGAATCAGTGACCATAAGGCTATTCTTGTGGAGTTAAAAACTAAGTTCGTCAAAATAAACAAAGAAAAGCGTAAAATATACCTATACAACAAGGCAAATTTTAACGGACTAAGAGAATATTTAAAGATAAAATTACCGGAATACAAGACAAAAACACTGACAACAAATACAGAGAACACTTGGAATTATTTCTTAAATATTTTACGCGAAGGAATAAAGACGTACATCCCGTCCAAACTCAAATGCGACAGTAAGGAACCTAGATGGTACAACGGGGAAGTCAGATCGGCATTAAGAAGGCAAAGAAAGCTACAGTCAAATTTCAAAAAGAGTTTAAAAAGTGACGATATAAGTTTTGTGAATACAACCAAACAGCTACTAAAAGAATGTCGTAGTAAGACGAAAAGTATTATGCGCACAGCACTACACTCTTTTAAATCTAAAATGCTAAGCGAATATCTTGAGGAAAATCCAAAGTCATTCTGGTCCTATGTTAGGGAAATACAGGGTAAACGTCCCACTGTTCACTCTTTGAAGACGGAAAATGGAGAAATCATTACAGATAGCGTGAAAAAGGCAAATATTTTAAACCATTTTTTCCAGAGCGTCTACAACAAAAACACAAACGCACCAAACGATCCTCCACACCCACCCGGGGAACACATGAGCGATCTTACACTGACCAAGCAGGGAATAGTACATCTGCTCCGTAGTATCAAAGCACACAAGGCACCTGGTCCGGAAGAAATACCTGCTAGAATATTAAAGGAATTAGCTGACGACATTGCCCCATTTTTACATATTGTTTTTCTAAAATCGATAGAAGAAGGCTCAGTGCCTCGCGACTGGAAGCTAGCCCATATAACTCCCATCTATAAAGGCGGCGATAGGGATAAACCAACCAATTACCGACCCATTTCTTTAACATCGATCTCTTGTAAAATATTGGAACACGTTATTGTCACTAACATTATGAAATTTCTTGATAGTAGGAAAATACTAATCCACAACCAGCACGGATTTAGGAAAAGCAGATCTTGCGAAACACAACTTGGTCTCTTCATTCACGATATACTTAGATCGGGAGAAAACAACACCCAAGTTGATGCAGTATTCCTGGATTTCAAAAAAGCCTTCGACAAAGTCCCACACAATAAATTGTTACACAAACTTAAATACTATGGGATCAATGAGAAAATAATTAATTGGATTAGGGACTTCTTGTCAAACCGCAAACAAATAGTAGTCATAGATGGGTTGTGCTCAACGGAGAGAGATGTTACTTCGGGCGTCCCCCAGGGAAGTGTAATAGGGCCTCTTCTGTTCTTAATATACATAAATGACTTAAGCACACACGTTAGTAGCAATCTAAGGTTATTTGCTGACGACACGGTGATATACAGGGAAATAAGGAGCCAACTAGATCGCGAGCTACTCTCTAGAGACTTAGACAATATCTCGGGATGGTGCAATAAATGGGGATTAACACTTAATATAGATAAATGTGCAGTTTTGAAATTTTGGAATAAAGGAAGCGAGGAACAGGATATAAACTACAAAATAGAGGGTTCAGTATTGACTACGGCAAATCAAGTTAAATATTTGGGGGTTGTTCTAACACCACGCCTTTCATGGGGAGCACATATCAGGACAATATGCGGATCAGCTTTAAAGAAACTTGGCTCCATAAAACGGGTGGTGGGGAAATGTAATGAAAAAGTTAAAGAGAGGTGTTATTTTGCTCTAGTTAGACCTCATTTGGAATATGCCGCAAGTATTTGGGATCCGTGGGAGAAAATTTGGCAAAAAGAATTAGATAAAGTCCAGAGAAAATCCGCTAGATTCGTTAAAAATTGTTATGATAAAAACACAAGTGTGACAGGTCTCTTAGGGGATTTAGGCTGGGAACCACTTGAAGTGCGGAGAGAACAAGCGAGGCTTAGACTTTTAGAAAGGTTCAGAACAAACGAGTTTAAATATGACACTGAAGGAATTATAATGGCCCCACACTACTTAGGTAGATCAGACCACAAAGATAAACTAAAGGAGATAGATTCCAAGACAGATAGGTACAAATACTCATTCTTTCCCCGAACAATCAGTAATCATAATAGCAAGAAACCGAAGTCACTTTAGAAATATTAAAAACTTTGAATTTACAAGTCGGAACAAAATTAAACACTATAGAGATGTTAGGTATACTTTCAGGTGCATGTGTATGTTAGTTGGTAGTTTGAGTGTTTGCATGTGTGTGGGGTGTAAGTGTTCATGCATGAATGTATGCCATGTTTTTTTATATATATGATTTTCTCGTTATTGCATGCGATTTTTTTTTTTAATTTTTCTTTTCTAAATTATGGGTGGTGTCCTAGCACCCCCCGCCACACGCCCTTGCGGCGGCTTGCGGGGTATTGAGTAGATGTAGATGTAGATGTGTGTGTAATATGTATATATGCACACGCATATATATATACTATATATATATATATATATATATATATATATACATTAATATTTATTTATATATATAAACATAATGACTTCAGAGATGAGCGTGATGATGGAATACAAGGGCGAATAGGGTAACCGAGAGCTGTATCCAACAGGAATCTCCACATTGACGACGGTTGATGATGATTGATGTTGCCACCTCCAGGCCGCAGCTCGGAGAGAGGGCAGCGCGTTGATGAAGACGTAGCGCCTCGCGGTGAGCGGATTAGTCACCCGGCAGGGTCCATGGAGAGGTGTAATAAGTTAGATGTAAGTACTAGACGTCTGAGATGATTGGGAAAAGGGAGTGGACGTGGGGATGGAATGCGTTGCTAGGGCGTTTTTGCCGAGGCGTCGGATCGGGAATATTTGGGATTTAAATGCATTTTTGTGGTTAACTGGCTGGCGGTATCATTTGGAATTTAACAGAATCTACCTGTACGTAATGCGAAGACTATTCAGCGAGTAATTTACACTTCGGCCTAGCGTGGCGGTGGTTATGGCTAGAGCCACCACCTTGGTGCCTAAATGTCACTACACTCAGTACGCATCCTGCTGTGGTAGTTCGCAGACTATGATTCTTCTACTTTGCTCACTGCGAACTCTAAAAATGTTCGCTGCAATAGAAAACCCCGCGAGTTGTTAAGTGCCACCTATGATTAAATTTTTACTGGCAAAAAACCACAAGCCAGTTGATATTCAGTGGCAACTTTTTGAAGTGTAAGAAGACGGAATATGGGGTGAAGGCAACGTGAGCCAGTGGTGCATTCAGTTTAAAAATGGCCGCACTAATGTTCACGACAAAGAGTGGTTGGCCTAGCCTTGTGACAGGCGGCAGATGGGTTCAGAGACGGAACTGAAAGGCTTCTGTATCGTTATGATAAATGCCTCAAGTTGAATGGTGACTGTGTAGAAAAATGGTTAAATAGTGTGCCTTTCAATTGTCATTGATTAAATTTTGGCTTGTCACTAGGTTTGTGTTTTATTTCAAAGAGTAAGTTACTTTATGGACAACTTTAGTTTGTGCGAGTTCACCAGCAATGGCTAAGGAAAAGATGTCTATTTCTCCGAATTAATGAAAAATTATTGGGTAGAGTTTTCTTTTGGGAGATAGTTGAGGCCGATAACTAGTGGAAATCCATTCGTAAAGCACAAAGAAAGAATCTAAGACTGCGGTTTCAGTCCAGATAATGCTACAGTGTAGCAAAACCATTCGATATAAGTAAATTCTTTCCCGTGGAAATTTCTTTCTTCTTCGGGTAGATTTTTTAATTTATCTTGATACACATTTTCTCGAAAAAAACGGGCAACAGAAAAGATACATGTGTGTGCGTTTACAATTAGAGTTTACAAGGAAGTACAACTTTTATGTGCTTACGTCATCATGTATTAGTGTTGTGTCACATGAAAAAGCGTCTCAAGAAAAGTTTCATACAAGTCGAACCGGGAGATTTCTCAAAGTTGGTAAGGTAATCTACACGAAAGGCGAGCCCTTGCCGTAATTTGCCGTTAACTGTTTTGGTTAACGTCGGGCTACCCGCAATAAAGCTTCCTTTCTCTCCGGGAATACTCCGCCCTGGGCGTGCTGGACTTAATCTGACCGTTCGCCCCTTATCTCCCGCATTCGCTCTCTCCTCTCGCCCGTAGAAATCATCTCCGAATACTATTCCGGAAGCTCCAGCCTCGCCTCTCACCTTGCATCTGATGTTCTGGAGGGCCGTTTCCGGGTACGGAAATGTTTCCTCTCCCCTCGGTCATGAGCCGACCCTCTCCAAATCAGGAAGATTTATTTAAGAGCTGCTTCTGCGTATTTCTAAATGACACAAAACTATTGATTGTATCCATCCCAGACGGATCATATCTACCTGTAAGCATATGAAATGTCATCTTAGTAGTCTGTTAATACCCTGACGGGATGCTTTTTGCCCAATGCCCAAAAAGAATCCGTCAGTTTCCTTCCGAGGGTTTCAGTCAATAACAACGGCCACCGTAAGACATTCTTTCTTTTGGTCCATTTTTATTGATTCTATTCTACTCATTATATCCCTCTTGACTCGCCATTTGTCTTGCTGCCTAAATAGCGAAGTCCTTTCACTTTTTCCAACCCGTCTTTCTCATATTATTATTTTTTTTCTCCCGGACCCAAAATACTATTGTAAATAGCAAAAGCTGGATATTTCAGGATCCGCCCTTTTGGAACTCATGCCTGTCATTAATCTTGGCTATTGAGATTTCTCATTCCGAAAAGAGCAATTATTTTTCCAGGGTTTTGAGCCACTGTCGTGGCTCTGGTCATTGACCTAAATGCTCTCAGAGACTTCCTTAGTAATCCACGGAGAGACTCTGGGAATGTGCCATTAACACTATTTGGGACAATTGACGCTGGACTACTGTCACTTACCTGTCATTGCTGCGTTAAGGATGTCCTTATGGCTTTCCTACACGTGTGACTTCCTTTTTGCCTGTTTTTTTTCATGACTTTGAAACAAGTACATCGTTATTGGTAATTCTTACATACCATTTGTACAAGTATAGTTCCAATCTCCCTCCTTTCTTGTCAAAAGTACCACGAAATCGAGATTTTTCCCTCCTAAAACAGTAATATGGTTTCCAATTCCTGAATAATTCAATATTATTCCTCTCCCATATCCTCTCTTATCGCTCACCCTTCCCACCAGGTGCTTACACTCCCTGCCACACATCTTTTTGGTTGATCGCGGGGCATTTATGTTGATGTCAAATTTAAAATGCGTGAAGGCATTAGTATTTAAATATACCGTTGTCATCAAACTTCGTTTCCGTCCATGCTCTTATCTCTCGAATCCATAGCAGCTCCGGAATATGTTAATGTTTCCTTTTGGTCTGATTTAGAATACCACGAGAAAATGTTAAATGCATGAATATGGAACACTCCCTTTGATTGATCCAAGCGCGTGCAATGTGCAGGTGGTAGATTCTTTTCTGCTGACCGGTTGGTAATGGTGTGCAAGTTGATCTACTCTACCGTGAATACCCTAATTATCTCTCATCATATGTTATCTCTCTATCATAAATAATAATTCTCCAAAGGACCAATTTAATCTAGCCGTACTTATCAGTAACTACAGTTAACTCTTCCATTCGAAAATTTGTAGCAGACAATACTGGTACATGACTAAAGTTAACAAAATTTAAAAGAATTACTGAGTGTATAATTTGAAAGATATTGTACTTTCAGGTCAATATGTATTTAACCAGTGGTTAGCGAGTAAGAAGCAGGCGTACATAAGTTCTATGACATGGGCACAAATAAAGAAAGAGTGATGCATAGTGCTGCATTTTGATTATTGAGATTTGAATTTTATTTTAAAATTTAAAAATACATAATCAAGGGGCATATTTGAAAGGTTAGGGCCGTTTTCTTTTACTTAAACATTGGCAGGTCAGAATAAAGGTTTACACACGCAGCGCCATCTATTGATTGCTTACAAAGCTGCTGTAGTTATTAAGCAAAATGATATAAAATGACTGAATTGTATCAAACGTAAAATATTGGCAATAATATCGTCGAGGAGAGGGGCTGACGAACTTCGGCTGCCGTTAGGGTGTGGTACCCGTGTGAATGAATGCAGTCCCCGTTTGGCTTCACTTCACTATTAGTGTTCAGGGGTGGCAGTGGTGCCATTACAAAGCGATCGAGAATACCGTATGTAGGGCCCCTGCGAAACATGCGCCATTACGTTGCCTCTGTTGTGGGGTACAGAATGCGGGCGAAAGATTCGAAAAGGTGGCAGTCTTGATATGTATCGGAGGGAAAGGGGGGGGAGGAAAGGAGGGAGGGCAGAAGGGATTGTCGTAGTTGGATGGGTTAATGCGTTCCTGCTGTTACCACCGCTAGATGAGTTAAGGCCTTTTACTCTCTCACTCTCTCTTCGTCCTCCGTAGTCCCTTGCTTTTAATGCCTCCCTCTCTTCCCTGTCTCATTACGACGCGGTCCGAGAGATGGGGTCGGCGTGGATGGTGGGGTGCGGTCAGGATTCGAAAGGGAAGTCGGGGATTTCCCATAAAATCTCGTTTCCAACCTCCTTCTTCCTCCTCCGGAGTAATTTAGTGGACGGCGTGCGACTTCTCTCCACCGGAGCCCTCACTGGTAGACTAGTCGACTGTTACGGGAGATGGGAGTAATGCCTGCCAAGAGTCACATGTACTTGGGAGTAGCACTGTACAAGGTTACTAGAGAGGAAAGATAAAATCAGGATTCTTCGCTAATAAAAGGAAGGGAGTTTGAGGTGATACAGATGGGTCATAATCAGACGGCACTAAACGAAGTCATTTTTGAAATTAATTAATTTGGAATATTTAGGAAAAGAACATTTGAGGTGAAGTCATTTACCAGAAGGAAAGGGACTTTTCAATGTTTTCTCTCTTTCTTCTTTTTTAATATTGTAAGCAAATTGGAATGGTGAGAATATTTATGCCAATATTAAATCATTTGGCTTTTCGTTGTCTCGGGCGTGGCTTCATGGAATCGACTTAACATAATGAAAAGAGAAACTTTTTAATTCCACATAGATTTATTAGACGGACGGCCTAGGTTTCGACGTGGTACGTCATCATCAACCTGATGATGACGTACCACGTCGAAACCTGGGTCGTCCGTCGAATAAATCTATGTGGAATTACAAAGTTTCTTTTTTCATTATATTTGGCTTTTGTTTATAATATTGTTAGGCAGTTTAATATTTATGTATTCAGTGCCAAATTACACCGCGATAGTAATACTGTCTAAAATACCTATTATCCGTTTTACACATCTCCCTCTCTTGGGGTCTATTCCCTCAATTTATCCTTGATTAATCCATTTAATCATAAGGTGTGCCACGTCCATCTGGTGTTTTTTTCCATATCCTCGTTCCGCACGCAATTCTCTTTTTATATATTCCTTTAATGTCTATCCGCGAAGTAGACAACAACTTCTTGCCCGAATACTTCCTGAAGACATTGGTCAGAGCAGAGTTGACAACACTAATGATAGTGTTGGAGTAAACAGAATAAATCAGCGGTAAATATAATGTTAGCGCGGGCCCGATTCACGCTGATCGCCTCTTTGGGAAGGAGATGGGGCTTTGCACTCTTCAATGCAGCAATAGGGAAATTAACGCAAAGAATTATACAATCCCTTTATGCCCCCTTATACCCCTTCCCTATGTGTATCTTAGTTGGTAGTTTGTATGTTTGCATGTGTGTGGGGTGTATGTGTTCTTTCATGTGTGTGGGGTGTATGTGTTCTTGTATGAATGTATACCATGTTTTGTTTGTGGATTGTATAAATCTATGGCTTTTGCATGCCTTTTTTTTTCTTTATTAATTACGGGTGGTGTCATAGCACCCCCCGCCACACGCCCTTCGGCAGCTTGCGTGGTATTAAATAGATGTAGATGTACAATATAGACACGAAGTTTTGTGCTCATTGTCTATTTCGAGAAAGCGTTGGACAAAGTGGAAGGCACGCTAATGGAAACGTTGCGGATTATAGGGTTAAATCGGAGAGATAGAAGAGTCATTGGAAACCTGTTTATGATTCAGATGGATGAAGTAAGTGTTATTATATCGCAGCCCACCGTTTGAGGCGCGTTTTGAATGAGCACAGGCTGAACTCGCCTGGGGGTTGCTAAAGTAAAATCGGGATGGGGAGTTACGGGCAGGTGAGATTAAGATAGGGCTTTCAGTTATTGCCAGTGCCTTTTACTTAAAGTGTTAAGGAAACGTTGATGGCATCTAGGGAAGTGTGCTCCAGGTAGAAATAAATTAAACAAGAGAGACAATTTTATAGGTGTGAAAAATGACGAAGCATCATTTAGCCTAACAGATAAAGGATATTGAGCTAAAAGGCAAAGTGATATAGGTCGTTATTGTTGAGTACGTTACATTATTATTGCATAAGATCGTCAAGCTATGATGATTTGTAGAAAATGGGCAAGACATCAAGTAAATTTAATGATAGGGAAATCAAGGATAAGCCAAGTAGAAGAGGTGTACTACATAGGGAGCGTAATTACAAGAGATAACAGATACACCTCTGTCGAAGATGGCATATGAACATTAAAAAATATCTTATAGAAAACGAACATATGAAACTAGAAATACGAAAATCTGTTTAAAAAATATTTATTTGGAGTATATTGTTATGTGGATGTGAAACTCGGACATTGGGAAAGATGGACAGGTCCCGTTTGGAAGCAATGGAAATGTGAATTCGGAGAAGAAACACGAGAGGGATAGACAAGAAAGGCAACATAGAAGTATTTGTGAGGAATTAAAGAGAAAATTAGTTTAGAGAAATTAAAGTTGATGTACATGCTCTGCGACATAATAAATTCCTGGAAAATATAATGGAGGGAAACTTACTTCGAAAAAAGAGGAAGAGGAAGGCCAAGAAAAAAGTTTCTGGACGACATAAAAAGTAAAATAAGAGTCACAACATATATAAGGATTTGGAAAGAACAGCAACGGAGAGAGATGTATGTGGCTGCAACGACTCCAGGCTCCACCTTAGAAGATGGGGACGAAGGTCGCAAAATATAGGATAAAAAGCATTAAAGAAGCAAAGGAATGAGGTTTTGGTAATGTAGACAGGTTTAACAAATTGAGTAGCTTCAGGCGTGATGTACATAATGAATAACTGATCGGAGTGCTTTTCCGCTTGATAAAATTTATTTTACGACCAGGTTTCGAGGTATTACATCATCATCAGGTGATGTTGTAATACAACGAAACCTGGTCGTAAAATAAATTTTATCGAGTGGAAAAGTGCTACGATCAGTTATTCATTAGAAAGGTTTAGTCGACGATTGAATTATGAGGAAATAAATAACAGTAGGACAATGAGAAATATGCATAAGTTTAACAGTTTATAGTTGACGTTAAATGAAGTTCGACGATTGAACGTAGGCTGATGTGCAAATTATACTCCTTAGTAGGTCCACCTGCACTCTAGTATAGAGCGTAGGAGCTCGGAATCCTATTCTTTGATGTAATATTACAATCTTAGAGTTGCATTTGGTTTCGGGCGTGGAGAAAATAAATTTGATGCGAAGGTAAAATTTGAAGAAATTTAGAAAAGGGAATGGAGGATTTTAGGAGAATTAGTGGAATGTTGAAGGCTCTTTAGAAGGGGGAGTGTTGGGTAAGCGGAGGAGCGGAAGAGGAAGGCTGGTTTTTTGGACACAGTAAAGTTTGTGAGGTAATGTGAGCAGTTGATGAAGAAAAATATTCAGGGTCAAACAATAGCTTATCCTGGAAGGAATCCATGTGCTATTTAAGTTATAACGGTGATGGAGTTATGAGGTTTCAATTTAATGTTTCTGTATCATTTTTTGTAAAAGTAGGCCATCTATGATGATAGTTCCTCATTTCAAATTTCCAATTGATCTTTAGTAAAGAAGTTTTGTTCCATATTTGAAAAGCTCATCTTTTTTTCTAGTCTTGTCTTTTCATTGCTGTACTCCGTTGATCAATGAATCTGCTGGAATGTTTCCACGCACTGCCCCAGGCGTGAGACCGTATTTCTTCTAGCGTGCTATTTACCTCCCCTTTAAAACGTCTCCTTATCTATTTGACGCTTGAGATATTCCTTCAACTTCTTCCATCTCATTTTACCCCGCTTACAAAATTGGAAAAATGCCTCTGCTCTAATCTCTCCTCGTGGTTCACAAACTGCCTTCAGCTTCGCTTCTTTCTCATTTTGAGATTTTAGTTACCTCGTCATCGATATTCATCTTATATCACCCGACTTCTTGAGTCGTTGGTTTAGATAATGCATTCACAAATTCTCAATTTTCTGCCAAAACTGATCCACCTGCAATACCCAATCGTATGAAGAAGCATTTATTCCATGTCATTCCAATGTTTAAGATGCAATAAGCTTTCATATTCGTAACCTGATCGAGTCCCAAGAAAGTTACGATCATGGGCCGCCTTCTTACTAGTATTTTCTATGCGTTTTCTTGATTGCAAAATTAATATCTCCTGGCGTGACTTATTTGAAGGAATACCATTCAAAAACGGAGGTATTAGTCGTAGTGTGTTTTATATAGTTTAAAATATAACGGTATAAAACGTGCTTCTTAATACTTTGATTTTGGATATCTGGAAAACACTTTGGAGCACAGGTGATAAAAGGGACCAGAGGGGTCATTTATACGAAATGTTCGCTATAGTGTGTGATGTTGTGCTGTTGAAATAGAGAACCATGCAAGTTCCCGCTGGGTAGTTATCTTTTCGACATTTTGTCCACCTGAAACGGTATCTCCACGTCAATCCCTTCACAAATCTCTCCCAGTCGAAAAACAAGCCAAGGATTCCTTCAGCAGAATTCCAGTTCAGAAGGGAATGGCGGGGCGAATGAACCCCAGGGGGTAAAAGGCTTAATGCCGGCACCACTGCCTTCCCCGTCCATTTCTGGGGCGACCCTCAGGGTGAGGCCGGTGGTGTCTGGAAGGTTTTCGGAGGATCCTCTCGAGGCCTTTGAAGAGCAGGGAAAGGGAGGGCGGAGCGGGGCGGATGGAGTGGTTAATGATTCTCGCGGCCATTTTGGTGCATTAGCAGCGAATGATTCCACCTCCGTCCCCCCCCCCTCTTTCCCCTCCGCCGCCCCTCGCCCCGGCCGGAGCGCACAATGCCCGGGGACAGCGTCAGGGGTGGATGGGGGGGGGGGGGAGAGAGGGGACAGCAATTAGCGCTGCATCGCACACGCGGGGAAACACGCCCTGTCCTCTCCTCCCTGCCCGCCCGCCTCCCCCCCCGTCCACCCCCATTAAAATGATTTCCCAGAAAGCCAAGGAACGTGGTGAGATTCGAAGATAGCAGCAAGTATCGGAAGGCAGGAAGAACAGCACAATACGCCGAATGTTTATCTGCTGTGTGGAGATTGACGAAATAAGACGGTGTATTGACACCACAACAATGTTTTTCCCTGATCATCAATGATGATATTGGTAATTGAAAGGGACAGATATATTCTGGATGGATAATTATTGGCGATAATTATCCACCCTGAATATATCTGCCCGGTTCGATGTATGATAATGTTGATGCATGATGTGGACGATATAAGCCAAAGGATGAAGTTTATACACGTAGATGAAGCTATAGGTCAATTGGCAATGTCTTTGAAAAGAAATAAATAGAATGTAAAACAGAATATCGCCTATTGTGCAAAAGGCAAACAGCGAGTGCTGGACTATTTATTATCATTGACAGATTCCTTTAAGCTGATAAACGGATCGTCATTATAGTGATTCCAATTTTGCAGTTATCGTTGAAAACTACCCATTTTAGTACTATTTCTCAATATTTCCGGTACTCATCTAGACGTCAGCGTGTCAACGTCATTTTGATATGTTTTAGATTGACATCGCTGGGATGTACATTGAATATCGCATTTCCCTATCTTTGAATACTAAAAACGTTTCAAGATACGTTTCAAGTGATTGTTGGTTTCATTGTTTACAGCGTGTCCTGAATTCAACCTCATAAACAAGGATGGAGTTCAATCATGTGAAATGGGTTACCACTCTGAACTAGGATTCATAATATCAATATGAGAAATTGTCGTCGAACCAGGGTCTATCAAGTTTCTTATCGGCCAATATGTCATGGCCACCAGTATCTCATGCAACCAAAAACAACATTAATTTCTATTGAAAGGAAAATCCAATATTTAATGTGTATGGATCGACACTTCCTGGGAGTACTTCATCACTAAGTGTAAAAGAAACAAAAATGAAGAGATTAAACAATAAAAAGTCCATGAATACATTTTGTATTATAAAAAATCTTTCCTCCCGACACAATACAAAACCAATTGCTTATTGTAATTGCTAACAAATTATTATATACATGTAAATTCAATCCAAGTTTTCATTTTTCATTAGCCTCCCCGTTTAAATTGATTTACTGTTTAACATTAACCGTTAATTTTATGTCTTATGTAATGCTGGAAGAATAATTTTGATGAAATTCAGTAATTATAATTCATTAATTCTCCAGAGGAGTAGTTAAACTGCATTACGTTAATGAATTATAAGCTGGGACCCGGCATCCGCGAATACAAATAAATATTAAAAATCCCTCCCGAGGTTCCACAATGATTTTTCTCTGACGTTTTATGCAGGCGTACAATTACTTTTCAAAATTTTAAAACTTGAATCAAAATATTTTCGGAACCAAATATTCACCTCATTGCGAAATAGTACACCCACGGAGATTTTACTTTCTCGAGGGGATAGACATCGAGGTGCATGATATAATGGAAGCCGGGCGATTCTAATGACATAGGCGGGGCGCAAAGCTCGTTTGTTTATGAAGCTAAAGCCTCGATAGATTATCCGGGAGGAGGGCTTAGGGTCGAGTGAGCTTCAGTCGCGCTCATTAACCGCGACTCATCGGCTACTCGCGAAAGGGAAGAAGATGACGCCATGCCTCCCGCCAGGGGAGGGACTCAGGAAATCCACAAAGGGCCCTGTAAGAGCTTCTCACGCCCTTCTCATGCATGGGGGCGTCGGAGTTAGGGAGATGTTTTCAGTGAATCCCGTAAAGGACTAAAGTTCATTAGGCCATGCATTAAAAGGCCTAGTTCGGAAATAAATCTTTATAATAACACTGATATACTGACTTCAGCCAGCTTGATAAGCCAGGGCCAAACGACACGCCGGGAGTTCTTATTAAAATATCCCTGTCTATAAATCCATGAAACTATTCCCGTCAGACTACCCCAAAGAGCTGTGCTTTTTCCATTGATGCTCTCCATTTTCATTTGGAAATTAACGACTTGTTTCCAGTTTTGTAGCTACCACTTACACATGCAAAGGGCTTGCCGATCGATATTTCGTGCTCACATTTCTTCCCTCATCGAGACAATGAGCAAAGTGAGTGTAGATATGCCCATGGACATAACAGACTAAGTACTCTACTTGTATAAAGAGGAAATAGACTAATACTACTACAGAGTCCTTTAATACTCTTAGGTGCACTTGTGTGGTGGATTAATGATACAATATTTTCATTATCCATTTTTTCCCTAAATCCAGCATCATTTTGGGGTCGGCCTAGTAACATCTAATGTGATGAGATAACTCAAGAGCTAACCAGAGCCAGGCAGCGAGCGCTACCTTGAACATTAAATTAAATAAGTTAATCTTAGTCAAAACTAAACACTAAAATCTTATCCCTTAATTTTTAGCATCTAAGAAGTTAACATACCCGTTGCACATTAAAAACTCCCCGCAAATGATTGAGTCACGTTCGGTTTTTTCTTATGATGAACTAATATTGGCGTAAATTTTTATTCGTACTTTGGTAATTTTGAATACCAGTGCGATATTAATGTTTCCAGTGTTAATTACAAAACACCTGGGATAAGCTCGAATTCTAGCTTGTATATGTTTTATTCTTAGTCGTGTGTCGTTCAACTTTTAACTATATTTGTAAATGAAAGTTTAAATAGAAAATCTCACGATTTTCGCAATTCATCCATTACATAAACACTATAGAGTTGGTGAATGCAAATCGCCAGAATATAAGCAGTTAATTCAGGCAACGGGAGGACTTAAAAAGGAGACTTTAGAGGGTAGCTACAAATGAATCATCGAATCCATATTTTTCAAATTTAAAAAATTAATTATTTTTTGCCGAATGAATTGTAATTTTAAAATGTCTTCTACTTTAATATTTAAAAAAAACTGCTCGGAACTATTCGCTGAAGATTATCTGTAATGGAAGCGAGAACATAGGTTAAGACCTCATGCCCACGTAAACACGAGTCTTATCATCGGAAAAAATAATTCTGCTTAGCTATCATTATTAAAGTGGTGGAATACCATGTACATTATAACTATGAATCAAATAAATTACTCTACGATTTCCTTTAGCTAGACTTATAATGAAGTAGCAGAGGAAATAAAGTGGGGTAAAGGATGAAAGTATATTGGATGGATGTTTAAATCGTCACCACTGCAGTGCTCCTGAACCAGGGAGTGCTGGGATTTTGGAGAAGTGAAGGGGGTGGGGTGGGGGTAGAGGGCGGGTGACACGGGGTGGAAGAGGCTTAGATATTTATGACGCCACAGAGGCATAATTCATGACGCGAAATCGGCGGCCAATCAGTAGCGCCCATTCCCTCGAGGCATTGGATCCATCAGTGGCTGAAACTAAACCAACAAGCAAACCTGGTTTGAGGGTGAGCTCTCCACTATTTGAAGAAGCAACAGACCGCAGTAGCCATCATGTTGATCCCTCTAACACCGCAGACAATCAGAAGAAGCCTTTCACGTCAATCCAGTCCCCCTCTCTCTCCATCATCGCTTCTTCTCTCCGTCCCTTTATTTCCCTTCTTCACTTTTACCCTCCTCTATCCCATATTTTCTTTTATCTTACTCCTGCCACTTTTTCTAAGCCTCCTCACTACGAGGCTATCAACGATATCATTAATGTGCCACTAATCTCTGAAAAGAACGAATCAATATTACGTCGTAAAATATTGAAATTTATTCCAACGGCTATTATGAGATAATATGAGTATTTCAATTCAGGCTGAGCATTTTTATATGTTTACAGAAGTAGCTTGAGATGGTATGCTTTAACTCTTATTAATTGCGTCAAGTTGTACATTTCGCCTTAACTATTTTCACGTACGCCGGCCATATTTCTGTACATTTCATTTCAATGAATGACTCATGTGTAAAAATTTACTGACATCGTCCGGCGATAGTGCGAGAAATATTTGGAAAATAATTAGGGCATACTCTGCAGCAATTTTAGAGTGTAGTAATCATTCGTCTGGACCGGTGTTCGAACCCGAATCACTTGATGTTCCACCGAGTGCTTCAACCAGTTCAATTTCGTCACAACATCTTGTTCCTATAAATCCCCCAAAATTTCCTCGATCAAGGGATCCGATGTCCGGCCGAATTCGGTTTCGGTTCGAATCGTGGTCAAAATGATTGATTTTTACAGTCTGAAATTGTTGCATTGTAATGCGCATTTAGTGGGTGACTCCGGTAGAAGTTACTGGTGCGGCATCTCCCGCAGTTTCTTGGAGTTGGATATTCTCTTTCCCTTTTAAGTTATGTCCAAATAACTTTAAGAAGCAAATTTGAGTAATTATTAGCAACAAAATAGCTCTAAAAAATTGAGTAGCTTCAGGCGTGATGTGGTGGAAGTCGAACACAATGAATAACTGATCGAAGCACTTTTCCACTTGATAATTTTTTTATTTTACGACCGGGTTTCGATGTATTACATCATCATCAGGTAACCTACCTGATGGTGACTTGATGATGAAATAATACATCAAAATCCGGTCGTAAAATAAAAAATGTATCAAGTGGAAAAGTGCTTCGATCAATTATTCAAAATAGCTCTATAAGGAGAAATCTTATCTAGGTGGCAATGAACGGTCACGAAACTATGAATAAGTGCTGGAATTATGTCGCCGCTAAAGATTCAATTACCGTCGTGGGGGTAGTAGCTTTGATTTCATGACAGAAAATACAGGTATAAGAACTATAACAATAATTCCTTCCAAGTATTTGCATGTTCCCATTACCAGAGTACGAGAGAAACAAATTTATTCACAATAATAAGGGATAAATATCAAAAAGGAATCTTGTTGTGTAGAAAAGTAAACTTAAAAAAATTGCAGTCATAATTTTGAAATCTACGGGTACTATTTAATAAAGAATGATCATACATAATTTTGAACAAGGTATCTTCACCCATCCTCAAAGTTTGGAAGACTCACGCATCAGTCCTCAATTGATGCAATGCCCTTAACCCACCTTTGTTCAAGTCTTCGAAGTCATGCTGGAAGCCATTTCTTGGTAGGTTCTCCACAATCGTATAAGCTTCCTTCAACGCTGCTTTTGACGATTCAGGACGCTTTCCACGGAGGTATTTCCCATATTAGGGAAGATAAAAAAGTGACATGAGACTATGTATGGCAAACAGTGAGGATGAGGTGCACTCTTCACTTTAAATTTTACCGGAGAGCCAACAGTAACATTTGGGACTTGCGGTCGTGCATTACCGTGGTATGGCGTCCAAGCCTTTTGCATTGAAATGTGTCCTTTTGGGATTGATGTAACCCCGGAGAACTTTCAGTACGTCCCTAAAGTAAGCTATATTTGCATTTATGTGAGCTGATACGACATGCTAACGTACCAACCCTGAATATCGAAAAATAGCATGGCTATAACTATCCCAGCAGAAGGGGCCGCTTTGAATTTTTGGTGATGCTGGAGATATCCACACATAGCTTTGCTGCTTACTTTCAGGGCTAAAATGGTGTAGAAAAATTATATATGAGGATATAACCTTCAAAATAAACTCTCGTCAACTTCCTGAAACATCATCTTCAACTGCGAACGAACCCGCACGCGTAAGTCCTGTTGCTTCGGTAAAAGTAGTCTCGAGACCAACCGCCCACAAACACGTCTCACGTGCAACGTTCATGTCACCAAAGCGTGGGAGGCACTCAATAAAATTTTCAATATTTCTGATAGTCATCTGAATGTTTTTCTTTCCCGATGGCAGTGGTGGTTTTGATGGTTGCTTCCCTAAAAGGAGTGACTGGAGCTCAGGGTTCACCTTCCTTACAAATTGATTGTGTTCCCTATTCAAAGATTTAAAACCGTGTTATAGATGTGCTATAGGGGACAAAAGTATCTCTCTCTCCCATAGCATTAAATAGGTCTCATCTGGCGTTTTGTTTTGGCGAGAGCAAAATTAAATTGCAGCGACGAGTGTAACACTTCATCGTTACCGTAGGCGAACAGAACTTTTCAAATTTGCAACCGATCCTATTGGGACAATACAGAAAACAAATGAATTAAACTTGTACCATTATTAAACGCCTACCAAGCAAGCAAAGCATGAAAATAAATATTTGAATGATGAAATTTGGGAAACTATAACAGAGTTCAATAGTTACTAAATTAATTAGTCTGCATTTTGTGAAATATGAAAATTATTCTTGCGTAATTCACCTTGCCAACAATGATGATGAATTGAGATGATCAGGAGATGAATCTCTTCCACGAATTTGTTAATTTCCCACGCGTCATAGCATCATTCTGTTGGCTCATCCTTCTCGGCATATCATGGACTTATTCTTCTGGATGAAATGAGTGTCAAATATAGTTATGAGAAAAACTTAATAATTTGAAGTTCATATTCGCTTCTGTCTGCAAGCAACGTGGAGAGGAACGATTGTATGCGTTGGGAATGATTCCAACTGCCGAATGCGATTGAAACAGTTGTGGATTTTAGAGATCACTCGATGATTTGTGAATGAGAGAATTTTGAACTCAACCGATCGAGTGCGGTCAATGCTCCTTAAACTTTCCCAATGGTCTCGTCTATTTACGCTAGCGGTTAACTTACGCAGGCTTACAAGTGCCATTGTCGTTCGCTTCCAACCACCTCACTTATTTTCATTTTGGGATTGTTCCTTTTCCTTCATCAAATTAATGAATTATCTCGCTGGTCTCCCATTCCTGAAATATCCGTCTGGCTCTATCGGAAACTCATTTCGCTACAAATGGCTGCTGAGGAAATAATCGGAGAGAATAGGGAGGTAAAGCATAGGCACCTCGTATTGTAACTTAAGGTCATTCTTTGCGAGTGTTTTTCAAACCGCAATGGCGTTATAGCGCCATTTTCGTCAACGCATTTTTATGAAATCATATGGTTTGGCCCTTTTTCATTTCCACTGCTTGTATCCCGTTTTGAAATTTCTCCAGAATTTTCTATACGGTTACGTATTTCCATATAGTTCCCACCAGTAAGCTTAATGTTTACATTTTTAATGTTGTAGATAATATAATCATTCATCGGTTGGTTTTATGGTGTTGAAAGTTCACCAACGTTCAAATTAAATACTTTAGGAATATAGGTATTTAAAAATAAAGGTTGCTATCACTTCTAGTTCTTTTATTAATTGATGGATTAATAGTATATTTTTAGTTTTACATATTGTACAAACTAAGAATAGTAATTGATAGTTTTAAAGTGGCTTAATGAAAATCAATTTATCATTTTCAACCTTTGGACGCTGGCTACTCTAAGAAACGTTTAATAAATAAATTTAAATGGAAATGTAAATGGCAGAAAATTGTGCACTTAATCATGGCACATTTGCGATAGCGGAAAATATCAAAGCATTCTAAATATTCAATGCCGATCTGTTTATCAATAATTCTATTATAACTTTATTCGTTAAATTATTTAATTAATAAAATCGCTTGATAATTTTTCTTTTGTTTCATTGTCCCCACAGATGATTAATAACCAATCATATCTTTATGAAAACATTACTGAAGTTAATTTTAAGTAATTGACATATTTTATTCTTATTAAAGAAAAAGGAAATTGATACTTATTAGGGCAATTTTTCATTTAAAATCCTATAAATTAATACAAGTCATTTTCCTGGGAATAAGTAGGTTAACCAGGGAAATTTTTATCATAAAATTAATAGAATTTTAATAGTGAAACTTATTTTGAAAGGTACTTGAATTAATACTCAAAGACACGACCTAATATCGAACCATCATCCTCATCAACTTTATCAGTATTTCAATCCTAGGATTGGTTTACTGGAGCTCATATCTTTTCTTTCTACTATATTTGAATGCAAGACGATTCTAGGGATAATAATGTGGTGGTTAACCGTTGCCTTCTATATCATAGTGCTGCGGAAGGTACCGTGAACTTAACTCTCGCCCACAGCTGCGGCAACGGGCCGACCCACTCGGTCTGCGCCACCAGTGCCTAATAGTGTAACCGCTGCCTTTCACCGTTGGTTCGGGGTAGATTTTTAGTAGGAGTCAGTTTTTAGGACTTTTATTGGCCACCTTGTTGTATTTTTCTTTAAATGTGTGGTTTTCGCGTATCGAAAAACCGTGAAAAATTTTCCCCGGTCACGTGTATCGAACCAGCGACCCCGGCTCCGATCGAAAATTAAAGCTTTGAAAAAATGTGTATGCAAGGGTGTATGTGTTGCAAAAATATGTCCACGCTCTCTAATACCGAGGGTACTTTTTTTAAATTACATTTGGTACAACCTACCTTACCTTATTTCATCTGATAATTTCCCATAAATGAATTTCCCATCTTATTTCTCTCTCCCGTTAAGGCGTTCCACCCAACTTCGATCCAACCCCAAATCCGTCCCTTCCCTTGAACTTTCTATTCTCAGTCCTCGGAAAACACGCTTTCCTTTTTCTCCCAACCCTCGACGAGTCAACACCCGAGGCGAAATACAGTGTTAATAGACCCCACCCCCGGACCCTGAAATCCTCCTGTTTCTTTCGACTTCCCTCACTTTCTCAGCCTATTCGTCTTCCACCACTTCCTTAACTCCCACTCCTGGGCCACACCCTCCTCCGCCTTTGCCGCCTATCCCCACGGCCCTGAAATTGCGGTCGCATTCCCCGAACACCTCCTGAATGCCAGGGCGCCCTACTGCGAGTAGGCGACGTCTTTACCGCCCTTCGTCCTATTTCCCATCCCATCCCTTCTCCTACATTGCTGGAGACTTTGGTTTAGGCTCTTTTTAGTGAATTCGGAGTTTCCAGACGGGTGCTCATGACTTCGTGAATCACGGTAAAAACCAGCGACTCCATCACAGCTCCTCGGTATAATATACCCTTTGACATCGATATGGATTCCCTGCGATCCAGCAAAAAGGAGAGTGGCAGGTGACGCAAGCACCATATGGGATGGGGGCGATGATAAGGGAGGATATTGGAGAGGAATGGGAAAATATTTGTCAAAAACTATCAAATGACGTGCAAATTTGTACACATGCTGGAAGAAGACTTTACTCAAAACAAGGGTTCATTCACCTAATAAATTAGTGATTTGTTATGCAAAGAAAAGGGAATAAAAATGAACCAGAGCCATTCACACGATAGACCTCCATCATAAAAATGCCGGTTATGCAGAATTGAAAAGTAATAAAGGGAAAATCTACTATCACATGGATATGCAACTAATGGTCTCCTCCCCTAAAGACTGGTGGTGAATTTGACACGCCACTGTAGACAGCGGACGGCGTAAGCCCCCTCCCCCACCAATAGAGAGAGAGAGAGAGATGAGGGGATAAAAGAAAAGGTTTGAAAACAACAAAGACCCTTGTCGCCATTGTATTGATGGTTACCTCGGATACTATCTTCGTTCTTCAAATGTCGCTCCACTTGGCCATATAGCCATCCCAGAATCACTATAAATTATTGGATACAGTCTCCACACCTGCAGTCGCAAACTTGCCGGAAAGTTGCATCATGAGCGCAAGTGAGCAAATATGATCATTGAATCTAAGGGTTAGCCACAATAGGTTATTTTACTGTATATTACTGTCCCCATCCCTGGCATTCAATTTTTTTTTAAATCACCTCAAGGTAAAATTGATCTTGTATTATCAATTTACGTGAAGCTTTTCTAGTACCACAATCATGTAAAATGAAATGTATTAACCAAGTTAATGGCCAAAATTCTTCGTGATTGGTGTTTTTGACAAACATATGTTTTCAATTATTTCCGATCAGTACTAAGGTGTACGAGTTCCTATTTCATTACGATGTCCCATAGGCCAAAGGAATAACCATTCCTGTATTTTCTTTTGTGATTATAAAACATGTCTGTTCACTTAGTTTTGGATTATGAGAATGCCGTAGATCAAATTCCATGGTTAATTTTTTTTAATATTAAATAATCAGTCAATGTGGACTAAAAGGCTTATCGCTGCAAATCTTTCAGTCCTAGGCTTCACTCTGTGGAAACATTTTATTATTGGAAAGGGAATAAACAAACCAATATTAATTTCTACTAATATTTTATTAACACGACCAGGGTTTCGACTCCTTAAAGTCATCTTAGGTGACATGAAGATGACTCAAAGAATTGAAATCCATAGCGTAGTGTACCCATAAAATTGCAGTAGTAATTTACAGTGATTTCTTCATTCCTTTTTCTAATCGTAGCACTTTTCATTTTCATCAGTCTTTGTTTCTTAAGGAATCCACTGCCATTTTCAATAGATCATTTAACTATCTCAAGAATCAGATTTTTAAGAAAATTTTGTCATAAACAAACGTATAGGCATAAACAACTGTATAGGTTAGTATTTCGTACTGGAATGCTAAATGCAATTTATTGTAAAATGTTATATCCGTTTAGGATATTTAGTGATGTGTTAGAAGAGCAAAAATGCGTAGACATTGGATCCATTGGAAACCCGGGATAACCAATTAGCAGGAAAACTGCTAATAATGATGAATAACTAGACGAAAAGTCACTTGATTTAATAGGTCATCACAAATGCTTCAAATATAAGTGGGATGAAAGAAAATATTGCCTGTTAAGACACTTTTCGGGTGAATGAAAAGTCCAATGAATTGCTTTGTATCTACAATTTTTGTTTATTTTAAGGGCAATTTTTGAATTGCAGGTCGAAGAAATTGATAACATAATAATTAACGAAAATTTAGTGACATTTCTCGCGAGCTGATTTTTTCATCAAATCCAATCAATTTGAAAAAATGTTTCACATAAAATTTCATGTTTCTCAGATTAATATTTTTTTAGTTCTCGTGTCCAATAAAAAACCTTGATCGTACACACACATCCTCCACGGCCAGTCATAATCGGGAAAATGGCCAGAAATGTGTTCCAGAGTCTTCAAAAGGGATAATTACCGACGATATTCCAAGGTCAATTTTTTTATGACCGCGATAATGACCACTTCCCTACGCATGGAAAAATAAAAACGTACCCGGGTGAGTAATAGCAGTTGTTACTAAATCCAGCGTGTTTTCCAGTTGAAGTATCAATAGAAGGATCATTAGTATAAATTCATATCATGAATCTTGACAACATCGAACTTTCCAGTTCCAGGCAGATATGAAATTGACTATTTTTTCGTACGTTATCGTTAACAAGAGGCATTTAAATTACCGGGTGTTTCTTCTGTAATGATTAGTTTTTAACGGCATTTCTAGATCACAATAACTAGTATCTCGTTAGAAATGTGGTCATACACACTCATTGAAGGCGTAGAAAATAGTTTTCTTGGTAGTATTTCAATTCAGAATAAAATGGGAATAAAATAGTTCGCTTCCAAATGTATCCACATCTAATGTCAACTTAGTCATGGACCCAAATGACTAGTAAGTTAGCCACCGAGATACCTGAACGCTCGCTAAATTCTTAAACTATAACTCTAGGTGGTACATAAGCGAATTTCGTGGGCCAAGATGATGAACATCATTCGGCAATCGTTGGCAACTGCTAATACCCCATCATTTGTGGTTATCAGGATAAAATATTATAAAAATATTTCACATGCGTGATAGCCTTTAATTTTTTTACTTCAATGTTGCTGTTAAAAATAATCTTGATGACAACCACGATATGAGAAATATTTCTTTTTATTGTGCATTTCTGTGTTATTTTTAATTTTTTATTGTCAGCAAATCGTTCAAAGCTCTAACACTGGTTAAGTTTATGAACATATTAAATTATATCTTTGGTATACCGCAAATGACTGTATGTAAAAGAATAAGGCTCTTAACTCACAAGACGTCTGCTTACGATACATTTTTATCGTTTAATTAAATTTTACGTTTGCAGAAGTTTAGTCAGCATTTTTTTCCTATTTCTGCACCAAATTTTACCTATTCCTTATTCCTTTTCCTTTTCCACATCTCTGTACTTTTGTCAAGTGGAATCCCCTCAATTTAAGCAAAGATTCGATAAGCCTCGCCATTATCGTCGTTCTTAAATGTCTGTGAGCCTGACGCTTGTTGTAGCGGAAAAGTTATTTCATTAAGCAGACATCCAAATTGCAAAAAATAACCGAGAGCGTGGCTGTTTCCAATGCAAAATATTCGTATCTGAAGCAGTGGTCAACCTTTGAGGTCATTAATCTATGGGTCACCGAATCGATTATCCTAGTCAAATTGGCGTGTTGGTGCTGCTAAATCAAACAACTGTAAAGGGTGTTGTCTCCAGGCGGAAATTCATGATTGTTTCTCCCTAAATGAATCCAATCGCTCTCCAATTTCGGAATCATTTAGTCGTTTTCCGAAGTAAAATTGAATTGCGGACATACCAACTGAACAAACCCTAAGTCTCATTTTGAATTACATATGGAGATGTCTATTTTACGACTATTTCCCATTCTTTCGAGTATTTCCCTAATGTTCAACATTATTGCTGCTGGCAGAACTGAATAACGTAACTTGAAATACTGTATGGTAGATATTTTGTTGGATATGAAACGTCGAAGAGTCGACTCTTCATTCAAAAAAATCTTATATCCCCCAATTTTCAACTAAGTTTCCTAATTCTTATCATAGTAGTAGTTTTAGGGCAGTCGACTCTCTGCTAAGATCATTTGCGGCATTAGGGAATGGACAGGAAAGGATGAAGGGTGGAGAGAAACCCGTCGCCGGCACTAGGCTATTATTCTGAACGAAAGGCGCCAAAGGGTCAACAGCTTAACGTCCCCTTCGACGGGCGGTATCCTAATCATTAAAATCAGTACCTCCTTAATTGTAAAAACTGTACCCCCATTCAAATTGTGCAATAAAGGTGAAATATTGAAGGTTCTATGCTTCCGGCACCGATAAATAGCACGAAACGATACCTCACTGACCACTGATTTTTACCATGTTTCTTTCACTTCTGGGTGTAATTGTGCTAATGTATCGTATCTTTAACCCGAAGTGGCTAGGATTCATGTGCTTGTTTGCTTAATTGAACTTAGAACGTATCACGGGCTTCGGTCATATCTGTGGCACATGAAAAGTATTCCCGCACTCTGCCCGGAGTCTGTTTGCCCTTACGTATTTCCATTTAGTGATTTTTCAATGATTACGAACTAATATTTAATATCTACAGCGTCTCAAGGACCGTGAAAGAATTCATTCAACACGCACCCGAGGATTTCGGCATAAATCCCCTTCCACACACACGCCCACTCGTGCTCTCGGGGGATTTCTATGATAGCGGGCAGCCTACCGTGCGGAATCCACAATCATACAGGAAAATTCCCCGGTAAGCCGGGCCCGCCGCAGGTATTTCCGAAAGCATGCGTTCTCACATGTACGAAAATTCTACATACACGCACACTCTCCCAGGGTATATGCGATAGGTGGTATCCTATCCAGCGAATTTCTCGAACACGAGCGGAGATTCTTTGGTAAGCCAGGACTTGGGCAAGAATATTCAAAAGCACACGCGCTAAGGGGGGGGGGTGAACTTAGATAAACAGAGGTCACCAGAAGAGTATCCAAAAGTAATTCATAAAGAAATCCTTGTATCTACATCTGCACAGTGCCCCGCAAGCCGCTGCTTGGGTGTGTGGCGGGGGTTTTAGGTCACCACCCGTAAAAGAGAATACAACTACACACAAAACCAACAAATTCATGCAAATTTACACCCATATAGGCGTATGCGATATTCGTGAGGAAACATTTTCAACTTACACGCATGTAAATGCATATACGAGGGTCATCCGGAAAGTAGTACCCGTTCGTGCCGCATGAAGTGCTGACGACGCGAGTAGCCGCTGGACGAGGTCAGATAGCTTCAGTGGCTTGTCTGCCTTCTCTGAGCCAAGTTACGTGACGCTAGCATTGCCTGTGTTGTTTCTGTGATTGTTTACAATGTTTAAAAAAATTGAGAACGCCGCCAGTTGTGAAGTGAGGGCAGTGATTAAATTCCTCAATGCAAGAAACGTTCGCCCATGTGATATTCATCGCCAATTAAAGGAGGTGTATGGAGACAATGTAATGGACGAGTCGTCTGTTCGGCGGTGGTGTCGCAACTTCAACATGGGGAGGGGGAACACACACGACGATGAGCGTTCGGAGAGACCGTCTGTCATTACAGACCAACTGGTGAGCTCAGTTGACGAATTCGTGAGGAACGATCGGCGCGTCACAATTGATGACATCTGTGAGCATTTTCCCAATGTTTCTCGAACAATTGTTCATGAAATTGTTAAACACCATCTGCATTATGCAAAAATTTGTGCAAGATGGGTCCCTCGCGTATCTCAATGAGCTGGCGGCGAAGGACTATGCAGCAGGAATACAGAAACTTGTCACACGTTATGACAAATGCCTTAATTTGCTTGGAGATTATGTTGAGAAGTAGTTTAAAGTATCCTCTTTCAAATAAAATTTTTTATGTTTGTTAATATTTACTTTTGTGTCTTTATTTCACGAACGGGCACTACTTTCCGGATGACCCTCGTACTATCAACTTCAACACGTGTTCACATGAATCTATCAATATACCTTGTATCTACGAACGTTAAATATTGTCCGGATTTGTAAATGGAACGTCTTTATTATTTCTATTGTGACTTTAGTTTCTTTTTATTATGACTCCTGATTTTCCGGGGAAAGAACGAGTATTCGTATCTATCTGTACTGGAATCTATCTCCCTTATTTTATCTTTGTGGTCTGATATACCTAAGTAGTGCGGGGCCATAATAATTCCTTTAGTGCCATTGTTTAACTCGTTTGTTCTGAACCTTTCTAAAAGTCTAAGTCTCGCTTGTTCTCTTCGCATCCAAAGTGGCTCCCAGCCTGATTCCCCTTAAGGCCTGTCGCACTAATGTTTTTATTATAACATTTTTTTTCGAATCTGGTGGATTTTCTTTAGACTTTATTTAATTCATTTTGCCAAATTTTCTCCCAAGGATCCGAAATACTTGCGGCATATTCCAGAGGCATAACTAGAGAGAAACAGTGCCTCTCTTTTGCTATCTCATTACGTTTCCCCACCTCCAGTTTAATGAAGCCGAGTTTCTTTAAAGCGGATCCTCATATTGTCTTGATATTCTCTTTTTCGGGTGGTGACCCCGCCACGCGCTCTTGCGGCGGCTTGCGGGGTATTATGTAGATGTAGATATGTGCTCCTCATGAATGGCGTGGTATTATAAATACCCCCAAATATTTAAATTTACCTGTCGTAGTTAGCACTGAACCCTCTATTTCATAATTTATGTCCTGTTCGCAAATTCCTTTGTTCCAAAATTTCAAAACTGCGCATTTGCCCATTTTAAGCACTAATCCCCATTCCTTGCACCAATCCGATATTGTGTCCAAGTCTCTAGAGAGTAGCTCGTAACCTGATGGACCCCTTATTTCACTGTGTAACACCGTGTCGTTAGCGAATAATCTGAGGTTACAACTAATGTGTGAGCTGAAGTCATTAATGTATTTGAGGAATAGAAGCGGCCCCTTAGATGGTGAAGGAACTGCTACAGAAATGCTCGTCACACTATGGTCGGTTTTTCACATTTTACGTCTTCTCGTTTATTCCCTACGGCTCTCCCGAACTCAATTTCTACAAGTGACCAATTTTGGACGAACAAATCATATCAAATCACCTTCATGACACCTTTCAAACTAATATGGGCAAAATGACAGAGGAAATACTTTCTGGTGCAATATGGTGGAAGTCATCCATCACGGAAATGAAAGTAACTTTATGAACTCCACAGTTGCCTACACTTTGGAGTTCACTACCTTATTTTGTTTGCCGTGTTCGGTGAAATAGTTTTTATCCTCTTTATTAAATTCATAAGGGAATTAAAGCTTGGATGTGAATTTGGGATACCCGTGGAACAGTTGCTTTAGTGGATGTCAGCTGCATTAATTTCACATGTGGGTGATACCACTTCGTGTATTCAAAGAAGGAGATCGGATTCATTCTGCAGTTTGGTGCGGACTCCCATGACTGAAATATGAGTTACGGAGATTCTATGATAACTCCGCGGTGTATGTGCCTATCAGTTAACAGCAATTACCATGCACGTAACATGGACGCAAAAATAATTCGCGAATTGGTCGGTGTCTCTCAGGTCAGAATAAACTAATATCGTTGAACTACCAGCTAATCAATTATCTTATCTCTTTGAATATTTCTTTAAAAAAATTTTAATTCATTGTAAATTTAACGTCTAGGTACTTCACAAAAAACTCCTAATGTAGGTGAAGAATCGCTGGGAGGGAAAAAAAGTCGATTCATCATTATTTTGAGTGAAGTTAATTGAAGGGTTGAAAAACTGAGTTAATTGAATTCTGATACATTTGGAGATATTGACCTAATTCTACTTAAACACCCTGATATTCACCGAAGAGGTGCGCGGTAGGGTGTGCAAACACCATGTGGGATGGGTTAGTGATAGGGGAAAGGAAGTGCGAAAAGGGAAAAAAATATTCACTAAAAACCTCAAATGACGTGCAAATGCTGGCGGAAGACTTGGTTCAAAGTAAGTGTTAAGTTCGCTCAATAAAATGGTAATTTTTTGCATTAAAAAGGAGAGAAAAAAATGAGTCACGATCACTTATACAACAGACCATCACCATAACAAGGCAGGTCATGCAAGGCTAGGAAATAAGGAGGAGGAAGTTCAATTAATTCATGGAATGCTGTAAATTAACAAATTGAGTAGCTTCAGGCGTGATGTGGTGGGAGTCGAACATAATGAATAACTGATTGAAGCACTTTTCCACTTGATAAAATTTATTTTACGACCAGGTTCCGATGTATTACATCATCATCAGGTGACAAAATGAAGTAAAGTGCCGTCTTATATACATTTAAGATTCCGGAATAAGGGGAGTGGATGTGCTTGTTTCTTCCCTGATGATGATGTGTTACATCGAAACATGGTCGTAAAATAAATTTTATCAAGTGGAAAAGTGCCACGATCAGTTATTAAGCTGTAAATTCTTTGATACACACGCTTAATATACAATTGAAAGCAAAAAAATGGACAATTTTATATTCAAAACCTGGTACGTTTTTAGAGTACTTTTTTTAAAGTCCCTCACCGGAATATAGTTGGACATTAAAATATTTTATTATGGTAAATGGAGATCTGAAATCATCTTTATTTTGTTTGAAAAATTTTGAGAAAATTGTTACTTTGAATAAAGGCTACATTTTTACATTGCCCTATAGTAATTTCAGTAAGATAAAGGGTTGAAAATGAAACATGAAAAGGAAAAGAGCATGAAAGGAGTTATTAAAAATATCTTACAATTAGTTTCTTAAAAGTATTAAAAAATCAATTAGTATTTATTAATTACTATATGTTCACCTTCACTTATCACGGCACTTACTTGTCATACGCAAATTTACTCCCAACTGTGGTAACGATTGGTTTGTGAGACTCGTAATAAAATATAATAATGAGCTAAATATACCTTATTTGGCAAATGATCCAGAGTTTTTATTTAGTCCTTTGTAGCACATAATCCTCAGTAAAAATGATATTTTACTATGAGCACCTACTGAGAGTAGATTTCTATTTTAAATTGAGATTTAATAGAATTATTCACGGTATTATTTTGAATGACTTTCTTTAAAAATACGAAAGATGATTGCACCAATTGTGATGAAAATTATTTCGTCGTACTGAGCTTCAATTCCATAATCAACTGCTGAGGTTATAAATCCTTCATCTTCCTTCCGTAACCTCCATTTTTAATCGACCATTTGTTTCCCTTTTATGATGATTTATATGTCATTTGCTAATCAGTAGGAGAAGAGGAGGGATCACTTGAGGAAAAGTAGAGTGGCAGGATGGGAAAACAAAAATGACACTCGAAGATTTTTCGCCCAACATATTTCACTGGTATTAGTACAGTTTTAATGAAATTCAGTCATTTGAACCATGCATCCTCTTTGGTTTTTTTTAAGAGAAGAAAGTAGATCTGAACGAAATCATAAAGATTGTATATTAATCGCGGAGCGTAGGCGCCATCTTTGTGCATTTGGTGTGCCCGTTCATTGTGTTGCCGTGGTTACCCTTATCGATAATGCCAACTTAATTCTTCCAGTCCAAATATTAAAAAAAAAACCTCCCGGGTCATTTGCCTGGGACTGAACATTTAGGTCGGACCAGGCGATTGACTCCGCTAAATCGGTGCTTTTTCATATGGTTCCTGTTTTTTTCCTTTGTATTGCAACCGATGTCTTCGCAGAATTTCACTATCGAGATCTCGGATTTTAAAACCATACTATCCGATCATAAATACGAGGGTAGGCCGAAAACTAATGCACACATGCGTGTAGACCACAAACAGAATTACCTTTAGAAGCACTCCTGGTGGCATGTCAACGCGACATAGCAGCAGAACACGTCTCCATACTTCCGGTTCTCAAAATACACTGGATGGCCTCGAACTTCCACATGCGTGTTAAGGGGGTATGTTACTTCCACATGCCACCAGGAACGCTTCTGAAAGTCATTTTTTTGTGGTCTACAAGCATGTGTGCATTATTTTACAGCCTACCCTCTTATTTCAAGGTGTTTTTGAAGTCTTCTGGTAGTGCATTTAGAATTTCACTCTTTAATTTTTTGAAGGAATAACCGCAGGAATCCTTGAAAGGTTGAACTTGTGCGATATAATATCGACATTATTTCAATATTCTTTATTGACAAAATGGAAGCATGGATAATGTTATCTTTTCTTGAAACCTTTTCAGCCCAGATGTTAAACGTTCATATACGCTGATAGATCTAATGACCCTCGTATGTACAATCGGTGGTACTACTAATTAAATTAACTTATGAGTCATAAGCCACCTCTGTTTGCCACATGTAATAAAATCAAATATATTTTTAATAATTAGCCAAAGAGGCTTTTCTTAAGATCCAAAAGGATTGGAGAAAACTAATTTTTTTACGCCTGTTCCTTTGATCTTATTGCTTTTGATATTTTTGCCCTCTCAGATCCTGCAAAAATTAATAGTCTCTTTTTCCATGCATTTTGCTAACCCTCTGTTCATCTGCAGGTGGATTATTTTTTCCGCGACAGTTTTTTATGGTGACCTTTTCACAACTTTAGCAGGTTCCGTGAGCGAGTGAGAAAAAATATTTTAAAAAAGTGAGGAATTATCCATGTGAAATAAGATTTTAACTGGATCTACGATTATTATAATGTTTTCTTGTCACTGTTGTGTTAATGTTCACATACATTATTGGATTATATTTGCAATAGCCGTGGCTAATAAATGTAATATACTCTTTAACATTTCCATCCATTTTGTTCTTTTAGATATTATCAGTTGAGTTATATTTTATCTAAGTAACTTAACAGCCATGTTACAGAGATTATTTATCATCTACCAATGCCACACATCTGAAATGTAAAAGTTTTCAGTGCCAAGCGCACCTACCCCTATTTCCGTCGAATAATTTATTGACTCCTGCAGGCGACTTCCAGAGGGAAACATTAATCTGGTTGTTTTAGTTTTAGTTTCAATATTTCTTCGTGATCAATGCGAGCATCCAATTTCATACGATGTTTTTTTTTGTTTTCTCAAAAGTCTCTCAGTCTTTAAATTCCTTCATTGTGAGCTGCACTTTTTGCGTGGAAGTGGAGAAATAAATGTCTATTCTTTTTATTGGAAAGTATTATAATTGGCTATTGAACTTCATTCATTTCAGATTTCATTTTATGGTCTAATTACTCTTCCAAGTCCTTAAATAAATCTCTAAATGCTAATAGTTATACTCGTTTTCATTAGGATTTTTCTTTGTAATTCTAGTATTGAAATTAAAAACAATTAGGAAGCAACCAAAAAATTGGATACAAAGAAGAAATTCAAGCAAAAAACATAAAATATGACAAATATATGTTGAAGAATATTGGGATTATTTTCTTATGACTGAAAAAATACTGCTTTCTTAAAATGTTTTACTCAAACTATGTACGATTTAAATTTGCTTGAAAGTACGTCCGTTACAAATTATGTACGATTTAAATTTTCTGATTCAATTTGTCCATTTAATCGATTAATTAAATTTAGGCATGAAAAATCATTTTAAATTAAATTTGATCGTAAACAAACATGTTTATAATTGCTCAATATTCATTTTATAAGATTATTTCTACATCTCTTACATTTCTAAAATGTTGGCAAAAATTTTATTTAAAGAGGTGCCTAAATGGCACATGATCATAAAAACTGATAGTAGCAATTCTCCACTTGATGATAAGTAAATTCCTACGTTATGTTGTTTATTATCCTCAAATTCCACCATATCACGCTTGAAACTACTCAGTTTGGCAGATGATAACTCCCAATATACTATGCTTTATTGTAAACACTATTACTTAGATCAAAGCTAGTTATTTTCTCCACATGAAGTATTTTAGAGATTTGCCCTTGAAGAAGGTTCGTGTCATAATTGGTATTGATCAATGCCAGAATGCACTTGCGCAATTTACATCGATAAATAGCATACTTTCCGGTGTACGCAAGCTAATTTTATGACTTTTTTAGGAGCATTTGCCTGTGCTCTGGATGCCCAGGTTAAATTATCATATTTTTGATAGAGTTTTAACGTTATTCACTTAGCTTCCTATTTTTGCATTAATGCACTGAATTTTGTTCCTTATATAAGCTCAACAGCCTTTATGAGCCTATATTGTATTGAAATACGTTGCTTGGGTTTTTAATGAGTCTTAGTTGATCACTTTGAACCCAAATTTCACTGCATAATAATGATGGAATCTTAATCCTTGTCATTGTTTTTTAACAGCACGTGATGCCTTTGAATTGATGAACTCTGAAAAACTGTTTTTAAAGTGCCTTCACTTTCTCTAATGAATTTTTTTTAAAAGAACAATATCTTAAAATAATCAATCATGTTAAATCAGCACATAGCAATGATCCACGAATACGAATCATTCGGCGGGTTTATTGGTAGCATCTGGTTTTGCACGTGCGGAAATCACTTTAACGGAAGGTAGGCTCGTAACGCATTCCTCCGGGCCTATAGCAGTCCAAAAATCCATAATTTCCTCGTCGATTATGGAGAGGAGGTCGACGCCGAGTTCAACCAAGCCATTAAGGGGGCGTAACTATCGCCTTTGCACTCTTTGGTCATCCTAACGACCCGTTGCCGGTAAGTTAGTATTACTCTTTCCCGCATTTTCCATGGAGCTCAGGTGTGCTGGGAATTAAGGGCTAAAACCATG
Organism: Hetaerina americana; assembly: GCF_022747635.1. Lineage (NCBI taxonomy): Eukaryota > Metazoa > Arthropoda > Insecta > Odonata > Calopterygidae > Hetaerina > Hetaerina americana. The sequence goes on from NW_027287205.1 coordinate 11,033,124, forward strand.
CGGAATCGAAGAGATGGCCTCCTTGAACTAGAATCCTTGAGGAGCGAAAGAGAGAGAGAGAGCTATGAAGAGAAAGGGGTTGGAAAAACCCTGGAGGCAATAAAGGCGGCAATGGTAAGGGAAGAGGTATTGTCGGGGATCACGTAGGGGTCATTGATGCAGGGCGTGGTGGAGGGTAGGGTTCGGGGTGGGTCTAAAACCTTCAGATAAGCTCGCTGAGCCCTCTTTAAGGCTCAACCCCCTCTCCCTTCAGTACTGAGGGGAGAGGCGGCCGTGGGATGATGATGCCCTAAGCACGAGGAAGTGGGTGCAGGTAAAGGCCCCGCCGACACCACATACCAGCGGATTCCAGTTTTATTTGCAGACCGGCAGACTGCGAGAAGGGACTTTCTCCTTGTCTTCGAATTCAGAGTATGCGTTCATAAAATCCTCAACCCAATCCTTCCTTGAAATATTAATTCCGCAGGTTCAGATTATCCGTCTCCATCTTGGTGTTCGAAATTTCTTGCTGGGTAAGATTTTCCTGCGAGCGGGAAGAATTTTAAGAATTCCCACAAAGGCCATTCATTTTTTTTGGAATATTCAATGCGGCGGATCAGTTTTTATAATGAAGGAACAGGAGTGCGCCATGAAACCAGGGCAGTCTATGCAAATGTGCTGTGAAATACGTACTTTTTCTTGGATGTTATGCCCACATTTCCGTCGTTTCAAAATCATGTGACCCGAGTGAGGGCATTACCGTTCAATGGTTATATGGCTTTGCTCTTTTGCATGAAAATTTTAATTTAGACCATGCATGGAGTTGATCGAAAAGAGAAAGGCATTAGAATACGTCAGTAATTGGAGATACAGGTGATAAAGATAGGTAAACTACAAGTGCCACGGTTCTCGTGATTATAATAGAGAAACTTTAAGCGCGAAATTTTAAGCATAGGAAAATGTATATTGGTGTACGTTCGATAGTCATTTAGCAACTTGAAAATTACACAGATTCGGTTATGTACTTAAGATTTTTATAGCCGATGACATTTGGAATCATATTGTTTTTCTGTAGAGATGACATTCGCTAAATTACGAATATTCTCAAATGTATGTATTAATCGGTAGTTAAATCTTTTAGGCTTGGATGGGCACAGATTGTACAGGTACAACGGCACAACGAAACATTTCCTTGCATCTCTTGAAGAAACACACCATGAAGTCTTGCACTACAATATGCCCCAGTTCAGCTCTACGTACTTTATTCCTCCCTTCATTCCGTCCAACGTCCCTATTCTACTCCTGCCCCTTCCTCACCTGCTTAACATTCTTCCCTCTATCCCATCTCCAATCAAAATGCATTGCATCCATCTTTACTACCTTCTAGGGATTTCTCCCTCTCCTACCCCCACCACACCTATGGAACACATCCTCATTTGTTTTATTTTCTGCACATTTCACCTTTTCCATCCTTCCCCGTATTTCAAAACCCTCCAATCTACACCTTTAGTCTTGCTTAATTTATCATGTTACCACGCCGTACAAAACCACGCTCCTTATCAAAATTTTAAAACCCTTTCCTGAGCTTTACTCATCGTCCTTGCCAGATGTCTGTCCATCATTACTTCATGGAATTAATAATCGAGGTGGTTTCCCGTTGCCTTCCTCAATAGTGTTTTTAACCTGACACCATCACTCGCCCGCCCGATGGGGGTCAGACGCCTTTGCGGCCACCTCACTGAGGAACAGACATTTCCTTCGGAGATTCAGACAGAATTCTACGAATTTTGTCTGGCTTTAACCCTTCGACCTATCTGGCTTGCATGGGTCTATCTACCAGCAGCAAATGTCATTGCTGTCGTCAGCACAGCTCTGAAGACCATCAGAGCACTCAAACCCTTCCACCACGCCATGGTTGAAGTCCATGACGAGAGGATTCTTTAATTACACATTTTAAATAGTCTCAGAAAAAGACACATCATTTTATCGATCGAAACTTTTGGAAACATGTTAAAGGAGCATTTCTTTTGCGAATTCATCATGGGTAATCTACCAATGAAATGAGATCATGGCCTGTTGATAAGGATTTTGTAACATTATTCTTGAACTTCTGAGCACTTTATCCCACATAAAGCAATTACTAACGCTATACAAGTGATCTTCTTAAAGTCTTCGCTAATGTTTCCATTTCAAAATAGTGTCATAAAACCCTTCTACTTGCCCTACTCTTATCGTCTGCTACTTCAATGTTTAACTAAAATAAATTATGCTTACAGAACCACATTGTTGATTCTTTTTGAACTCGCTCTTTCTATCTTTATCCTAAACCTAGCGGGTTGAAACTGTAATGCGCTTAATACGTGCAATTTATCATATATTTGGCCGGCTTATGCCTTACTATCTGTACTTCTGACTTAAATAGCCGCCCGCCCGCCTTCATTCCCTACTCCAGTCAATCCCATACCAAACCCAACATTTCCTAATCATGCATGTTGAAAAGCACTGGCGGTAACGGAGACCATTTTTTTCTCCCTGGCAACAGAGCCCTCATCCAAACTCTCTTTCTGTTCCCTTTGCTGCGGTATTCTCATTCATATAGAGGTATCGAATAAACCGTCTATCCTTCCAGTCTACCCCTAAGAATATTCACAATCCTTCCATTCGCTTTGTCAATTTTATCTTTCGAATACCTTCCAAAGTCCACGAAGTACTCAGAAATAAACCTGGTTAAATTCTACCTTCCGATGTACGAGTCTTAATCGGATCGACTATTAATCATATTAATACAGGTATTCTCATCATCGTAGTAGATGACGTACGAATTTCCCTCCAATTCTAAAACGCAACCTGATCCTCGTCATTATATCCTTTTCTCCTCTTGTGTATTCGTCTATGAATGATTCTCAATGCAACCTTCTCTGTATGTACATTTTAACTTTCGATGCTATAGTCAATTCATACCACCGCCTTACCCTTATAAATGTAGACTCGCTTATCAACCTGAAGCTTTGGGATGGAGATCAAAATAGATTATTATGGTCTTATGGCTAAAAATCCTTCTTCATAATGCTATCTTAAGTGCAAAACACTTTTGCCTAAATTTTTCGTCAAACGCTGTAGTATTTTCGTGGGAAACCATCCTCTCGATTAGTAATCTGATTATCCAGTAGCTCTATTACTCTCTTGCTATCTAGTCCTCTACACCACTACCCTAATGAGTTTCCTAATACGAAAGCATATTCAAACGGAATAAAATGCTCTTATGCATATAAAGTGATTAAATTGTTAATTCAGTGAACAAGTAAATTTAAACGCACCCCCAAACCACACTTAATCATCATACATCATTTTTCTCTAAACCCCCTGAATTTTTCACGTTTGCTCTGCTAACATCTATGAGAGAAGACGAATTTCGATCGAAAATCAATTTATCTCTTTATAAATCACCAAGCAAAATATATTTTACGCAGCTCAGAATTCATTTTTAGGTGAAAATTTCCTTTAAAGCTCATTAATATTTAATTATAGATCAAATAACTTAAATAGTCATCGTTTTTTCCCGCGATACGTTTCAGTTGATCATCGAACTTTGATTAAAATTTGAATCATAATTCACAAGAGTTCATCGCAAAATTAAAGAACTGGGAGGGTATATGGAACTCTAAAACTCCTATTATTTATGCTCAGTAATCAGGAGATATTCATCCTTTTCATTTGTTTTTCGATACCCGGAATATAATTGAAATTTTCATAAAACCCTTTTACGGTTACGAACTAGATTTTGAATTTTAAATGGATGATGAGCTTTGATATTAAATACAATTCATAAGCTCATTATGAAATTCTCTGTGAGTGTATCCCAGCTTTAAAAATTACATTTCCAATCACAGGAGGAGATCCGTAGTATATGCGAAGATTTCGTATAGGTTTTAGAATAGGGATAATATTTCCATCTAAGGCAGATATCTATTAAATTCGTATGATAATTGATAAAAAAAAATTTAAAATCAACCATTCATCTTCTGAAAATAACAAAGAGCTGAATAACATGTAGAAATGTAGAAAGAGAGTGTCACATAAAAATTAATAATGACGGCAAGTTTTAATTTAACTTCAATTCTCCCTGAAATTCTCAATATTTATATTAATTAGGACGTTCAGGTTTTACCATAAGATTTATCTGCAATTCAGTGGTTTCGATTTTTTCCTCTTTCATATCAGAATAATAAACCAATTTAACAGTAAAAATTGAGTCACCTAACGTCGGTTAGTGTGCAATGCGGTAATTATCGTTGTCAAGTTCTTCCGTTCAACTTTACACTGCGGTTTCCACTTTAAGCAGTATTCTTCCCGTTAAGAAGGCGAAGGAAAAGACGTATTCGCTGGAATTTGGAAATTATTCATCCTCCAATTACTTGAGAAGAAAGTTTGGGAGTTTTTATAAATGGAAACTTGCCGTCATCTTTTTCCTAATTATGCGACTGCATTGAGAATATTTTTGTGAAAATTTTGGAAAAACCATTTAAGGTTATATTATGCAGGTTCTATGAAAAGGCTAACCTCTCAAGACGAAGAAGTGATGGGATTAATAATAATGATTCGCGGAAGTAACGAAAGTTTTAAAATATTTTTGGCCGCCAATTATTCTCTACATTTTTAGTTCTTAAAGCTAATAAACGCGTTCTGCAGCTCATTCTGGGAACAGGAATCCTTCTAATGATTAACAATTAGGAATGAGAACATCAAATTGCAAAAATTACGGTAATAGGGTACTCCAGTTTGCATGAAATTCATACCGTAAAGCATAAGCGTTCCCTAGCATGGTATGACGGGTCATTTCCTTAAAACATATACATATTGTACCGTATTCAATACACGGATATTTTCGTTTTGCGGGCTCCTTTGTGGTAAACATTGATAATTTTTAATGGAAAGTGTTGAACGTCTGAAGCACTAATATCTTCTTTCTTGAATCCTTCTTGAATACATGCGTTATGAGTTCCCTGAAATAATATTCAGCTTCAAATCATTGGCATAGTGTAAATTATTGAACGTCTATAGCACTAATATGTGGGTCATTATTTCCTTGTAATTTTTCCATTCGGCTTTTTTTAAACTAAATAGCGTGTTAAACAAAATATTTCAAGACCTAAAATTCCATTTCTTTTAAATTTGAGCTCTGTGTTAATGTATACTCAAACTGCGGAGAACATTAATTTTATTGATTACTCTGAACAATCTATGCGCTGAAGAGTTAATGAAGCTGCATGATTTCTTCCTTTTATTTGTCTTCAGCCAACCCGTTTAATTTCACGTGTGCTCTCGCATTTATGAACTCAATTTAACAGCCAGCAGCTCTAAAGTAACCTTGAATAAGGAAAGGCGTACGTAGGTTTCTTAGCCGGCAGGAATTCCATTATTCTGTGAATTTGATATACTGTCCGATAATGTAAAGCTTTTTCGAAAGGTAACCTAAATCCATTTTATACAAACATTCACTAATTGCCTAGTCAAGTGTCACAGTTTCAGCATAAAATTTTGTTTAGATTTAAATTAGTTAATGCTAGTCGTAAATTTCACTGTTGATAGTATTTTCTAATATATTCTCTTTCACATAACTGGTTTGAAAGAGGATCTGAAGTATATTTGCTTACCATTTATGTTTATGAAAACGTTGATCTTCCTTAATAATCAATGGCTTGAATAGTTTTTAATTCAAATTTATATTAATTTGGGAACTTTGTAATAAGGTTTCTTAATTTCTTCTTACAGGAAGAGAGAAAGAAAATAGGTATATGGGTAATAGGTAAACCCATTGGTAAATGGACTCTCTGCTCGAGCTAATTGATGTGATTTATAAAATGTTTCAGTTTTTCAAGGAACTACAATGTGTTGGCTTTCATTTTGATGTATTCTTTCTCAAAATATCTTTTTATGATATTCACATCTATCATAAATACCTTTACTTGAATACATACGTTAAAACGTTCCCTGAAATAATAATAAGCTTTACATCATTGGAAAAGTGTAAATTACGTTTACTCGATAGCTCAAGTGGTTAGAGTATCCGCCCGGCAACCGGAAAGATTCGGTGTTCAAGTCCCGGTCAAGGAAATATTTTTGAGCTTGTAATTTGTTCGATTCCGCTTTCCCCACCTATCCAGTGTTCGTCTTTCATATGTGTTCATTTTACTTGTATCCATTTACATCCATCCACTTATTTCCATTTTAATGAATATATATATATATATATATACTGTATATATACACATATATATATATATATATATATATATATATATATATATACATTATATATATGTATGTGTGTGTGTGTGCGTGTGTGTGTGTATATATATATATATATATATATATATATATATATATATATATATATATATATATATATATATATATATATATATATATATATATATATATATATATACATACAGGGACGCACCCAAAAGTGGTAGGACTGATTTTTTTACAAGAATTTTATTGACGATATATTTACATCGCCTTTCGCTGGAAATTTTCTTTGGGGATCCCGTTGATGACCCTCGTCGCAGCCTCTTGAACGGCCTTTATCGAGTCAAAATGTCGTCCCTTGAGCTGTATTTTCATCAGGGGGAAGAAGAAGAAGTCCGGTGGTGCCACATCGGGAGAATAGGGCGGGTGCGGCAACGTGGCAACGCCGTATTTGGCCAGGAGCTGTCTGACGACGAGCGCGCCATGGCAGAATTTTCGGCACCATTTTGGCGCACACATTGCGCATGGCCAAATCCTGTGAAATATCGTCCAAATCCTGCGTTGGACGTTGGATGCAGACAGACCCAACTGGTCTGCAATTTCTTCACTGGTTAAGCGTCGGTCTGTGTTCAGCAGTGTCCTCACTCTGTCCACATTCGTGTCGGTTCTTGCCGTCGACGGCCGTCCGGAGCGATGGTCGTCTTCAACGAGCTCCCTACCCTCTTTAAACCACTCGTGCCACTCAAATACTGTGGAACGGCTTAAGGCAGTGTCCCCATAAGCCTGCTTCACCATATCGAGGGTTTCAGTTGCCGTCTTCCCGAGTTTCGCACAAAACTTCACGGAATAACGTTGCTCTAAATTCAGATTCATTTTGTTTTTCGACGCGAACAAAATTTGCTTCACAAAATACGGTGTCCTCACTCAACGACAGCCCGCAGGCGACTGAGGTTGGTGTTGGTCTGTTGCTAAGAGCCCCCTCCACCTTACCCTGCCAAGGCGACCCCCCTCCACCGCTCCATTCGCGCCAGAGAAAATCAGTCCTACCACTTTTGGGTTCGACCCTGTTTATATATACATATATATACACACACACATTCAAACACGAAATCCCGCAAAATAGCGAACAAATATTCATTCAAATAGAAATAGATATAAGGTAAAGGGATAGGAACACATAAAGGACAAACACAGTAGAGGTGGGGATGGCGGAATCAGGAAAATCACGACTGTGAAAATAATTCCTAGACCGGGACTTGAACTCCGATCTTTGATCTTTCCTCTTGCCGGGTGGATGCTCTGAACCTATATATATAATTGTATATATATTTTTTCCCCTCTTCATCTCTGAGTACTTTCTTCCTCCCTTCATCCCGTCCAACATCCCTATCCAGTCCCTTCCCTTTCCTCGTTTGCCTAACATTCTCCCCTCAATTACAGTCTTCAACACCCCACTGCGGGTCAATACCCCCTTCATCCACTTTTTCTGCCTCCATAGGATTGCTCCCAACAAACCCCTCTCTTCGCCCACCATACCAAGCACTTCCTCATTGGTTTTCTTCTCTGTCCATTTCACCTTCTCCATTCTCCTCCACACCCACATTTCAAAAGCCTCCAGTCTACGTCTATCCTCCTGCTTCAATGACCACGTTTCCGCGTCGTACATAGCTACGCTCCATATCAAAGTTTTGACGAGTATTTTCTTAACATCCTTACTCAACGTCCCCGTCATCAACTCCCTCCTTGTGAAAGCCTCTTTGCCTAGCGAGTTTCTTCTCCTTACGTCCCTACTACTTTGATCGTGTTGGTCCAAAACACTTCCGAGATACGTAAACTGTTCTACCTGCTCTAGTTTTGGTCCTCCTATTTTAATGTTTAGCTTAGCCTTTTTCTTTCTAGAAAATCCTATAACCTTTGTTTTATTTATATTGATTCTGATCCTATACCTGTCGCACTGAATTTCAAATTCACTCAGCAATACCTGCAACCCCTTGGCTGACTGACAAACTAAAGCTTGGTCATCAGCGAACCTAACTGATTTTACAAATTCCCCGCCCACTTTCATTCCTACTTCCAGTTCTTCCCATGCCTCTTTAATCATTTCCTCTGCATACAGGTTGAACAGCAACGGTGATAATGGACAACCCTGCCTTACACCTCTTCCTAACACTGTGCATCCGGACTCCCCGTTCCCCACCCGCACATGACCAATCTATTCCTATTTTCTGCAATATACTCGTTAGTTTTTCCCAATTCACTCTATCAAACGCTTTTTCGAAATCTACGAAACGGGCAAATACCTCCTGGTTGTGTTCTATATTCCTCTCGATTAATAATCTCATTACTGCAATGGCATCACGCGTACCTCTCCCCTTCCTAAACCCAAACTTATCATCCCCTAAGTAATCATTTGCCTTACTTTCTATCCTTTTGTTAATGATCCTGAGAACAACTTTAGCTGCGTGGGATATCAAACTTATTGTCCTGTAGTCCTCACATGATGTAGCCTTTACCTTTTTCGGAATAGGAACTAAAACTGATCTCACAAAGTCTTCCGGCCAGATTCCTTCCTCATAGATACTACGAGTCAGCCCATATAGCTTCTTCCTCCCACATTTTCCTAAACATTTCAGTAGATCCGCAGGAATTTATCCACCCCCACGGCCTTATTAAGTTTCATCTCCCTAAATGCCCTTTCTGTCTCCTCGTCGAGTATGCCGGGAACTAAGCTATCATTCTCTACGTCATGTTCCTTTTTTTTTATATAGCTTTGTTGGTCTAAGTTCTTCACTATGCAGTTCTTCTATGTATTCCTTCCGTCTCTTTTTGATCTTTCCTGCGTCAAATATTATCTTACCCCCCTTATCTCTGACTGTTAGTATATATCTCCCTTTCTTACTTACCGATAAAGATTTAACTTTGCTGTTTAGTGCACCAATTTCACCCTTCCTCCGCAAACTTTCCATATCCTTGCACTGCGTCTTCCACCATGCTTATGTTGCTTTATTTGTTGCCCGCCTCAATTTATTGTTTAACTCTTTGTACTTCATTTTCCCTAACTCTGTGTTTACATTCTTCCATTTTCTCCTCTCATCCATCTTTGTAATCATCTCATCCGTGATCCATGGTTTCCTAGCCCTTTTCGCGTTAACGGTTCCAATAGTGTCTTTTGCGGTTTTCGTTAACCTTTTCTTGATACTTTGCCATTTTTCTTCGATAGTACTTAGCTCTTTACCATCCTCCATGATTTCCCCTTCCGCCTGTTGGTACTCCTTCCTTTTCAATCCATTTAATGATTTAATGCTTCTACGTTCCATTTTCTAACCCGCCATGCCGTATCCTTTTGAAACGAACATAAACATATATATATATATATATATATATATATATATATATATATATATATATATATAATATATATATGGAAATAGATATAAGGAAAACGGATAGGAACACCAATCTTAACCAATCGGGGCGTTAGGCGACATATTAAACCCACGGATCTCAGAGTTAATTACGTTTCCTCGATAGCTCAAGTGGTTAAGAGCATCCGCCCGGCAAGTGGAAACATCCGGTGTCCGATTCCCGGTGAAGGAAATATTTTTACTCTAGTGATCCGTTCGATTCCGCCTTCCCCACCTCTAGTGTGTTCGTCCTTTATCCCCCCCGAATCCCCCCCGCCGCTGGCCCACCGTACCCCTGCCCCCGTCTCCCGCTCCTGATTCCCTTAACCAACAGTCTTACCCAACAGCCTTAAACTCTTTATTCTCCCATCTCCTCCCCTCCCCTCCACTCTCCTCCCCTCCGTTTATAACGCCTTCGGGCGCCCCACTGCCTCCCTCGCTTTCCTCGAGCATCTTGCCGACGAGATGGTGCTGATGTTACTTAACTCGGGTGCTTCATTTTTGCGACATCGCCAAAGCCTTCCAAAGGTCCTATTTCCACCCGGTTTTATTTTTGTGGCGAAGTTATTTTTCTTTCCATGAGAGGGAATAAATTTGTGCTTCGAGCCAGGAAGAAATTGTTCCCTCATTCCTGCGTGGCATTAATATGCCAAACTTTATCCAAGCAAAGGATTTATAACTTGAAATTTTTGTCCCCTATGATATCAACAATAAGATATTTATATATATATATATATATATATATATATATATATATATATATATATATATATATAACACAAATAGAAAAGAATAGACACATATAAAAGAACACTTACACGGTAAATTGTTCAACAATTTACCGTGTAAGTGTTCTTTTATATGTGTCTATTCTTTTCTATTTGTGTTATGTTGTGTCAGCCAATTATTGTGCCGCTCGTATGAGTTTTTCCGTACAATCGTTATATATATATATATATATATATATATATATATATATATATATATATATATATATATATATATATATATATATATACAGGTATATATATATATAAACCATAAACACAGTAATCAACCCGAAGGTCGGTTTGGTAGGCGGTGATAGAGTTCACCCTGTACTAAGCCCGACGGCTTGTGAAATTCACACATCAGGGTAGGGGGGCCAGTTCCTTTCCCTCTGCCGGTTACGGTTTCCCAGGAAGATCTGGTACCCGAAAAATCACAAAGCTTGGGTGGAGCTGCTGGGTGCCTTGCCCGGGACTCGAACCCGGAACCCTCCGGTCAGTAGTCCAACGTTCTACCCCCTGGACTACCGCGACCCACATATATATATATATATATATACATATATATATATATATATATATGTATATATATATACATCTATACAGTCATATATCTATATATATATATATATATATAAGCATTAATTAAGACATTCAAATATAGAAACAAAGAAAGGATTCTCATATATATATATATATATATATATATATATATATATATATATTATAATATATATATATATATATATTATATATATATATATATTATATATATATATATAATATATATATATATATTACTTGAGAAAGATATTTCTATTTTGTCTTCATTCGGATTTTTCCATTTACCCTTATTTGTTCCGTTTTTGAGTTACAGTACGTTGCGAGTTTCTATTACTAAATTCTGACGCTCATCATCCTAATATTTCATGTTAGGCCGTTATTTCTTCGTTTTAGATGCTTTGATACCATCTAATACGAATCTAGAATTTTAAGAAAATGAAACAGTTAACTAGATTTTCAAATTAATGGCTGTTGGTTAACCTAACAGTTTTGAACTTTACGTGAGTATAATATTTCACTCACGTTGATTTTTTTGGTGCCGTAACTTTAGATTTAAACGAATATGGGACCTTATTTCGAGTTGAAAATGGTTTTTGTATATCCATATCAAGTTACACAAATACGTGACCATATGACACATCTCGTACTAAATGTATACGGGATGGTTCCAAATTGATTCAATAATGGTATGTCTGCCAAATAACATAAATAAAAGTTTTTTTCGGCCGCCTTTGTTTTTTTTACCGTGTATTAAGTTTCATTTCAGAACCTTATCATTTAAGCGTCAAGCCGGTGTTCGATTTCGGTCTCATTACGTGACCCAAACCGTGACTCGTCACAGGGATAATGGCGTCAGTGATTCGAGCGCGTTCTACTTCATTAACACCAGCATACATAGCGGCATTAGCACCACCAAAGGAAATTTCCAAATAAATATTGTTAGATGACAATGTAACCCATCATCTCCAGCTCAGCATTCTGGGAAAAATCGTCCCGGAAAATCCCAAAGTGTGACACTAGGTTTGATTCGAGAGTTATCGGAGGCTCTAAATTCTCCACATTTGATGCCGAAAGCAGCGGCAGTCAGGCCAGATAGTCCAATTTCCAGTTCGAGACTCGATATGGATTGTGACTAAAACCACGTCAAATACGTGTATTATTCTCTCCGACATCACGATTGTGCTCAATAGCTGTCTCAGAATCCTCTAGAATAGCTGTGTGAGAATGAGCCCTAAATTTACACGTCATGGAGATTGATTATTCCCTTTGTGACAAATCTCAGAACAAAATATTCTCCGGTCAAACTGTAATCTTCTTTATCTCTTTTGGGAAAATGTCCAAATTAATTATTTACGTTCTGACATGTCATTTGGTGCAACGCCTAATTTTTTAAAAGTAATCTACCGGTTAAGGTAGGTTTTTGGATGAACACAGCTACCAAATAAATATTTTGTGACTCCTATCAAAACACTAAATCCAGTTTCCTACTCTACATCAGACCCCTCTTCATCTCCGAGTACTTTTTTCCTCCCTTCATCCGTCGAACCTTCCCTGTTCCTTCCCTTTCCTCTTTTGCCCAACATTCTCCCCTCTATCACAGTCTTCAGCATCCCACTGCCGGTCAACACCCCCTTCATCCACTTTTCCTGCCTCCATTAGATTTCGCCCGACAAACCCCTGTCTTCACCCACCATACCAAATACTTCCTCATTTGTTTTCTTAAGTGCAAGGTGAAATCCACTGCAACCACAGTAATCCATCCGGAATTTGCTTGATATAGCTGAGAGTAGTGTTCATCACACGATCAACCATATCTATGTGTGGAATTTCATTCGTCTAGCTATGAGTTAAGTTCGTTTTTCTTTGTCGCTTTCAATTATCCATGAAAAAAGGCACGCGAAAAATTCTTCAAGAATCGAACCAAGCTTTATCAATAAGTAACGTAATTTTTCAAAAGCTCTACCAACCGGGTTGCTGCGTATTCTGTAGGTGAGGTGATTAAATCTGGACATTTGAAACTTTTGTTTACAAGCAAATTTATTTAAAAAAATAATAGGATTCTGAAATCAGCGCCTTTGCCTTCTCGACGACTACCGTAGTTCGTGGCACTCGTTTCCTCGAATAAAATTCCCACGCCGGGTTAGCGAAACCTCCCCTAGACTTCTCCGAAGCATTATACCTCGCCAAAATATCACAAACAGTTGATCTGGGGTACCCGAAGAATCGAACTATTTCATTGGGCGAACGCCCAGCGCGAACACTTTCGATTATTGCGGCTCTTCGATTGTACTTCGCACTTTTACGTAACATCACGGCCATTTTGAGGTTATGACTGTTTACTAGATGCCTATAGCTTTCAAGATCGACAATTGCGACCTCCAGTGGAACTACGCTATGGCGGGAAATTAAAATTGAAATTTGTTCGGATTTTACCCTGTATATGAGCTTTTTTGGCGTGGAAGTGTGCGCCTTTATACGTACATGGAAAGTTTAAACTTTGTGCATTGAAATGCGCTTTGATATCGAAGTCGCGTTTGCTACCTACAAAAATCCTCCCCGGACATTGGGAAAAAACGTGAAAAGCAGCATCACTACTTTCTACCGGGCCACTCCCCTTTTCACCCGTGTCGATAGCTTTCTTCACTTCTTTTAATGTCCTCTATAAATATACCTGCTACTCAATATTTTTCCATGTCTCGTCGCGATAAACGCAGACTAGTATTCTGCAAGTCGTCATAATTAACTGTTCTGTTTCTTACACTGTCGCAATCTTGAGAAGCTGCTGACGCATGCGCACCTAAGTAGTATTTAGCATAAAACGAAAGCTTAAAAAAATATAAAACTGTAACCAATGAGCTACCAACTATTTATCCGGCAGTTTTGGTAGGCATTAATTTAAATGTAGGTTAAAAAATCCTCGATATTTTTCCTGTTTTGTTTTGCAGGGGCTCAGTAAAGCATTCCGTGGCTACTATAATAACTTTGCACATTTTTTTAATCCGTATGCTTTGCTGCAAATTAGGCGGTACATAAGCTAGATTTGTCGCATGAGGATAACTTGATGGGGTTATATTATTATGCAGGTGCCTTTTAAAGTCCATTCCGTCCATAAATTCTTCTTTACAGAATGAATGCAGGCATCTCGTAATTTTGTCATCCGTAATTTTTATCATCCATTTTTTATTAATTTTAGTCGTTACAGCAACGTCGAGTTTGGTTTTTTAAATCTAGCTGCGTAGCTCATTCCGTAAAAATGGAAACTGTGAAGCAGGATAGTTACATGTGACCAAAGATCTGTTCATCTATGAGCAGTGATTTTGAGAAATTGTTCTTTGACTCCCATCCTCGTTGCACTTTGATAGCGAGTATAGATTGTGCGCCTACAATCACGTTTGCATGGGAACCAGAGCACGTTGCCTGGAAGAAAAAGCAATTTTCTTGCCGTCGCGTCGCCGTCAACTGCCTCATGAAAACAATCTCCCCCAACTTCCGTGTGCTCCGCGTTTGACCTAGTGCTAGCGACATCGTAGTTAGTTCGCGCTGCGCATGGAATGATAGATAACATGCTGGGCGAAATCGAGTCACTAAACAGGATCCTAACGAATTTTCATGTATGCCTCGTCACAAAGTTTTTCAGTGCTTTCCGTAGGCGGAAACTAATCAAATGAAAAATCGTTTAAATTACAGAAAAAAATATTTACGTTGTCCGTGATTGAGCAATTTGAAAATGGAGGTATCCTTGATGGAAAGTCTGTAAGTTGCCCGAAAGCCTCTCGTGAATGGTTAATTATTATAAATTATCATTGAGATCCAAAATCTACCTTAAAAGGTTGACCACCATTTAATTATTATGAAGATCAGTATAGGTAATTGTTTATAATACAAAACATTCATTAAAACACTTGCGATAATTTCGTTTAAAACTATTCTTGCCTAAGAATAGTTTTAAACGAAAAAGTTGCTGTGACGACTAAAATTAACAAAAAATGGATGATAAAAATTACGGAAGACAAAATTACGAGATGCCTGCATTCATTCTGTAAAGAAGAATTTATGGACGGAATGGACTTTAAACGGCCCAAGTTTGTAAGTTGCCCGAAAGCCTCTCGTGAATGGTTAATTATTATAAATTATCATTGAGATCCAAAATCTACCTTAAAAGGTTGACCACCATTTAATTATTATGAAGATCAGTATAGGTAATTGTTTATAATACAAAACATTCGTTAAAACACTTGCGATAATTTCGTTTAAAACTATTCCTGCCTAAATTTGGTTGATTAGAATTATGAAGAATGATCGAATAAGAAATGACTAACCATCTCCCATTTACACCAGAATAGTGTATAAGATGCGATAGGTTGTCCAAGTTGCCACGGCCGGAAAAAAAATAAATTTTAGTATTCAGGACCCTTTGTATCGTTTGGGAACGGCTTTGGAATTGACAGTTTAGAATTTTAGATTTTTTAAACCTTATCCATTAATTGTAGACAATGCTAGTGAAGTTTCCGAAATCCATTTGAATATTTTTGCTGGGTAATGATGAATTTTGACAGTTAAGATATTTCTAAAAAGTGATAATAGCACAGTAATATTACTAAATAATGCAATTCTACTAATTAATACTGTGATGTAGGACTAGAGCTCTACTTCGGCTCGCTAGGGGACTCGAAATGGTTCAGCGGAAAACATTTCTACGAACGATATGATTTATTAAAACGGAGAGATTTTCATTCGTAGTCTTTTAAGGATGCACTCTATGAAAATTTAACTGAAGCATTCGTTGGTATTTCCGTAGTAGATAGACATCTTACTTTTTCAGTCGTTTGGTGGCCGTGAGCCAATTCACTCTTCCGTACATATGAAACCCTAATTTTCTTTTATTTCGGTTTTTTTTAAATTTCTTCCATGTAAATCAAACTCTTGAACACTTCGACGTTGAATTTTGTTAGAAAAGCTGCACTCTTTGAAATAGTTAGCCTCCTCACTCTGAATTGCGACCATTTCGACCTTGCACATATCATCTCACCTCGGCGTATGAAACTCCAGCTCTGTTTCCCTGCCGTCACTTTTCATGAATGGTCGCTCGTGCAATTTACTCACCCTCTGCCTGCACACCTGGTAACCAGATCAACGCGGGCAATCAAGAACCAGGGGGAAGGGGGGGGGGTACCCACCCCATGTGGTTTCCATCATTCCACCTAACCGTCTGACTCCGGGGCAATCGCCAGGGCCAATCTCGGCCCTGACGGCCACCGACGTCATTTGCGTCAGAAGGCGACCCGGAGAGAACAACTCTTCCTTGCCGAGCATAACCACGCCACCAGACTGCCCTCAAACTCGTTCCTCGTCCATTTCGCCTCCTTAATCCCTTCCCAACCCCTCATCGCCCCCAAATCCGGCCTCCTACACTCCCCCAAACCACGCCAAAGTTTCCGAGAACTTTTTCAAAATGTCATCTCCGCGCACGGATCGTACGAGGGAGCCTGAGACGTGCCCGTTCCCCCATTCTCCGCATCGTCGCCTTCTTCCCTGCTAATTTTCCCTCTTTTCATCTTCCGCTCTTCTCTCTCTGTCTCTTCCTCGCGAGATTGTTTTCCGTCACGTTCCCCCAACGAAGTCATATTGCGAGCGAGAGGCAAGTAGGGGACGGGGGAATAAACCTCCTCACGTCCCGAAATATTCCCTCCGCCCCACGGGGCGTTTGTGTTTCCGCATGCTCACACATACGTACGGAGCTTTTATAATCCGCGAAAGGAATTGAGGGCCCGAGTCGTAAGGGGAGGGGGCGGAGAATTCTCCCCCCCTTTGGGAGTCGTATCGGCCCTCCGCATCGCTCACACGCCTCCCCCCCGGAGGCGGCGGGGGTTAGAGGGGGCAGGGGGCGTGCGAAGGGGATGGGAAGGCCCCACGGGAGCGGCCCAGCGCGCGAGACGGAACTCCTCCCGGGAAGTGTGCGAGGGCGAGATTTGCACCTGAGTTTGCGGGCCTTGCGTGTTTCACCCACCCTTCCGATCCCTCGGGGGGGTGGGGGGGTGAGGAATGAGGGGCGGAGGGTGGGAGAGAAGGCACCACTCGTGAGAATCCGCCCGCCATCTTGCTCTGTCGCATCTCCCCCCCCCCCGACCCTCCTCCTCCCCCTCCTGCCATCCTGTCAAATCCGCAAGCGTCTTTTCCGCGTCTCCAGGACTCGCCTTGCACAGTTTGGCGCACTTCCTCCGCGGCCGAGCTGTCGTGTTCCGGACGACATCTCGATACCTTTCGTCCTCATCGACCCCGGAGGCACTGATAAGCCGACTGAGGCATCGATCACTATCATCATATGCCGTGCGTATGTATTCTAACGATCAGAAATGTCTTTCGTTCTCTTTCGAACCACACTGACCCATAAGCGAAAAGCGTCACTGCAATGCTTATAGAGTTAGGGTGGGAATCATTAGAAAAACGAAGATTCAATGCTAGATTGAACTTACTAAAATTCAGATCCACATGTTTCAGCACTGAGGTCTCGCAAGTTATTCGCACACTAACATACATTGGTCTCTTGGAGGATGCATTCAGTAAATAGATGCCGAAACTAGCTGACTCAAGGACTCCTTCTTCTCACGGACAATACAGGATAGCAACTGTGGGTTTATAGAAAGCAAAAATTTCCACTTGCCACCCTCAGCGTCTAGGGAATAATTAGTTCTACTAAAATGCATGCTCTTCCACTAACCTCGTGTGTTTTGTTGTTAAAACCCTTTCTTTCCGCATGACCGGTTTGGAATGCCATTCAATAATGCAGTGCTCGTTACAGTATTGCTTGCTCTGCTTTATTGGTTTTTAAGTTTCCCCTACCATTCCTCGTCTTTCTTCGTGTGGGGACCCTCCCGCTACCTGCAGCATTGGGTCATATTCCCTGCCTGTTTCCTTGGGGAGGATACTGTTGTAGGCTGTATGTCATTGTGGTAGTGAAATTTCGCCTTCTTGCTTTTCAAATGCTAGCTTGTAATGCTGTAATCTACTAAATAGTTATACTACTCGTCACCTTGATAATACCAAATTAATGTTATTCTAACACATGGAAGAAATGAATACTTTAAAAACAGATACTGCAGTACTTTTCCACAGCTATTTATTGGTTAATTTTTATCCATTTATTACCAATAATATTTGTGGAAAGGTGCTATTGTGTCTAGGTATTGATATGCACATTCAACACATCCATGAAGTGGAACCTGAAGCCCTTAGTTTATAAATAATGGATTTTGTTTATAAATTTACAGTGAAATCTTTATCGGCATGCATATTGTTTTCGTTGTATTTTATTCCTCTACGATGGTATATTTCCCTTGATTTTCAAGTTTTAATTTTTCAAAGAGATTGCATTGTCACTGATGTAAATCGTTCTTTGAAATGCCAAGTACTCTACTACGACTGAAATATCTCCAAGGCCTGAAGAAAAAACCGATTCCTCCTCGCCCTTGCCAACTTCGCAGCTCTTTCGCTGTGGTTTCTCCGTCCGCCTGTCATGGATTTGTTTGCACAGCGCCGCCTCATTTTCGGCCCTCGGCTCGAAAAACAATTGCCCCACTAATTAAAACCGAGGGTGCGAAGTGCGTTGCGGAGACCCGCCCCGGAGAGGGGATTAGGGAGATCAGCGACCGACCAAGTTCTGGGTAGGGATGTGTTTAGCAGGGGTGGCCAAGGCTGGCTGGGCTGAGGCCCTACTCGGTCGAGGGAAAGGGTTTTGCGATGGAGGGGACTGGTCGTGGATGTGGGTTGAAGGAAACGGGAAGTGATATGAGGAAGGAAGGGGAAGAGAGAGGGTCATAATAGGGTTTGTGAACTGCACACGAAGTAGCGCCTCGTGGCACAATGAGGCATTGTTAGGATTGGCGGAGTTCGGGGAGAGAATAGGGGCTGAGAGTAGGGGATGAGGATAGAATAAGTAAATCCCCCTTCCCCTCACCATCCCCATAGCCTGCCGCCCTGTAGGAAAAGTTGTGCTTCATCATTCGTGATCGCTCTTAAAGTGTTACAAGTTTCCGAATTATTTTTTGCCGAGTTTCATTAATGCGGAGTGATGTCCATTTTGTTGAAGTCGACGGTGTGGTTCGAATGGACGGGGAAGGTACGTCGCTTTCTGTCGTTCCACTCAAAAGAGCGTCTCAAGTCGTCCTCGCCCCACCACGAGTGAGTATGCGTTCGGAGGGGTGTGGATTTCTTCCTTCGAGAGCGGGACGGAGGAAGGGAGTGGCGTTACCGACGCTTCGCAGGAGAGGGACAAGGAAATTGGGAGGAGAAAGTTTTTGGTCATCATCGTAAGTCCTAAAGCTTAACACCACCAAATTCACATCCCTCTAATTTCTGAAACATTGCTAGCGCAATTAAATTCCTGAATAAATGAGTATGTAGGCTTCCCATTTTGGAAAAAATTACTCATAACTTATTTATTAAAAAATATTTTGAAAACGGAATCACGTGGCTAATTTTTGAAATGAATATTCTCTTGCCTTCATTTTTTGCACCATAGAAAAAACTTGAATACGCAGAAAGTACGGGATGATATTTTTTTAGATCTTGTTCAAACTGCATGTAGGACGCATTAAATTCATATTTTCATTCGACAATATAGATTAATCACTTTTTATGCTCTGTAATTATCATGCAACATCTGTGGTACTGAAATGTATATCTCATCTACATCTACATCTACATAATACCCCGCAAGCCGCCGCAAGGGCGTGTGGCGGGGGGTGTTAGGTCACCAACCGTAAAAACGAAAAATACCACATGCAAAAAACAACACGGAAAATTACACCCCAGCAGCGCACACACTCATGCAAAACTCCCTCCATCCAATACTCATGCAAACACATACACCGCAAAACAACAAAAAACTGCACCCCAGGATACAGCACGAAAGCCATCCTAAAACACGCAAGCCAGGACACAACAAGCAAGAATGTGAAACATCACTACCACATGAAAATGCACCACAAAACACTCAACCCCCCAAAGAGACAGTAAAAGGAAGGGAATTCGACCCAACGTTGCAGGTAGCAGGAATTTCCCCCCGCCGGGAGGGAAGAGAATAGCGGATTAGCGGATGTCTCCGTTGAAAGTTACTGTTGCGCCATCTCTCGCAGTTTCGTGGGCTCTGTAATTATGTTATAAATGGGTGAATGGTACTAGTTTTATCACCTCATATCATTCAGGGTGAGCATGATAAAAGTGTGTGAAAGAATTATTCTAAATTAGTAATCCTTTCTTTTAATGACTTCTCTTTTCCCAACTCACTATGGCTCAAGAAGACTGATAAGTGACCTATATTATCTTTCCCATCTTAGTTCCTTGGATGAAGAATGTGGTGATTTTCAATAATCTTCCTCCTTGATGTTTTTAACGCGGCACCTTCACTGGAAATGGCCGCCCCAATTTGGTCAAATGTCTTGACCGCCGCCTTACTGAGGAACAAACGAAGCGCGGACTACCTTTAGTTTGGCTCTTAGCCTTCGACTTTTATGGAATGGCTGATCCTGCTATGGTCAATGTTGCACCTCCAATCAGTACTACCTATCGGTTGCCGAGTCGTGAAATTAGTTCCAATGCATCAAGGCTGTGGTCGTGATGGGCGGACGGTGATGGAAGTCCTGTGAAGGGGTGGGAGTCACCCATACTATGCCTAGTCTTATTGTGTCATTTTCCGAATTAACGCGGAAGTTTGTGGAGTGCTCCTGTGTCAACACAGTGTGCAAATTGATTCCTAATGCTCGAGTAGGATTTCCATTTAAACGCTTCCCTTTTATGAAAAACAGAAATTTTATCTCCAAATTGAAAAAATATATGGAGCAAGAACGTAGGGGCGAACCAATTCATTATGCTCCTTTACAACGGATTTCAGTTCATTATAATGGTGTAAAAAGTGTGAGTAGGTTAGGTGGAAGTAATTTCAAGTGAATTATTTAGGGTAAGTACAGAGATATAATACTTGTACGATATTTTTCATTATCCTGTGGAGTACTTGACTAACGTGTAATAGTTATCTATATATTTTCTTCTTTCAATTCCTCTGGTCATTCTTGCCCTTCCTTCATCCTGAAATCGTTCGTGCTGAAATCCGAAAAAATAACCTTTACTTTGACCTCTGTAACCTATTAGTTAACCATACCTGTTTCTAGGTATGGTACTCAAATAGAATTGAAAGAGGACGCCTGAGTAGCTTAACTGGCTGAAACAATCGGCCGGGTACCGAGGGATCCGGGCTCAAATCTCAGGTAAAGGTGAATAAATCTCAGATAATTCTGGCCCTTTAAAACTGCTACACCTTTCGAAGAAATGTATATGACTGGATTTTCAATACCACACAGCGTGTAACACTGAAAATTATTGTTTTAAAGGGAATAATATTGATCTAAGTGAACAGATAGTAATGGACGTAAGTGTAATGAATTGTTTAAATGATTTTAATAGAGTACGAAAAAGGAAAATCACGCTTTTACCATTTCCTCTTTAACACACTTCTTTATTTTGTCCCTTGCCAACAGGAGCAGTCATAGATCCACACACACCGTACTGGGAGCAGCCGTTCTCGCAACCTTATTTCGACAACTCCACCAAGAGGGAAATGACGACCACAGTGGGGCAAACGGCTTATCTGCACTGTCGAGTCAGGAACCTAGGCGATCGGGCGGTGAGTATTCCTCCACCTAAATATATATACATATATATATATATATATATATATATATATATATATATATATATATATATATATATATATATGTAAGGAAAGGGGATAGGAACTCACAGATAGGAAAAACAGGTGAGATGGGGAAGGCGGAATCGAACAGATCAAAATTAAAAAATATTTTCTTGACCGGGACTTGAACGCCGGATCTTCCCGCTAGCCGGGCGGATCCTCTAACCACTTGAGCTATCGAGGAAACGATTTTCTATTGTGATCTGTTGGATTCCGCCTTCCCCACGACACCTGTGTCCGTCCTCTCTATGTGTTCCTATCCCTTTTCCTTATATCTATTTCCATGTGAATGAATATTAGTTCGCCATATGGCGGGATTCCGTGTTTGAATTTGTATTTGGCCAATATGGCTCATCTCTTTCTTCTGGTTATACGTGCCATGAAAACGCACTATTCCTACCCTTTAGCACAAGTCTCACTGATGTTTCTTTTTTGTATATCTTTGTGTTTTTTTGTGCGTTAGTGCTATCTTTGTGTAAATAATATATATAAAGGATATTTATACGCCTACATTGTCAGTGTATACATACATATATATATATACACCCCTTACATTTCCTGACCGGTTTTCCAGTTTTACTGCTTTGCCATGGATAGTTGCGGCACAATAAAATCAAGCGCATTATTTTCATAATGGTAATGGTGTATATAAATGTGTGTATATATCTGTTATATACGTACATACGTATGCATATATATATAAAAATATATATATATCTGTATATATACATACGTATATATATATATATATATATATATATATATATATATATATATATATATATAAATAAAGCACCGCAGATCTCAAGGCAAATTACGTTTCCTGGATAGCTCAAGTGGTTAAGAGCCTCCGCCCGGCAAGTGGAAAAATCCGGAGTTCAAATCCTGGTCTAGGAAATATTTTTACACTCGTGATCTGCTTGATTCCGCCTTACCCGCTCCTTTGTTCGTCCTTTATGTGTGTTCCTATCCCTTTTCCTTATATCTGTTTCTATATAAATTAGTATATATATGTATGTACGTATATATATATATAAACTCATATATATAGAAACATACATATATATATAAACTCATATATATAGAAACATACATATATATATATATATATATATATATATATATATATATATGTATGTATATGTATATATATACATGTATATACATATACATACATATATATATATATATATATGTATATATATACATAATTTTATATATATATATATATGCGCACGCCTTAAACTTTAGAGGATTCCGTACAACTGCAGAAAATTAACCCAAACCACTCTCATACAACTCAAAAGAAATCTTTTTTAGAATTTACGATTCTAATAAATTCGATAGAAATTTTATAAAATCCTTAAAGCTTCACCAGAAAACCTTTCTCCCTCCAAGGCACAAGTTCTTAGATGTTTAGCGTCAAACAAAAATATGATAATCACGACGGCGGACTAAGGATCATCCGTCGTCGTACTTAGCAAAAAAGACTACGACGCTGGGGTATTACGCTAATGGAACGACTTTTCTTCCTATGATCCTCTGCCCCAAGATCCTAACTCTTCATACCAGAAGGAAATTATCCCTTTTCTATACAATTTTGGTCCCATAGAAGGTCTCTCATCCATTCTTTCTCCACCTAATCCCAAGACCCCCGACTTCTATTTGCTACCCAAAATTCACAAAACTAATAACCCCGGACGCCCCATTGTCTCCAGCATCATCTCACCCACTGAATTCTCCGCATTAATAGGCCACTAACTTCAACCCATAGGCACTTCCCTCCATTCTTATATCAAAGGTTCGCTCCACTTTCTGGGACACTAACACTCCATCCTAAATGCTTGAAACATGAGCATTCTCATGGCCACAATAGACGTCACCTCTCTCTACACCTCCATTCCTTACAAAGAAGGCCTACACCCCTCAAATATTACCTCTCGCCACGAGCCACACCACACACCTCGTCCTTAGATTGCCCCATTGAACTGACTCAACTCGTCCTTACAAAAAATATTTTTAATTTCTACAATAAAATATACTTACAACGAAAAGGCACTGCATTGAGCACGCGAATAGCTCCTCCATACGCCAATCTTCTTATGGGCAAACTCATACACACCTTTTTCCACCAACAAACCCTTAAGGCATACATCTGGGTCCGATAAATTGACGACATTTTCCTCCTTTGATCCCACGGACGCAAACCTTTTTCCGCCTTTATTTCCTCTCTCAACTCCTCGGTATCTTTCACTTGGTATCTCTCAACTCCTCGGTATCTATACTTGATTTGGATATTACTTTCCTCGATATCGACATTCACCTCTAAAACAATAAATGTAACACCTCATACCACGTTAAACCGACCAACAACCAACAATACCTTCACTTCAAGAGCTGCCACCCATCACATACCAAACGCTCCATCCCTTTTTTGCTCTCAGCCCGTGGCCTCCGTCTCTCCAGCAAAAACCCATCCCAACAGAAATACATAGACCAGCTACACGACTCACTCAGGAAACGCGGGTACCCGGAAAATTATTGAATAGTAAAATCCTCAAACCGTCAAACCAGGCCACTCCTCTCCCCTGACCAAACCGCCCAAAATGCCCTAACCTTAATCTCCACTTTCTTCCCCGGAACCCACAAAATCAAAAATAATCTGGGAAGTCTTCGTTATTATTCATAACTTTCAATTAACATCACTTTTATTTCCGCATTGTCCCTACGTTCCGTTTAAACGCCCGTCGAACCTGCGAGTCATATTCAAGTCGGCAAGATCACCTGCGGGACCACCCGTCTCTTCTCCGTCGTATGCAACCGCCCACGCTGCAAAAGCTGCCATCTTCTTCAATCCGCCACCTCCCTGACTACCAAATTCCCACCCAAGAGTTTTTCTTTGACACCTGCTCTTCAAAAAACAAAATATACCGTCTCTCCTGTAACTTCTGCCCTGCCTTCTACGCGGGCGAATGCACGACCACCCTTTCCCTCCGCCTGAATAACCACCGCTACTGAACTACACCCCCCATCTTCCTTGATTATTGCATCCCACGACCGATATTTTGATGACTGCAGCTCTGTTTCGATGATTGAAATCCTTCATGAAACCGCAAGCAGTATCGAGGTAAGATCCCGCATATATGGGTGCTTCAGTCGTTCAAAACCTCCTTTGTTTTTAACTGGATGTGTGGTTTCCTTTTTAAACGCCTATTCTTTGGTTTTTCATACGTTACATTTTGATATACGTCGGTGGAATGAGGTAGGGAGAGGAAAAATATATAGGAATGTTGGTCAGAATGAAGGGAGACGGGAAGTATTCGGAAGAGAAGAACAGTTCAATGTACGTGCAGCGTGGGGTGTCAGGTTGTGTCCATTTGGATGGTGCTGAGAAGTGTTGCAAAGATCAAGTCTTGTGTCTTTGCTGAACTTACCTTAAACGACAGAAAGCCAATAATAATATTTATATTTTCATATAAATCCACGCTTTAAACTTACTTAGAAACCACGAAGAGGACGAACTTTGCGAAAAATTTGTCTGAAAAGTAGCATCGTCCCAATCACGTTAATCAGCTGCACCCCTTAATTTGTCATTTTTCAATAATTCAGATTTTAATTTTTTGATATTCTCTTTAATTTGTCATTTTTCGATAATTCAGATTTTAATTTTTTGATATTCTCTTTAATTTGTCATTTTTCGATAATTCAGATTTTAATTTTTTGATATTCTCTTTAAGAAATACCCTTTAATTTTTGTTTCCATGGCACGCATGAGGTTGTAGCCATGAGCTTCCATTTTATGCTCCACCCTATTCTTCCTCCAACTTGTTCATCTTCAAGCCACAATCTGCCTTTAATCAACTTGCCCATCTTCATCCAATCATTAATTATTTCTATATATATATATATATATATATATATATATATCTGCTTTCCATAACGTTTGGAGTATTAGTGAGCTCATTCCCATGGCCAGGGAAGTAAAACTTTGTAAAATAAAAGATGGCCGATTCTGCGACAAGGCCGAAAATTTCGATGCATCGTCCAATTAATCAAATAAATGTATGCTTATTGTTAATTCAAGGATTTGTTGCGTTTGCAACACCTTTCATTAAATTAGAATTTTAAAAATATACTTGAACGATGTACAGAAAGAGCATGCAGTACACTGAAAGAACAGAAGAGGATAAGAAGCAGTATGTCATAAAGCAATAAGTCTTAATTATTGTGCTACACTGGAATTGCCATATTGGAATAGGAGGCCTTTAATACGTCTTTCTCATTAGATTTTATTTGCTCTCCAGTATTTGCCGTCGTTGCTTTTAGGCCAATAGGAAGACAAGCTGTTTGTAATGTGTTCAGCATTACATTCTTCTGTGCTCCGAAGTAGTAAATTACTTCATTCACTTGAGATGGCGATTGTGGGAGTTAATTATTACGGTCTAAAAAATGGCAACAATTTACGAGTATTTAAAAGAAACAGGAGCTCCCGATTACACACTCTTTATTGCATAAGTTTACTGCGTTTTGGGGAAATATTTTGCAGTGGAGACACATTTAAATGGGAAAACACTAATGGGCAAAATGGCAGTTTTTGAAGCATCGTTTGAAAAAGTGTCCTCGGAGGCTACAACTTTTTTGTTTCTAAAATTAGTACCGCAATGATGTGTAGAGTACTCTATCACTGAGAAGATATTTTCAAATTCAATGGTCCCCAAATACCCATGCAGCTTGGTTTTATTTCTTTTCGGGGAAATTATTTCCTTTCTGCGGATATTCGACGGCCATTCTTTATGACAATAAAATCATGTGAGGTAATTAAATTGACTGGAATTGTAACCAGCAAATCTCTTCATTAGATTTGAGTGGACTCACGAAAAAGAACAAATTGACCAACTAAATTGGGGTGATTGTTTCCACAAGGGCTTCTTCAAAGGGCGTTGTACTTTTCCAAATTCATTCATTAAATGAATTTATCACGATGGGAAAACTTGGAGAACATTTCTTTCAACAGCCAAGGTAGGAACCAATTCCATGGGGTAAATAAATCCATTTTATTATTCTCATCCTCCATTCCATCCGAAAAAAATGTCGAATTCTAGATAAAATAACCCATTTTGAGTTTTTTCATTCCCTCCCGCTTCCATTGTGGTGATGAATTTTTCGAAATGCGAAAACGCGTTAAATTTTTACCCAGTTCCCCTTGTGCGTGCGTGCGTGTGTGTGTGTGTCTGCGTCACCAATTTGAGTCCTGGGACAGGGAAGAGTGAGAAAGAAAGAAAAAAGAAATGGTTCCAATTGAATTCCTTTCGTTAGCTACAAGCTGACGGCAATTAGAACACAATGCATCCATTTCCCTTCCCCCAGTCCCTCGTCAACGCGCTCGCATTGAGCAAACAAGGCAAATCAAATAACTCGATGATCATTTGTTCTGTTAATTTATTTCCATGTTGTCCGTCCGCATTATTATCCTGAGTCACGTAGGTACGCGCTGCAAGGAGCATTATCATTTAAATCTTTTCAAGTAATGGCATAATAAACCTGCTGTTTTCCTTTAAAAAAAAACCCATTAGTGTGTCAAATGACAGTATGTTCTTTCTCTGAGTAAAAACTGCACGTTATTTTTTTGTTGGTGGGCTTTAAATCTTTTATTATTCGGCTACCATTGAGCGCGATCAATGTATATTTTAGCAGCCAGACCGAACCTCCTCTTCTGAATGAATTCCACGTATTCGCCCTAGAATGAATAAAGTCATAATGACATATAGTGAGTCATCTTATTCTAATAAATTGAAAATAATATTTTTGTATTCAAATTTACTTTGAAAAACATAAAATTCCAAAGAAACTGTACAAGTTACATATATCAAATGCAATAATTGTCGTTAACCTCGGTCGGGAAATGTTGTGTGTTCATACTTGAGCGTAATATAAGTCGAGTTTTAATATTTTGGTTTGAGGCTTCATTTATTTTATCATCTAGCCAACAAACTCTGTCAGCATTATTAATTCATTACTTACTCGGGACATAGAGATAGATAATAGACTGAGACGAAAAACTATGAAGACCAAAGAAACCTGGAGGAAGATGCAGTGCGAGGATATGGAAAGTTTACTGAGAAAGGGGGGAGCAGGAGCTGCACAGAAAGGTGAAAGCATTATCCAAAAGTAGGAAGAAATGAACCATCCATAAAATTAGAAACACGAACAGTAAATTATGAATTGCACTGATAAAATTTCCAGGGAGTGTAAAAGAATGCCTGTAGGATATAAATGTTAAAAAGAAATCCAGCAAGCATAGACAAAGAATGGAAATAGGATGTAGAATGGAATGGTTAAGGATAAGGCACACTTGATTGCGGGGTAGAAAGAGCATAAAAATAATTGAAAATAATGAGAGCTTTGGGGATAGATAGCATCCCCGTGAAACTGCTTAAGGGTTCAGGAAAGGGGGAACGGGGGATTTTTTAAGGGTTGATTCTTAGCATACATGAGGGAGGAATTGGGCCGGAAGGTATTCGTTGGAGCAACGTTAGTTCCCTCCCAAAGAGGAAAAGGCAGCCGTGCATGA
This sequence comes from Hetaerina americana, assembly GCF_022747635.1. Classification (NCBI taxonomy): domain Eukaryota; kingdom Metazoa; phylum Arthropoda; class Insecta; order Odonata; family Calopterygidae; genus Hetaerina; species Hetaerina americana. Next base: position 11,061,408 of record NW_027287205.1, read on the forward strand.
GGACTGTATAAGGATAAGTTGGATATTGCAGAAGGGAAGCTTTTAAAATGTAGGTTTGGAGAAGGATGCAAGAGGTTAAATGGATGGAAATAAAACCAAGAAAAAAATACTAGGCCTAGTGAGAGAGGGTTGTGCAGAGAAATCCAAGCAAGGCAGGAAAGGTGCGTGGAGAGTCCTTTGATTGGCGATGCAATGCTGAAGACTTTGATAGAAGGGAGGACAAGGTAGGAAGGGAGAGGAAAAGGATAGCCATGTGAGCTAGAATGAAGGTATTGCCGGGGATATAAAGTATTCGAAATTTAAGAGCAGCTTAATTTAGTGTGGGGTGTCAGGTTTTGTTTTGTTGGACGAAGCTAAGAAATGTAGTGATAATCAGTGTGTCCATCCAAGACCTATCTTTATTTATATTTACGTATATATACCCTGTAAGCCACCGCCATGGTGTGTGGCAGGGGTTGAATACACACCAGAATAATTTTTCGAACAATGTTATTATGATCCCTATCGTTCGCGGAAAAAAGTGGCATCTTCAATCATATCTTCTAATTTTAATCTCTCTAATTTTACTAATATGATCTCTCCTACCGCAGTACAATGGAGGTAATTATATTTTCAACTTTATTGCTGAAGAGACATCCTTCCAAATTATACTAGAGCTTCAATCTGTAATTTAATTTTCGCTCCGTGAGTGATTCCTAGCCTAGCTGCTCTAGTATTTAGGATACGCTGCTAAGTTTATCATAACATTGCCGGCCTCGGTGGCGGTGGGGTAATGTCCTCGCCTACCAACCCAAAGGTCGTGGGTTCGATTACCGCCTAGGTTGATTTCCCTCCATCTAGGGCTTGGTTGTATTTGATTGTCTGCAAAATAATGTCTGTAATGTAGGGATAGGTGGAAGAAGGGACTATTAGTCTCAACCTCGCCCAATTAAGTCCAAAAATAAAATAAATAACTACGCTTTACAAATATAGCTCATCTACGCTGCATGCGATCCTATTCGGCAATTAATCCAACTTCGTGAGGATCCGATATATAGTACTTGCAGTATATTCTAAATGAGGCCTGACCAATGATAGATAACATTTATCTTCGACCCTTTCATCACATTTACCAAGTACTCTTCTGATAAATCCTAATTTTTTGTCAGCTTGAAGGGTATGTTGACAATATAATAAATGCTCAGTCATATTCCACGGATTATGCGCACAACTTGCACACAAGTAGTCACTCAGTGTGAAAGCTAGCGCTACAGCGGCGGAGGATTCTTGTCAATGTTCGTGAAAATATTCTCCCGAAAAGTAAATTCTCTTTCTCCGTGGATCGGACAGAAAGTTAGCCAAGGATGCAAACTTAACGAGTGCCTATTTATCGATAGAGAGGTCTGCACCTGTGTAATCTGTTTATTTATTTAGATGAATTATTCACTTACACTTATATCTGGGCTGATCGTATTGCGACAATAAGTATTAGGGTTGAACTACCGTGTCTATATTTTGCAGCAACTTGAAATAAATCTGAGCTCCCTCGTTATTCTATTATATTTATCACCAAATCGAGATATATTTCCTTCGCCAACGGCTTAAATTTATGTTTAACCGGACATTTCCCATTGAAACCTGATAACTTCAACTGATGTGAGGCTGAACGACAAACATTAAGGAATGATATTTGGCAGTAAAATTATTGGACGCACATGAACAATTGTATATTTTTCTCTGAAAATTGCTCAAAATGCCCTCATTATTGATAAAATGTAATGCATTAGACCTCTTTTGTTCTTCGGTCGGGATGTTCTTAAGTATATTTATCCTCTACGTGCACTTTAGGAATTAATTTAGACATGCAATTTGGCAATGCATTTTTATCAAAATCCCGAGAACTTCAGAAAGGAGAGGGTCATTTCTTTGTTTCACTGACGTACCCAGTGCCTTGTCTGCCTCCGGGATCCTGACAAGCAATTCTTGATGCGTCATGAGTCCAAAGGCCCGAACCATCAGAAATCACACAACGTCCGTGCCCGAGGCGGGACTCGAACCTGCGACCTTTGGGTGAGCAGACGAGATCGATCGACCTACCTGACTTATCCTGCCTGGCATCGGACAATATATTCAAAACAATAAGAAGAAGAGAATTTTATCATGCGTGAATTAATGGATGGACTTATTTTGCCTCGGGATAAGTCCCCTGAGGTATTGGAAAAGTGCACATCATACAAAGCCAGGAAAAGCAAAAATATGTAGGTTGCCAACCGATGGAATAAAAGAACTATCGACACGAGAGCTCAAAAAATATAAAAAATGGAAGTAAATAATTTAGTAAAGTTTAGGCAGTTAATTTATGGTAGATGTAAAAATAACGTCTACAATTAGCTTTATGACCACTTATAGTGCTTTAGTGGGCTGATTCATTTAACTAAAATACTGGAAACGGCAAAAAAGTCTAAATTGGAAATTACAGCCAAAAGATATCAACAGACAAAAACTATATGGATAAATTATTTGAATTACCATAAAAACAAGCCAATTTCTTATGAGCTTGTGTAAGCATTTTTTTCATCGATTGACCATATTTTTGTGTTTAAACGAGGTACTAGAAGAGGATATTTCTAGGTTTGACACTAGAGCATTCCGCTGTTGCATGGTTGTTACAGCAGGTGATTTACATGTAGATGACAACCAATGTTCGACGGCCAAGCTATTGAAAAATAATTATAAATCAATTCTTCCTGGAGGCATATCAAGAAGGTAAGATGGCTCATGAGCTGTTGAAAGGGAAAGTAGACAGAAATGGGCTAACGTATTATTTGAACCGTAACTCGGCGAGCATCCAACTTACACGTATCTAAATTCGTTTAAAATAATCGGTGTCGACCATACATTCCCTCTTGGGTAGGCAAAGACTGATTCAAATGAATTTATTAATGTTCCTATATTTGTGTTCCTATTGTGTTCCCATACCGTTTCGTGTCAGAGCAATACGCCTTTCGATTTTTTCTTTATTTTTAATTTCTTATAATATTAGGAAAGTGAAGCATCTCAATGTAAACAATAAATGAAACTGTTAAAGAGTTAAGTATTCGGTATAGCGTAACGTTGAGTTCCTCAGTTAATGTGATGTATCAATTATTAGTAATCCATGCTAACGAAATATTAATGAGGAAAAAATAATTTGACGTGTTGGTACGGGATACAGTTTAATGTTCACTTTAAGATTGTAAAAAGTAATAACACACCTATTTGAAAGAGAATCAATGTCACTTATTAATGTAAAATTACAATTAATTTTACTTTCATGATTACAAACTGAGGTAAATTTGGGAAAATGGGAGATTTATAGGATTTTTAGCTGATATTCGCGGATTGTCAGACAAATTTTACGGCTTTCCGTTGAAATATTTTATGAATTTTGTAGATTGAAACTTTTTGTAAGGCATTTATTTTAATATAGTCATAACAAGTGTATAATTATACAACGCTTAAAATCTGAAACTAATAATTCAGGAAGTTATCAATGCACAAAACTCTTGATCTTCTCTCCATTTAAGTTATTGCTTGAGTTGTTTTGTAAATAACAGTTTTCCATGGAATCACCTGACTTTATTTTGAGCGATGTATTAGTAAAATGAAAAAAATTAAAATTTTATGCTATGCCATGCTATGCTATAGTATACCTTGAAATATATAAGTTTTAACTCAACTTTATTTGAAAACATTTCAACAAAAATATTTGAATCCCATATTAGACTCATCAACCGGATGCTAATCTCTTGAAACGCCGTTTTTGTTTGAATTGCTAGTGAGGTGGGAAGTATTTTGCCCTAGAATTAAAGTCGTAGGTAAAATGTTATTTAACTGTAAACTTGTAGCTGTAAATGCCTCATTTAGTTTCTAAATGGATTGATTTGCTAAGGATTAAGGGACCGCTTTCTTTTTTTAAGAAGAATTTAATATTTATCTCAAAAGGCAGTTTTTAATTAATGTTTGAGCGATGCTTGTGTTAAGCATTGGAAATGCTTAAATTAAGGCGATGTCAATGATTTTCACGAAGTGAGATAGTTTAAGTGGTAATTACAGTTGACGTGCATCGTTAGGGAATTACATTTGACCCCTTCTTGATTTCCGATATCTTTCCCACTTCGAAAAAAAGTTGGATAACAAACCCCAGGACAAGCAACAATCAGAAAGATGAGGAAAAGCTTCAAAATCGACAAGAAAACAGCTCGTCCCTTTATCGATCGTGCTTGAGTGCTCTCATCTCAAGAATACTCGAGAGATGCCATTAATTTAAAATTCTTATTTCCTGAGTTTCCTCTTTTATCCAAGATTCCCTGAACTCAAACAAAGTATTTCTCGTTTAATTCTCTAAATTCCCTCCCAGATTCTCGGTATAAATATAACACCTTTGTGAGCAGCAATCCACAACGAATACTCATTAACTTATGACGAAGCATGATTTAATGGAATACTAGGGAATGTGTTGCTAACATCTATCTTCCTGACGATGAATAACCAATACTTTGAAATGGATTGACCTTCAAGTTCAACTTTCGCTCATCTCAGAGTCGATGGGTGATGGAGATACGTCCCAATCGCGATTATCTTAACACTGCAGCCCATACAAGGGCATTTCAAAGTATGCTAGTACCATGACCAAGAAGGCTACACACCCGCATCTCGGTGACAATACTCGGGTATATTCTATGGGTGTTTAGGCCATGATCCTATGCGATCCTCAGCATCTCGAGTCAACTACCAACAGCTGGTATGTAGAGAGCAACTAGCATAACTTTTGAAAATAGATCTATTATCGCACCACAGTTTTCTGGGAGCGATCTGTGGTGCTGCATTAGGTTTAAGCATCTCAAACTTTATATAAATAAATAAATTGGTTAAATAGTCCCTACAAAGTATCTATCTGATTACTTAGTGAAATTCATCGGCATATGATCAGTGAGTATCTCTCATTGCGTTATTTCATGACCTCAGAAGTGATGCATCTGACGCCATCATCAAGGGTGTCTCTTGAGGTTCGCTCCATTCTTTCTAGGCGACTTCAGAGAAATTTCTTCTTATTCTAATTATCTCTTTCGATTGGAACTTCGCACTCTGGCGACTTTTTCAGAAGTCCGTATCGTACACACAAGGCAAAGCTGTTGGAAATGGTTATGACAAAGAGTAGTTTGAAGCCAACTTGGCAGACTGCAGGTAGCGTAAACAAGTGTAACCAGTTGAAATGCAGTGAGAGATCCATCACCCTCAGCTCCCGAAACATAGCCAAATTGCAACCCCACTGGTCAATGTGGCCATAAATTACACTTCACGGAGGAGTGCTTGTTTGCAGGCAATCAAATAAATTATAGAGATAATTTGGCGTCAATGTCTCATTTGAGCATTTTTTTAAATATATTTTAACTTAGCATTTTGGCACCGTACGAAGAAGGCTCAAGATTCAGGGTGTAAGTAGTTTTTTTTAGATGTTTTAGTACCCTAAAAACGTCCGCGAAGGTTTTTGGCTGTGGGTGAATATATACTAACCTAATTTTGACCCGAATATGACCCCTACCGCGGTCGGACAATGTTATTCTGATTCCTTATCGTTAAAGGAAAAAATGAAAACTTAAATCAATCTTATTGAAATTTAATTATTGACTTTGTAATTTCACACACTTTATATAAAAACACGACCCAGGTTTCAACGTTAAACGTCATCATGATGAACTGACCAGATGATGACGTTCAAGTTTTTAAATAACGTGTTAAGAATTACAAATCCAATGATTTCATTTCAATGTGTTATGTAAATTCCATAAAGTTTAGCCGGAGACAACAAATGTTTTTAAATCTATCTGTTCTGCACTTAATTTCTCTGATTTTATTGGTATGATTTCTCCTACCGCAGTACGATGGAAGTAATAATATATTTTCAACATTATTACTAAAGGCACATCCTTCCATTATATGCAAGATATTTAATCTGTAATTGAAACTTCACTCCGTGAGTGATTCCAAGCCTAAATGCTGTAATATTTTGGATGCGCAACCAAAGTTATCATAACAATGTTTTACATATCTAGCTCCTCTACTATGCACGCCATCCAAATCGGCAATTTATCCAACTTTGTGAGGATTCCATATACTAGCAGCATATTCTAAATGAGACCTAACCTGGGAAAGAGAGCATTTCTCTTTGGCCTATTCATCCCTTTTATTTAAACTCAACTTGTTCCAGTTACACTGGATGGACCTTTATGGGCCATCTTATAATTATAAGGTTTTCAAAAATGCGAAATGAGAATTTATTGTGTTCATATTTTTCTCGTGATGCTTTTGTATGCTGTAAGAAGTATATGTTCCCAATTGATGAAGAGTTCAGTTAAATACTTGTTGTAAAATATGACTACTCATTGGTGGCCTACTAGTTTTCGTGAAAAAGTATGAAAAATCCCCAACAGAATCTTATTTCTCGAAGACATTTTTTACAGAATTCTCGAGAGGTTAAGATTAGTTCTCGGGCAGTCTATATCAGAATATTGGTGGAAAAGATGAATATGAATAAATGAGGAAGTGTGTGCTTTACAACCTTTGATTTCAGTCTTGACTACGTTTTAATCAATACAAATTTGTGGCACCATGTTAAAGGTCATTCCTATCTGACTTAAAGAAAACTTAAAGATCTCAAATATGTAGAAAACGTAACATATTTTACCGGCATAATTTTAAACGCAAAATATTCACCATTTTTACCTCATTAATATTGATTTATTTACACTGCACCTGGTTTGAAACAAGACGCGGAGCAAATACCATGTGGCACTCACTTCTTTCGCGATATAAGTTAAACGTAGATTCTGTAAGGTCAACGGTAGTACTCTTTTATTTTTAACCTGATGTTCCCTTACATTTTAAAAGTTTTTTCCTCGAATTTTTATCCACACTTACGTATCTAAAACACTGTTGTATCGCCAAGGGCCTCTGGTAACGTCAAGGATCTTAAGGCTTCTCTATTTGGGCGAGTACTACAGGTATACGGCCATTAACCCCTCACATCGGAGCTTCTCCTTTGCCTGCGGTAAGCTCTCGCGGGCTCGTTCGTTTAGTACTCATGAGATCGAGCACTACTAACAAGTTAGCCACAAAGACTCATTTTGCCAGCAAGGAAAAAAATTGTAATCATCCATTGTGAACTATATCAAAGAACATTTGGCTCTATCCTGAAATGTTCTCATTACTACCTAGTTTCAGCGGCACATGTAATCATAATTAAAAAGGAAGAATCAAATAACTTTGCGTTTCCACAGAAGTGTTTACCATATTTTTACTTTATTAATTTTTTATTTATAGATATATACCCTGCAAGCCACCGCCAGGGTGTGGCAGGGGGTGAATACTTACCAGAATCATTTTAGCCGAACATGACCCCTACCGCGGTGGAACAATTTTACTATTATGCCCTATCGTTTGTGGAAAAAATGACATCTTCAATCTATTCTACACTTAATCTCTCCGATTTCATTGACATGATCTCAATTACCGTAGTACGATGAGGGTAATGATAAATGTTCTATATCACTGCTAAAAAGACCTCCCTCCATTTTATGCAAGGTATTTAATCTGTAATTTAAACTTCACCCCGTGAGTGATTCCCGGTCTAGCTGCTCTAATATTTTGGATCTGATACTAAATTTATCACGACAATGTTTTACAAATCTAGCTCCTCTACGCTGCACGCGATCCAAATCGGCAATTAATCTAACTTCGTGAGGATTCCATATACTTCCAGCATATTCTATATGAATAGAAAAGAATTTCCATTGGGCTGTCCAGGTGGTGCTACACTGTAGCGAAACTAGTCGACAGTAAGATGTGGTAAAAGGTAGTAAAATATATTTTGTGGATCCTTTTTCATTATAATGGAATCCTACAAAGCATTGCCCTCAGCTATCTCTCAAATCATAACGTAATCAATTTTAAATATGGGCAAATTCAGTTGATGAGAGGAAATCGTTTGATTGCAAATGGCGTCCGACTGATCGATTGCCCAATCTCCATTTCTACAAAGGTTTCCTGGATCCGGAAGAGAGACCTGCACATCCTCACGGTGGGCATCTTGACGTACACCAACGACCAGCGCTTCCAGTCGCTGCACTCGGACGGCTCAGACGAGTGGACGCTCAAGGTGTCCTCGCCGCAGGTCAGGGACTCCGGCACGTACGAGTGCCAAGTGAGCACGGAGCCCAAGATCAGCATGGCCTTCAAGCTGAGTGTCGTCGGTGAGTGTCCCTGGCAACCAGACCCCACTTCCCCTTTCACGCCACCCTGGCCTTCCACTGCACGGAGTGCACAGACATTACTTGTAGATATATCTAGATTTTGTAGTACCCTGCAAGCCACCACTACGGTGAGTGGCAGGGGGTGAATACATACTAGACTAATTTCGGATCCCTTATCGTTTGTGGAAAAAATGATATCTTAAATCTATTTGTTCTACAATTAATATCTCTAATTTAGTAGACATGATTTTTTCTGCCGCAGTGCGATGGGGGCAATGATACATTTTCAACATCGTTGCTATATAAACCTCCTTCCAATTTATAAAAAGCTTCAATCTGTAATTTAACCTTCCCTCCGTGAGTGATCCCCAGCCTATCTGCTCTAATATTTTGGATACGCTACTAATTTTACTATAACAATGTTTTACAAATCTAGCTCCTCTACGTTGCACGCGATCCAATTCGGCAATTAATCAAACTTTTTGAGGATTCCATATATTTGCAGTATATTTTATTTGTTAGCTTGTCCACATATTCTCCGTATGTGTTTCACTCGGGAGAGGTCGTGAGTGAGGGTAACGCCTAAGTATTTAATCGAGTCGACCAACTCTATTTCGGTGTTCCCAATGCAGTAGGCGTGCGTGAGGTAATTGCCGTTTTTCCAAAAATTTATCACGACGCACTTTTTTTAAGTTTAATTCTAACCGCCATGAACCACACCAGCGTTTTCATTGTATTAAGGTCTTTAAGATTACGGATACCAAGGTCAACCACTGCATCGTCGGCAAAAAAAACGTATCTTACTGGTGACTACGGAGTCAATGTCTTTAACTTAAAGTAGATCCGACAACACTTCCTCGGTGAATACCTGAAGTAAACGTCTACTGTATACTTTTTATTAACTGCACTACTTTGTGTACTATATACACTGGTATCGCCTATTTTAGACTATATATATCTGCTACAAAAACTTTAATGTAATAATTTTGTACATGCATAAGTTAGACGGCATGGTAGTCGAGTTGTAGGAGTGTTCAGGCCAGGTGTCCCAGGTTCAGCTACGGCGATGACTCTGTACACCACCTTTAGAGCCTTATTCAAGCAGAGAGACGAGCACTTTCTGGCTCTAAGGCGTCCATTGGCAACGTAGTGAAAGAAATTTTATCCATTAAGTTGTCTATTTGAAAAGAAGTCCCATAATTTCAGCTCTGTAGTTACGAGTAACATATGCAAGTCTTTAGAAATAAATTTTGGTATTTAGTTTGTGTTTTCACCGAAATATTTTTATTGCTGGTCATAATCTTCAGAGATATTGTTTCGTTATTAATGAATATTAATGGTATTTAATGTGTAAATAACATTTGAAAAAAGGTGAATTTAAATAGCTCATACTTTTTTAATGGAAATCTGAAATTGCACGTAATTTTTTCAAAATAGCTCTTTAGTGATTTAAAAAATATATACTCGTACATACCATTGATTTTACCTAGACCCCTGTTTGCAATAAATTGGATCTATCATAAATTTTGAGCCACTGTGTAGGCATATGGAAGGGATTGTTTGGGTAACAGTCTTTCAATACATACTTTTAAATAGGTTAGAGTTTCTTTAGTGAAAAACTATGTAAAAGGATAAGGGATACGGTAACAAGGTAAGAATTTTTGAAATTCCTAATATTTGCTTTTCCTGCTGGTAAATAATGCTTGGAAAAAGGAGTATTATACATGTGTAAATATTTTCACTGAGGGAATTTGACTCGTTCTATTTTATTTTCTCCTTGTGATCTAATCTTCCAAAAACATTTTCAAAGTATGTATTTCATTCATGGCAAATAATTGACAAAAGATGGGGGATCGAGATGGTGCGGGGGCTAGCGTACTGGCTTCCCACCCAGAGGGCCCGGGTTCAAATCCCGGCGGTGTTGAATATTTTTCAGAGGTATCTCGATCCCTACTTGAGGTGCTTTGTGGAGGGCACTTTGAGTGAGTACGCCGTCCGTCGGATGGGACGTTAAGCCGCGGACCCCTTGGCGCCTTTCGTAAAGAGTAGGCTAATGCCGACGCCGGGTTTCTCTCCACCCTTCATCCTTTCCTATCCATCCCCTATGGCGCAAATGACCTCAGCTGTCGGTCGCCTCCCCTCAAAACTACTACTACTTGACAAAAGATGTAAAATGACGACATTCATGTATTTATCTATGCAACCGAATTGATTTTTAGGAAAATGTTCCAAGTTTATATGTGCAGCCTAAAAACTATATACCGTGTTTCCCCATCGATGACGCGTACCTTATGTATAACGCACATCCAGAACTTTGGATGTATCATGAATTTGGAAAGATACCGCGCGCCCAGGGCCTCATAGTTATCTTGAAGTTGTATTGATGCCCCGCATCTATGTTTATCTACATGTGCATATGTATAAAATGGAATGAAATTAGAAAGATGTGCTTCCAAACTAATTTATTTTTGCGATACTCTTCTAATTATTGTGTACATAGGTATGTAAATGTTTGATTATTTTCAATTTTCATTACATAACGCGCATCGTCATTTTTTCCATCATCTGAACATTTAGGTATAGATAACGCCCGCGTTATCGATGGGAAAATACGGTATTATAAAATACATGAGTTAATTGAGTCAATAAGTTTACATATGTAATTCTTTCTTGTTTTGTGATATTCTAACAATTTCAATTATGTGGTATCTCCAAAACAGTTTCCAAGGCGAAGATCCAGGCCAATTCTGAGCTCTACATCAAAAGCGGAAGCGACATAAATCTAACGTGCGTAGTACTGCAGACGCCAGAGCCACCTTCATTCATCTACTGGTACCACGGTGGTCACGTCATCAACTACTCGCAGAGGGGCGGCATCAGTGTTGTGACGGAGAAGCAGACACGAACATCAAGGCTTCTCATCTCGCGGGCCGCAGCAAACGACTCCGGCAACTACACGTGCGCCCCCTCGTCATCCGACTCCGCCTCCGTCCTCGTCCACGTGCTCAACGGTAAGAATACCTTGGGGTGATGCACTCATTAATGGTGATGGGCGAGGTTTCCAATGCTTACACTATCGGTATGTGTGTCCGCGTATGTACATGTCCGCAGTAATATTTTGCGCTCGTACGTTGGGGGTGTCTTTGAATACTATTTCTGAAAGTATCATATAAATACATTATTCTCAAACACCCAACAATACCTTCCCAATGAAAGAACAACTAATCTCCATAAAATTTTGCCTTGATAATGGAAAATTTTCTATTGAAACAGAAAAAAACCGAGGAGAACCTTTGAATACTTATTTTGTCTTGCAAATTTTCTTTACGAAAGAAATGGAAAATAGAAATAAAGTTTGAATTCAATTTTTTCCAATTGCTGTTTTAATAATCGAAATTATAATTAATTTTAGATACTTCGTCACTCACTATTTTCATGAAAAACTCTAGTTTTTCTTGATTTTTTAAAATTACGCTAATATTATTAGATTAATTTCACTCTTCTCTACTGTGCCATTTCCAAAGTATAGCATGAAATTTTTTACCTTCTCCTAAAGGCTTCCTTTTCTGGCCAATTATCGGTTTCAATAAAATATTAATAGCAGTGGATTCTATTAAAATATCTTGTTTAGATTCGGTAGATATATATTAATTATCAAGAAACAGTCTGTGACTGATTGAAATAATTTTTACCGGTGCCCCGATCTTTCCTCATCAATGGATTATCTTCTCTGTTTTAGCTCCTCTTCCCTTTGAGATATTTTTAGTTAATTCCATGGTAATTTTCTTTCTGATTCCGTAGTGATTGTCTTATAGATAATTATCGAACTTTTGGACATTATCAAATTTGAAAAGTCACTTTTTTTCAATATTTATTTCTAAAGGGCTTACATATGTTATTTCGTAGCAGTCGTCCAGTATAGAGAGTTTTTAAACAATTATTTCTCTGGCATTCCTGTATTCTCTTGGTTTACGATGTTTTATACTCCTACAATCGACTTGTATGGCTTGCACATTGTTACGGTGGTGGTCCCATAAGTACCCAGCCTGGCCTAGAGATGGCGGTAGTTGTGTGAAAAACATCGCTGTTTTTGAAAGTATGCAATCTAAAAAGCATATGTTTCAAGTTTGAAGATGCCACGTTGTTTAGTATTCGTTTGGCAGCTATCAATAGTGAACGTTTTCATTGAATTTGTGAAAATGGAGATAATTGGTCATTGTTATGTGATACAATACTTGAATTTGAAAGGCCTAAGGCACTACAATATAAAAGCTGAACTGGATTCTACTCTGGGTGAGTCTGCGTTTAAAATAGTAAAATATTGGGTAGCAGAGTTTAAACGAGGGCGTCTTCAAACTTGAAATATATCCTTTAGAGATTGCATGCTTTCTAATACAGCGATGTTTTTCAAACAACCACCGCCATCTCTAGGTCATGCCGGCTACTTATGGGACCACCCTCGAACTAAATGTTATACCAACACAAGGACTATTCTCAGTCGTGAACGACTCCACAGTTGTGAAACTCCATTCGGAATTTCCGAGAACGGATACAAAATCCGTCCTCTAGCTTCGTGCGCGGCTTTAGAGATCTCTGAGATTTCCCATTTTAACTCCTTTCGTAAGTGATGTCAATGTGGAACCGCAATCTTAGAGTAAACGGAGAGCGGCTATCTGAGGGAAGATGGAAGAGCACGTCTCGAGAAATTCTGAAGAAATCCTTTTTATTGCACTTCGCGGTGGAAGAAGACCAAGAAGGCAAGGGAAGCAGTCGCTCGCTTCCCTTGGCGATGGAAAAACTCAGAAATGCACTGATTTTCTATTAAAAGTTTGTTTTCGACCAACATAGACGAACTAATTCCTTTTAATCATTTATTTTTACTATACTTAAGGATTTCGAAGTGTATATCACGCCATGGCGATGAATTCGGCAGTCATCGAACAGCTAATATTCTCTGCATCTAAAATTAAATTTTATCCGCACGCCATTACAAAAATTATCCTCGATGGTATTGTTGATATAAAAATAATTGTATGAACCTTATAGTGAAAATAGTTACCAGCTGTTAAATTCAAAATGAAATAATAGTGAGGAAAATTACTGAAAAGAGGTGCTTGACAAAAATTAACTGGCCTGAAAATTGCTATCTAAGAAGACGTCTCTTCATATTAATTGCTATTTTCATTGCATTTCCCATATTATTAATTCTATAGGTAATCTGCCGTTTAGAGTAGGTTTAATTGGACGTAACAGCGAAATAATTCTCTTGTCTCTCCAATCAATAATCCGCTTGAAGGCGTTGTGTCCATAGAAACTTCCCTAATAACCACCTTCAAACACTCTGTTGATTAGTTATGACCGTTTATGCGAAGGGCTGTTCGTGGATTGCAGTAAACAATCGGATCCGCGGAAATGAGCTCTTTGAAGGAGCAGCGTTCTTCTGTGAATTTCTGCGTGAAATTCTGCAAATCCTTAACGGAAACTTTTGAGTGGATTACCAAGGCTTATGATGAGGATGCGGAATCCGCCTGACAGAGAGCCTTCGAGTCGTGGAAAAGCCGGCAGAATAAATAAGTCGACGTTTAAGGGATGCACTTTGAACAATTTTGAGGTATTGTGGAAATTTCTAAAATAAATCTATTTTCCTGAAATTTTTATTTGATACATTTTACACAACCTTGGCGTGATGGAGGGCTTTTTGCGTTCTGATGACCCTAAGAAATGTGCTGGTGGATGCCATGATATTTTCTCCTGGTAGGGTCACCCATGATAGGTTGAAGGTTAGCAGGCAGACGAAAGGTAGTCCGCTCAGTGTCTGTACCTCAGTGAGGCGGCCGCAAAGGTGTCTGACTCAAGTGGGGAATGGAAAATTCCCACCATTATTGAACCCAAAATGCTAGAATAGACATAATAGTGAGAATGAGTCCTGGCAACTACGGGACTCGGCCCAATTGGCCGTTTGTCGCGCCTGGCAACGGGAGAGGCTAGGCGTCCACAGCCGTCATCTCACGCATTGGAGGCTTTTAAAATGTGGGTTAGGAGAAGGATGGAGAAGGTGAAAAGGACAGAAAGGAAATCAAATTGAGAAGTGTTGGTGGAGGGGAAGGGATTGTTGGGAGAAATAATATTAAGACGGTAAAAATGGGTTCAAAGCATATTGATTGGCAGTGGGATGTTGAAGACTGTCATAAAGGGGAGGATGTTAAGCAAACGAGGAAGGAGCAGGGATAGAATAGGGACGTAGGACGGAATGAAGGGGGGAAGTACCAGGTTGTTTGTTTATTAGTTATCTCCATATTTTCTTGTCATCATGATATTCGATTGCAAAAGAGGATTTTGGATTTTACATTCTCTCCTTTAATCATTTAATTTTTCGTCGTAGTCGTTGTTCTCCACCAGCCATTTAAAATCATACTTCAATTTCTAACTGCCTTAGTTCCCAGCGTGCTTTGCATGATTAAAAAAAATTGCATTCATTTTCTAGGTTTACAATGTAATTTAATAATTTAACATGTAACCATATGTATACTGGTGGAAATTACTACGAAACATTAATTCACAAGCCATTTTAAACGGAATAATATGAGAGTATCTTTAAATATTTTTGTTTAAACATTTTTTTGCAAATTGATTGACAAAATATTAATTATAAATTTTAAATATAGAGATTGTAACAAAATATAGAAAGATGATGAATTAATTTTTCTATTTATTGACCGTTTTTCTGTAACAACACTCAGTATTTGATAAAATAAAAGTTCCTAAATGAATATTCTAAGGTCCATACGCATCACAAATGGTTGCAGTAAAATATTTTATTTACATTTTAAAGGTGATAACCTAAAATCTCGGAGCCTTAATTGAGAGAATTAATAAATTTTAATGTTTCCATCATTAGCTATACGATAACTACAGGTTGGATAATTTACGCGAAAAATTATAAAAATCTTATTTTAAAAATAAAGACTCCGTACAAAATGCTTTTCTATTCAGATTAATATTTTTTTAACTATCGTGTTCACAAAACCCCGTGTAGCGCACACGTGCAAAATCGGGGGCAGAGAGTCTGTAATCATAGGGTGGGGGTAGATTGAGGGTGGGAGTGAAGTGAAAGGCCAATGAAGCGTTCACTTTATAAAATCCTCTCCACTACTAATTTCCCGGGTATGCCATTTTTTGCGATACATAACTGGTAATTCACACAATGTTTGCTCTCTCTTCTTACAAAAATTGCTCATTTTACGTTTACATTGATCGCCGCTAATAGCAATTAGTTTCAACCGCTTATTCAATTGATTTTGCCTTTTAAATAACTTTTCCATAGCATGAATTTTGGTACTCTTAGAATTTTGTTAGTCATATCACCCGTTGATCATTTTATTACATTTATTTTATGCATCTTTATTATCATTTTTGCGTATCATAATGAGAAAATGTCAGGTGAAAATAATTAATTAAACGCATTCCGCAAGCATTTTCCATCTTTTCCGGGCAAGGCATTGACATTTTCCCCCAAATCGTGAGCCGTGTCATTCATACTTAGGCGATCAAGAGTTATAGAGCGCCTGGGGTAGTCTGTCAGCATCCCTGACCTCATTGCTTGCGGGGTATCGGTCACTAAATTTACGAAGCAATGCAGGCACGCTAGAGATAACTTCAGGGGTATGTAGTGAAGGGTAGACTAATTTCGAGTAACTGAGTAAATAATTTTATTAATAATTTTTTTTTAATTTTAACTACAAATTTAATATCAGCCAGATATTATCAGTATACCCGAAATTTTATTAGATTCGTATATTGCCTTGGCCTTAAAATTGCCCGTTTTCCACTCTCAACGAAAACATTAATTTATAGGGATTATTTCATGAATAGCTATGTAAATATAAATATTTTTATTTACATAGCTATTAATAGTTTTTATTTATCCATAATATTAACAATTAAATTTTACTTAATTTTTTCATTAAATGAATTTTTAAATCGATTTTTATGCCTATTTTACTGAGGTAATAGCGCCTAAATATCAATGATTATTATTAACTGAATTACTGCGGGTATAGTTTTGCTTGTATGCGTTGTTTTTACGTGTGGTTTTGTTCGTTATTAGGGGTAGTGACCTAACACCCCCATCACACGCCTTTGCAGCGGCTTGCGGGATATTATGTAGATGTACTATTTTTTCATTTCCAAGTCTATTTTTTTAATTTTTGACATGATACAACCTTTGAACAAATCCGTTTTCTTATAATCTTGGAATTTCACAAAGTCATGGCCTCCTCAAAGAATTAAAGTCGTTCCAAGAAGTGATTCGTCTGCTGCACAGCTGATGGCAGTTGTTTTATTTGGATGGTTATGAAATTTTTCCGGATTCCAGAATGAAATATAGTATATGTATAAACGAGGATATGCAATAAATTAAAAATATAGCATTTCTCTCACTGTTCTGCTTTTTGGTCGCCTGATCCCTTTCTTCTCAATAGTCTTTCCACCAGCCGCCAACGCCCTCTGCCCTGCTGTTCGACTGTTACACGCATTACACGTCACTACTGCTGCCCTCTCTCTCTTATCGCCACTTCGATAGCCAATGAACAACCTTCCCACTCCGCTCCTACCCATAACTCTCACTACCGCACCGCCACTCTATATCCACTCCTTTCTTCCTTTTACAAACGCGTCCCTCGAAGATGACTTGTTATAGCTGAAACAAATTATCACCTGAGGGTCGGTTGGGATCAAGTTTAAAGTAAACCTGCTTTCACACCATAATCCCATCATTACCATCCCATCTAGTTATTGCCAATTTTTACGTATTATTCATTAAATAATTGAAAATTCACTTCTCTGTCGTGTTTGGATGGTTATATCAGCGTTATCAAGATTAATGAGCTTCACTGATTGTGATGATGGGTCTCGCAAAGATCGCGATTGCTAAAATGGCGACAAGACCGACAGGGAAACAGATTGCAGAAACGAATAATTTTACAACCGTCAGTCCTGCGAGAACCACGTCACACAAAAGTTCATTGACTGTCCAAGCGGGCAAGTATAAACCGTCCCGGTGAGTCAAGTCCCACCTTTACCGGTCATTGTACATAAGAAACGCATGGCATTGAGGAAAGAAACATGGCTGAGGTGGAAGTGCGGTTTGCGAGAAAATGAAACTTAAAACTAGGAATAAAATATGAATTCTTAATCTAACAAGGGTTACAAATTATCCTCGTATCCGTAATTAATACGATTAAACTGGTATTATTAAACGGGCTACGTAATGACAATGTATACAAAACAGCGTCTAAGAAAAGTATTTTTAGGTGCACATAAAATTTATTTTAGACCTCTTATTTATGAATCGTTATGTATATATATATATATATTTATTTTTATGGTACATATATATATATATATATATATATATATATATATATATATATATATATATATATATATGTGTGTATATATATATATATATATATATATATGTGTATATATATATATATATATATATATATATATATATATATATATATATTTGTGTGTATATATATATATATACATATTTATATATATATATATATATATATATTTTATAATTTTTTGTGTTTATCTTTTATATATATATATATATATAAGATAAACACAGTAATCAACCCGAAGGTCTGTTAAGTAGGTGATGCTAGAGTTCACCCAGTACAAAGCCCGACGGCGTTTGAAATTCACACATCAGGGTAGGGGGGCCAGTTCCTTTCCCTGGGCCGGTTATGGTTTCCCAGGAAGACCTGTTACCCGAAAAATCACATAGCTTGGGTGGAGCTGCAGGTGCCCAGCGTGCCTTGCCCGGGCATCGAACCCGGGACCCTCCAGTTAGCAGTCCAATGCTCTACCCCCTGGACTACCGCGAGCCAATTGCACTTAGTATAATTTTTAATTACAACTCCCTGGATTCAATACATAGTATCATCTGATACAATGTATTGAATGAATGTTAAACCTTTAAAGGATGGAGTGGGAAATGTAAACCTGGGAGTATACGACTCTTATTTCCTGCAGATAAGTGGTGTTTTTAATCTCCCTCATTCTCTGTTGTTCAAAATTTAAACGACAAATAGAAATGTTCGTGGATGTTATTCACTCATTTTTATTAGGCATTTATTTGTTTTTCAATTCAGAGATATGGTTTTCTTGTTTCCAGAAAATAATAAAATAGGAAAAATGGCATTTCAAAAGTGATTTTATTTTTTACAATGATCTGTGGTGTCCATCTCGCAGAAGATGATAATTCCCTTAACGCTCGTGGGCGCACGTCTCCAATTTTGTTGCTTTAACGAAAATTAAAAAAATATGTAAATTTTCCGACACACCATTCTGACTTTTCCGTTATGATAAGTGAGGAATGGTCTGAAAAAATTTATCTAGATGGCAGTTCTATCCATAGCCGAAGAAGGTTAAAGGTCAGAGTGGAGAGGAACGAAGTTCTTGGATTATTTAGAAAAGATAATATCATTTATGCTAAAAAATGTCGAGTGGCCGCCAGAATCCTGATCCAAACCAGGTTAAATAAACGAATTACCATGGTTTAGATTACGTTTCCAATTGCGTCTCAAACATTTTTTGCTCTAGTCTTTAGTTGGGCGGAATATATTCATTGCAAATTCGAACATTGATACTTCCATTTAAGGAGTTAACTATAGTAAGTTTAGGCGTGAGGTAAATGCTAATTATAAAGATATCAGAGGCAATTTTGAAGTCTTGAAATAAAGTTAGTGAAAATGGTTTCATTAATTTTGCCTTAAAACCTATTCTAAACGATTTTTAATTTCTCTGGCGCGGTAAACCAGCGTTTGTGAAACCAAATCAATTATAGCGTAATCCGGCTGGCTTTTGTCAAGTCGAAGTGAAACCCACTTCACACTCGTTTCGAATCATTATGTTTCTGTTTGTAAAAATGCGCATTATACATGTTCGTGTATTATGGCAGCTAATGAAAACCAAGATTCGTTGATTTAGGAGCGTTTTTTGAATAAATCGTTGTTGGGCTTGTGAGACTGAAGACAGGAATTGATTATCAAAGGTTGATTTTTTCGGTTTTTATTCTTTTTTTTAATTTCGGTGAATTTTACTTAACGGATTCTTCATTATCGGGTTTCACCGCGTCGTTGTTTGATGCTGACAACAGTTTCGCCGAAGTTGCACTCGGCGTGTTCGGGTCGAAGATGTTAATGTTATCCGGGTCACAGAGAGGACGGCTACCATCTCCACAACGCGTGGAAGAGAGTTCTCCGGGAACGGACCAATCAGCGAGCAGCCACTAGACGGGACCACGTGTATGAGGGTGGCAAAAATCCGAGTCCCTCATCTTCGACCTGAAGACGCCGAATGCAACTTCGGCGAAACTGTTGTCAGCATCAAACAACGACGCGGTGAAACCCGATAATGCAGAATCCTTCAAAATACCGCCGCGAAAACCTACGCGGCCTTATACAATTTTACTTGACATTCGGTTAATCTTTTTCATATTAACCTCGACCTATGGGTTGAAAGATGGGTGATTTTCCCACGATGCTAGTTATAGTGTAAGAGTTTTAACTCCTACTTCCTTCCTTTTAGGTCTCTTGTGTCTTAGGTAGCCTGTCACGGCTTGAAGGATTACAAAAGTGATGCAAAAATTTATGAATGCCAGTGACGCGTTCCAACCGACGCCGACCCCAACGATTGATATTGATTCAATGCCAATGACTGTTTATGCCATCTTGGCGTATTTCGACTCCTCCATTATAGATATATGCTGTCCTTGTCAAAATAAGAATTGTTTTGAACTTCCTAAAAAAACTAACTAAATCGAGCATTTTCGAAATTGCTGGCCCTAATTTATTTCTTCGTTCTGATCCTCACGATTTCCCACCCCCTTGCACCGTACAAGTGGAACGGTAGTCTGATGGACAGAGCGCTCGACTTTTTCCTCTAATATTATTCCACTGAGACCGGGGAGGGGTCCTTCGTTGAAGCCTGGTGATTGCTCTGATGAAACCGTCAACTTCGCTTAGCGCGTGTGATTTTCTGGGGGCCAGGACTTCCTGGGTAACTGCAGTTGGTGGTCCAGAGGAACGTGTAGCTCCCTCCTCCTATTAAGCCGTACGTGTGAATGCCACGCATCATAGGGCTGAGTGAGAGGTGAGATCTAACATCACCCATCAAAATCAACATTTGGGCTGATTATTGTTGTCGTGACATTCCCTCCACAAAACGCGCCCTGCCTTCTTCTATCCCCTCACTCCCTCTCCCCTCCACCCTCCCTCGTCCCTCCACTTCTCCCGCGTGCATAAACGTACACTCCCATCCCCAGCCTCTACTCACAGCTAACCTCCTCTCTCCCCTCAGCACATGGACTGCCTCATCGCCTACCTCCTCCCTTCCGTGTAGATCATTCTTTCAAGTAGAGATTGCTCCTCGCAAACCTCATCGGCGCTCAGTATGTTTCCTCAAAAATCATTTTTTAAACACGTATATCCGTGCTCGACTTGCCTTAATTATTTTTAGTTGCCCAGCGTGTCTTTTAATATTTGACAAGGTTCATTAAATCCCGCCCTTCTATCCCCACCTTTGTATGGGGTAGTTTATTGTTTCTGGCAATCCCACCCCTTTCCCCCGCTCCCCTCCTCGGTGTTACGCACGTCAGCAGTCTATTGTCGCGCGTCGACGTGCGTGCATCGGCGAACAGTCGCCTCCTCACCATGGAAGCGGTGGTCTTGTCCGTGGGTAAACATTGACCCTCCCTCCCTCTTTCCCGCAGGAGAGCATCCCGCGGCAATGCAGCATGGGAACGGAGGATGTAGCGGGCCCCCGCTGCCCCTGGTGCCGCTTCTCTGTCTCCCCCTGCTCCTGCCGGCCCTCCTGCCCATATTCCCGCTCTCGCCTGCCAGGTGATAGCAAGTGGGCGGTCGGGAACCGGCGCAGTTGGCGGCCACGGGGTTGCAGAAAGGTGCTGAAGTGATTTCGTCAAATCTCTTGGATGCGGGAGGGAGTTTTTAAGAGAAGCGTAGACAATGGACATTGACACCGTTTGAGAGTCTTCTTTTTTTTATAGGAAGAGGACATGAACCTGTGCTGAAAGAAATAAATGATTGTCGATATGCGTGTTAGGGTATTTGTGCGAATCTGTTTTTGTTTTCTCATGTTTGAGAGGGGGAACCGAACCAGAGACTGTGGAACAAAAATGAGAAAATAACATTTCCTAGAAAATGATTCTGAAATAATCTCTCTGCGTCAAGTTTTCTTAAGGAAATTCCATGGCCGCTTGATACTGTGTCGTAGTTGGCACTGGCGGAAATGAGAGGTTGAAAAAAAATTAATAAAAAAAACTTTTGTATTAACAGTTACCTTTCTCGTATTTCAAGACCCATTGGTGTTGAGGTAACGAAATTCCACCCAAAAAAAAAATGGTGACAGTCTGTTGAAAAAAGTATGATTATGGACCGTGTCTGTTTGTTTTTCGACAACTATAGGGAGTCGAAGAGTACATTAGGTAAATTTCTTTGTTTAAATGTTTATTTCTCAGTATTAAAATATTCTTGACGATTCTTTCTCCTTGAATCTCAGTTGATGTGCTACGGAAAACCTCTACCAACTTTTATCCTCAGGCATAGTTGCCGTGTGCTGAAGAGGTCGTTCCGTGACCAAAAGGGAAATGAATGCTGGCATTAATTGGAACATAAAAGTGTATATGTCTAATTGTATTCACGTATACCGCGAGAGGATTTCGAGGTCTATCTCTCGCAAATTGAATTCCCTCGGCCCATCAATTTGTAGTTGTAATTTGTTACCATGTAATTGGTGTGCTATCACACTTATGGACTTGAGCACTCATAAAAAGAGACTGGGAAAGAAGTCATTCAAGGAAAACTTACATGGAACCTCTAAAACTGCTCCTACCATCTCGACTGTTTCTGGTGTATGGGTCTTCATAAATCATTTAACATTTGCGATTTTTGGGGAACGTGCTAATTTTTAAGGAAAGAGAATGAAATTAATTTTTTGTTATGATTTCATTATACCTGATAGAGGAATTACTTTCCATGCAAAGGCCACATCTCGGAATGAATTTACTTGCATTTACTTAGTATTTTCACATTTTTGGAAGCATACTTTTCTACGGCATTGATCATAATACGATGATGATTCAAAGTGTTTCACTTTGATTGCTTACCTCTGGTGAGTGAATTGTTAACTTAATTACACTCCTAGAACTTCTGAGGAAGACTTGGCGTTTCACTGTATTATAATGATACATCTAACTTGAACATATCGATACAAGCTTCCAGAAACTCATATTTTTCTTGTATCTACTAAGTTTACCTTCAGCGAATAATGTAATATGTAATGTAATATGACTGACCAAATTTTTTTTATTTGAAAGCATCACTTTTTTTATCCATCACGGCAAACGTACGGCTTGTTTTTAATGATTAAAGGTATGGATTTTTTACTCCAGCATAGAAAAGTACGCCATAATCTTCCGTTAACCGCCATGCCTATCGTGTCAAGAGTGTCGTGGTTGACTTTTGAGGTATACTCTCTTTTTATTTTTGTGCCTCTTATCCTAGGACTGAGGAAAAAATTCATCCCAAGGGAAACTTGTGTTTTGTGATGCCCTATGTTCTTGCAAACTACATTGTGGTACACTTTAAGTGATTCGGATTCGTTTTTCGATCGTAATTTTTTTCGAGGTATCAGTCACTGTAAATGAACACCACTCTCAAAGCATAGTTTTTTGTGAGGGAGTGTATTCAGTCTTGCAAGTGTGACGTATCCCGTGTCTGTATGGTGGAAACGAAGGCGTTTTATACTATTTAATTAAATTTGAACGATTCTTCGTGGGGGTTGCTCATCGTTAACCTCCCTGAAGAGACTTTGGAATTATTTTTTCTCCCGATATGTTGTCAGTGTCCCGTCTTTATACAATCGCTATTAATGGGCCTCCCCTTTCCTCACTCGAAAGTGAGTGTTCCGCAGAAAAAAATGACGGCTCTCGGTGTGACTCTTTGGGTTGGAGCGAGAGAGAAAGAGAAGGAAGAAGACCACCTGTATTCTCTCCTTCTGAGCTGCTATCATTTTTCATGCAGCTGGATAAGCTGAAATTGGAATGTCGGTTTTTCTTGCAGATGTGTCTAAATGATGACTCAATCCTATCTGTAGACTCTGTGTACATACATACGATTGAATATATACATATGACTGCAAAATGTTCTGTTTTTTTTAACCCTTGTATGCGGTAGTAAAGTATGTTGGTATTTTACTCCAATAAATCAATGATATAGGCGACGACAGCGAATAGCAGATGACATCGGAGGTTGAAGGTGCCATTGTATTCTGAGATATGATACATTCCGTCGATGAAGAAATGACTCACTGATACGACTGCCAACGGCACCGAAATTATAACTTCACATTTTCATTATATTGACCATAGATGACTATTGATTCCGAAATTAGAAAAGGGATCTTGCTTGACCCATTCTCTACACATATTTTTCACAAACTAAATAATTTCAAACTTTACAAAATTTGGACGCGTAAAGAAGATGGTGAAAATCATATTTTTCCATCTCCTCTTTCTAATGAAAGAATAATGCTAGGTGTTTTCCACGATGTCTTGGGAATTACCTAGATTTCTCCTTTCATTCGAAAATGAATTACCACGTAGTCGAGCCTGACACCATCAAATGAATCTCCTCCTCGATGCTTCTAAATGTCTTAGCTTACATGTCCACCCACTTTCTGTGAAAATTTAATACTGGCTACAATAAAAGTGCCCTAATCTTTTAAATAATTATGATAAAAATTTGTAATTTTATCTCAATATTTCATAAATCTAATGTTAACTATTCAAGAATTTTTTTGTGGTTTCAATTGTCGCATATTTTATCTTGAACTTTCTTCCCATTGGCATTGATTTGGGATTTGGTATGGTTATTTCGTGCATTTTATTTAACAACATGACCTTTTAGTGATACTTCGGTGAGGGCGAAATTTTTATTCACCCATTTCTATGGGAACGGATGAAATCGGCTCGTATTGAAAACTTCCATCTGAGCGCATTTCTGCCATTTGCCACTTATGATGCCCGCTGCCCGCAGTTCTTTTTACATTCCTATCGTATATTTTTCCGATGGATTGCTTCAAATGTCATTTGTGCATAATGTAAACAGATTTATAGACCATATCAGCCATAAAAAGTTTAATAAAATGCCAAGGTAAGTTTAAGTTTACTTTCACAATATTAATTCTAGTTTCTGTATTTTTATTTCATTACTGGAAGAAGTTGAGTTTATTAAATATGTAGCATAGTTAACTTTTTGTTGATTATCAACTGTTTGTAACTTTATACCTATCTAGATTTGAATTTTTTTCTGTAATCCATTTCACCAGACAGAAGGTTACTAAAAGCAGTGATGCGGACAAAGAGTCATATATATATATATATATATATATATATATATATATATATATATATATATATATATATAATGTGTACTGTGTATTCATAAATACTGTGTATATATATATATATATATATATATATATATAATGTGTACTGTGTATTCATAAATACTGTATATATATATATATATATATATATATACACACAGATATAGATTTTTAGAATATAGAGACAAAGAAAGGACGCTCACAATTTGTTATTTGACGTTTCGACAGCTCGGCTGTCGTCTTCAGAATGGCGTTCTCGGGGGAGAGTGGAGAGGACATGTGCGGGGGAGAGATGGGGGAAGTGGAGGTAAGGGACCAATAGGAAATGAACAAGGGGGTGGGGGGGATATGCAGGCAGCCATATGATGCATTCAGTGGGCTTGGTTCAGCCCTGGTGGTTTAAATGATTGGGCCACCCAGATATGCGCCATCTCGCGGGTTCTCACCTCTATTATACTAGCAGATTTGGGAAGGATTTCAATCACCGAAACGGAGAAGCAGTCGTTAAAAGATTGATTGTGGGAAGCAGTGTGAGTAGGGATGGGGTAATTAAGAAAGGTGGGAGATTTGGTGGAATATCGGTGGTTATTCATGCGGAGGGAAAGTGCGGTCGTGCATTCACCCACGTAGAAGGCAGGGCAGAAGTTACAGGAGAGGCGATATATAATATTTTTTAAGGTACAGGTGGCGAGCGGTTGGGAGTTGGTACTGGGTGAGGGGGAGGGTCTTAAAAGATGACAGCATTTGCAGCGTGGGAGGTTGCATGGTGCGGATAGGGGCGGGGGAGAGACGGGGGTGCTTGCAGTTGGGTTTGTGGACTTGAAGATGTCTCGCAAGTTGGACGAGCGTTTAAAGGAAACAGAGGGACAATGTGGGAATAAAAGTGATGTGGACTGACTGTTATTAATAATTGGGAAGAGGTCACGGATTAGATGCTTAATTTTGTGTGTTCCGGGGAAGAAAGTGGTGATAAGATTAGGGCATTTTGGGCGGTTTGGTTTGGGGAGGGGAGTGTATTCGGTTGACGGTTTGAGGATTTTACAATTTAGTATTTTTGCAGGGTACCCACATTTTCTGAGAGAGTCATATAGCTGGTCCAAGTATTTCTGTTGGGAGGGGGTGTTGTTGCAGAGACGTAAGCCATGGACTGAGAGTGAGAATGGGATGGAGCGCTTTGTATGAGGTGGATGGCAGCTGTCGAAATGAAGATATTGTTGCTTATTAGTTGGTTTAATGTGGACTGAGGTGTGAAACGCATTGTTTTGGAGGTGAATGTCGATATCTAGGAAAGTAATACACAGCACTCCATACAAATGCAGGTGCCCAGAGTGCCTTGCCCTGGAATCGAACCCAGGCCCCTTCGGTCAGCAGTCCAACGCTCTATCCCCTAGACTACCGCGACCCACACATGTGTGTATGTGTGTGTGTGTGTATATATATATATACTTCCCCTGGCCCCCTTCCCTTTCTCTCGCACCCCTCACCTCTACAATTCCAGCAGTCATTACTGCTATATCTTCAGATGAAGACGGAGTGTTTCCGTCGAAATATCAAGAAATAACTTGTGAGTGTTCTTCTTTTTTTGTGTTTCTATATTGTGTGTTACTGTGTATTGTACTATATATATATATATATATATATATATATATATATATATATATATATCTTTAAAGAAAGTCTCACAGATGTAAATACTAATGTAAATGAAGAAGCTCTATAATGATAGCGCTAGCGAACAGAGAAATACGCACAAATGAATCTCATTTTGTTCAGAATTTTCGGTAACAATTTTTTCCATACATGTGGGTTAAGTGCTGAATTCAGACCGTCGGTTAATTGTGCGCATGATCGCAGATCGTATTGGTATTGATAAGATGAGAGTGCACACCATTATCACTGAAAATTTAGTGACGCGAAAGATCGGCGTTAAACTCGTGCCAAAGGTCTTGACGGACGATCAAGAGCAGAGTCGAGTGTCTGCTTGCGAAGCCTTTCTACCTACAACGACATCGCGACGATTCCCCACACTCCTCACAGTCCCGAAATGGCACCAGTGGACTATTTCCCATTATTTCAAGTGAAGTTCTCCCTCAAAGGACATTACCAAGGGAGGCTAAGTGCTGTCAAAGAAGCTTGCACGTGTACCCCCTTAAGGACTTTCCGGAATCCTCTTACCAGGGAGCCTTCCAGTCGTGTAAAAGCCGCAGGAAAAGGTGTGTCGACTTTTAAGGGATGCAATTTGAAGACTTTTGAGGCATTGTAGCAATATCTCAAATAAATCTAATTTTCCGAATGTTATCCCGATACTTTTCATGCAAACCATATATGTAGCTTTTGGAGGAATGTTTTCAGGGATTTGGGGTTATTGTAAATGCAGTGACCACGGGTGGAGAGTGAGCATGGAAGAGAAGCTTTAAGGGCACGATGGGTGGTAGCCGGCGTAGTGGAAGTAATGTTGTTTTTTGGTGGGTTTAATGTAGGCTTAGATGCGAAACATTTGAATATTACATGTAAGGTAAACATATAGGAAAACGATTTCTGAGGTACACATATAAATTAATACATATATTATCAATCATCTGGCCTGTAGAAGAGGTTGCAGGGGGTAACAGGTAAGGAAGTCTCTTTCAAGAGGGTCAATCTGGAGGTTTGCGTATGAGGGACTGAATCTACTGCCAATCGCACAGCCTTTTAACTTAAGGGGATATTGATTATGGAGAGAGGAGTTGTATAGAGGGTTTGGATGAGGTGAGAGAGTTTAAGAGAAAAGTATCGTGAATATGCGGCGTGGGTCGTTCGGATAAATAGTGACGTAGAGATGAGAGACCTTCAGAGTGAGGGATGGAGGTGTTGAGAGATGCGACGTCTATTTTAGCCACGATGATTTGGGTATCCGGTTGAAGAGAGATTGAGTGGAGACGGTCGAGAAAATGGTAAGTACCTTTAACGTGGGATGGAAGTGAGTGGACCAGCGGATGGATGTAGTGGTCGATAAAGGCGGAGATTCCACAGGGTACGTTCCAAATGTAATGCATTTTTTTAAAGTCATGTATTGAACATATTTGCACAAACACTTAAAATTCCTCAAAGTTCTGTATTTGGGCCTCTACACATTTTTTTCCAGCGACTCTGCCATGACCGGTACGCGCCCTGGAAGGCGTCTTCGGGGACTTCTCGCTAGGTCTTTGTCACGGCTGATTGGATCTCTTCTATGGACGAAAAACTGGTTCCTTTCAGGGCTGCCTTAATCCGAGGGAACAAAATGAAGTCTGCCGAGGCGACGTCAAGACTATAGGGGGGAGGGGCAGCATTGGCACCTGGTGTTTGGCCAGGAACTCGCGGACTCGTAGCCCGTTGTGGCAAACACCTTGGACACGAGCTTGGCGCACACTTTCTTCGTCGATAAATCTTCAGTAACAATGCGAAACACAACATTAGTCAGCAATTTCAGTTCATTGGCAACCATCTTGATACTCAATAGACGCTCTGAGTCCAACGATTGTCGAACACGAGCCACATTGTTGTCGTTTTTGTCGTTAAAGAAGGGCCGGGAAGAGGTTCACGACGAACAGAGCAGAGTCCCCGTAAACCTTACGAATCATTTTGTTAGTCTCATGAAGAGATTTTTTCAGTTTAGCCCAAAACTTAGTAATCGCATAACGTTCCTAGATCGTCGATTCCATTTTTTCATGACATGGTCGGCGCGCAGAGGTTTACAATGATAGACGTCCTGCCGCTTTCACAGTTAGGAGAGCACAGTTTGGAGACCAGTTTAACGGCAAAGCCAAGCGTCCCCCCCCCCATCTACTCCAAGTGGTTTGATCCCACTTCAACTGATAGGAGCGGCACGGGAAATTCAATTGCATTACCCTCGGAACTCACACTGTAGTCGGCCGTTTTGGGAATGACTACCATGGAGCCTCTATCGGCCGATGTGATGACCAGATTAGGATTGTGGGTGAGTTTCTTCTCGGTTGAGCTCTCAAGTGGAGATAGGTTTGATATGATTTTGAGAGAATAAAGGTAATAGTGACTGAAAACTTGGGAAAGGAGAAGATTTATGAAAATATTAAATGGGTGGTTCGGGGGAAGAGGCTTGGGCTCCTTACGAACGTGCATATATAAGAGTAATTACTCTTACGCTGATGAAAGAGGCTGAGCTAGGCCCGCAGAAGTATTAGAAGTTAGTCGTGTTTTCTTTCGTACACCCACACACATATATATTAAATATATATACACACATAAATGCATGTATATGTTTATATATTTCTACATACGAGTATATATACAATTCGGTTCCAAAAATTACTTTATTATTTTAAATTCTGTCAGTTTTGGAATTTTTTTAACTTGCTCGTCAAATAAAAATAAATTAATTTCTAAAGAATAAATGAAACGGTAATTTCCTGTTTTTCATACGAGGGTACGAAACCGCAACTAATGACTGACCGGGTTTGGAGATGCGGGTTTTGAAACGAATCCCTGCATGTTCTTTTTGGATTGTCCACCCGACCTCAAATCCGATTACTTTGTTCTGGTTTTCATGAGCTCAAACTGTTTTGCTGCATTTTTACATACATAAATATACAATTTTATATTGGCACGTGGTTTAGTAAAAATTATTAATTCAATAACTTCTTTTTTAAAGCCTTATAATCTATATATCATCATTCGAGGCTCACACACACGCGAGATTCATTCCCGTATTCTCTCATAAATAACATTCTCAATAATATTTCACTCGTTTGTAATCGTTTTGGAATTGTATTTAGGCCAATAATAAGAACCCCGCTGACTTTTCATTGATAACTCCTGATTATCGAGGTGTTTCACGATCTAACGAGCAACTGTCAGAATAAGTCTGTAATTACCCGGTTCCTCTTTGTCTCCGTTTTTAAATATTGTTGTTACGTTGGCTGTTTCCCTATCTCTGGGAACCTTGCGATCTACCAGCGACTTCTTTAATATTATTTCTAGATGCGGCGCAATTTCCGAAGTTAGATTCATAAATATACGATCGGGTATTTCATCGGGCCCGGAGGATTTATTAGACTTCAAGATATTTTTCAGCAAACATTCTATTACATTATATGATATTTTAATTTTAGGCATCGGTTGACCGGCACATTTTAGTAAGCTATCGGGGGTATTCTGTGAGAAACTAGTGAAGATGATTTGAAAGAAGGAATCAAATAAGTTAGCCTTTTCCAAACTGCTGGTTACTCTTTCACCTTTATCATTTTTGAGTGAAGTAACAGTTGACTAATTTCCCTTAACTTCTCTGACGTATGACGAAAATGCTTTTGGGTTCCCTTTAAAATTTACCAACAACCTTTTGAATTCCCTTAGCGCTTTCCGAAATAAATTCTTGGCATTCGTACTAGATATCTTGTAATCATAAGTGATTTAATTATTTTTGTCGCTACGGATATCATCCAAATATTTTTTCATTTTGGCATGACATAGCCTTTGACGTCGCAATGCTTTTCTAACATCCGCGTTGTACCATCTAGGTTCCGTGCTACCTTTTATAATTTTTTTGGGGATGCATTTTTGACCGCTGAGCGCGTGATCCCAAGGAAGTGATTTCACGCATCCTCGGTATTTTGGTGACAACTATCTTTCTTAAACCTTAAAAATTTACCATAGAGCACGCATTCTAAGCTATTGTAGTCCCCTTCTTTAAACAAGAAAGTTTTCAATACCACAATTTCAGAGTGCAAAAATCATTCTTATTTCCTTTAAATGCTTCTTATTTCGGACCCCATGAAGCAAAAACTTAGCATTTACTGCCCTGTGGTCACCAATTCCTTTTATAGTTTCTATAATTAAGACTTTTTCGGAAACATTCTATGCTAACAAATTAAGCATATTATCAAGCATATTATCAAGCATATTATCAAGCATATTAGTTGGTGAAGTGACAAGTTGATACAATGAGTTCAAAATAAAAAATTCCAATAGTAATTCGCAGATATTTTTGTCTTTACCTCCCGTTTTAAACTATATCCGTGATCCTGAGGGCACAGCAGGTTTTTCAGATGACCTTAATGCTATACAACGCTGGTGCGACACTTGGCAATTAGAATTAAACTTAAAAAAGTGCGTAGTCGTTAATTTTGGAAAAAGAGCAATTCCCATCCGAACGCCTACTGCATTGGGAACACCGAAATGGGATGTTTTGACTCAATTAAATACCTAGGCGTTACCCTCACTCACGATCTATCCTGGGTGAAACACATACAGGGAATATGTGGACAAGTTAACATAAAATGAGGATTAATTAGAAGAGTACTTGGTAAATGTGATGAATAGGTATAAGAGAAATATTCTCTGTTGTTGGTTAGGCCTCATTTAGAATATGCTGCAAGTGTATGGGATCCTCAAGGTATTGGATTGATTGCCGGATTGGATCGCGTGCAGCGTAGAGGAGCTAGATTTGTAAAACGTTGTTGTGATAAGATTAGTAGCGTCTCCAAAATATTAGAACAACTAAGCTGGGAATCACTCGCGGAGCGAAGGCTAAATTACACATTGAAGCTCTTATAGAAATTGGAAGGACGACTCTTTAGCAGTTATGCTAAAAATGTATTACTACCCCCATCGTACTACGGTAGGATATATCACGCTAATAAAATTAAAGAGATTCGGTGTAGCATAGTTAGATTTAAGATATCATTTTTTCCACGAACGATAGGAGATCATAGGTCCCCTATCGTTCCCCATCGCGGTAGGGTAATGTTCGGGTAAAATTACTCTGGTGTGTGTTCACCCCTTGCTACACACCCTAAGATTGCAGGGGGTGTATATATAGATATATATATAAATATATATATATATATATATATATATATATATATATATATAACCATAAACACAGTAATCAACCCGAAGGTCGGTAGCTTGCTAAGACACATCCGTTCGCATCAACAGCTAACAGCTGAGTGAGGGTATTTATTGGGTTATGGCAGAAAATTTTCAACCTTTGAATTTTCATGGACTCTAAAGAGTACAATCAGCAGTGAATAGTCGCCATCGTGCAAGTTTTCTGATCGTTTCCATCAAAATCGTTCGGAGTGATAAGCAGCGGAAGATGATGAGTCAACTTCTGATTCCTCGCTATAAATCTCTTAGCCGAGGCTTAGGTAGACGATTTAATAAATCGGACACAAGTGTGTTTAAGGGCACTAGGGCACGAGGATGCCTCTTAGCTCGTGGCAGGGGAAGGTAGGTCACTGATTTGGATTAAACATATGCCTTTATCTCCTTCTATTGTATTCAAGTTTGGAGGGGGCGTTATTTAGAGCAGTTAAAACAATTCACCTATTTAGGAAGCCTTTTAAAACAACTGCGTTAGGTAGAGAGGTTTTTACATAGAGAACAAAGTTTAAAATAGAGAAAATTTAGAAAATAACGCAAAGGGAAGAGTAATGAAAACTATAATACAGAGCAAAAGGCTATTAGGTTCGGAAACCTTGTCGTTGAGGCATGAAGATAACCGCAGTTAGGATACTTTTGAGGCATGAATTATAATTATAAGGTAATCAACCGGTTTATAAGGTACGAAGGGTGGTACAATAAGTCCTTAGGAAATCCAAGAGATGGTGCTCGTAGCATCGAAAATGAATTTTTCCCATTAAAAAACACTCCTAACTAGTCAGCTGTATCCGTCATATAGTTTCATTGCTGTCATCGATTGAAGTGAAGAACTTTAATTTGTCTATAAAAATGAGTATCGAGCTGTAATTAAACACTTTTATTTGAAAGGGTTGGCGCCGAAAGAAATCAAATCTGAGTTGGGCGAAGTTCATGGCACATCTGTTCCTGTGTTTGCAACTGTTTACAATTGGGTGAATGAGTTAAAACGTGATCGCACATCCACAAAAGATGAATGCAGATCCGGACGCCCTGTGGAAATGTCTTCCCCCGAAATGATTGACAAAACCCACGTTATCATTTTAAGTGATTGACGACTCAAAGTGCACAAAACAGCAGAAGCCATGGGCCTATCACAAGGTATAGTAGCTTCAATTTTTCAAGAAAAATTGGGCGTGAAAAAACTCTAGGCAAGATGTGTGCCGCGTTTACTCACAGCGGAGAATAAACGCAATCGTGTGGTCGACTCTGAGGTTGTTCTGGCGCTTCTCAGTCGCAATCCTGATGTGTTTATGCGTTGATATATAACTGTGGATGAAATATGGATACGCCACTACACTCCAGAGACAAAGCAACAGTCAAAACAGTGGATTTTTGAAGGTGAATGGGCTCCGAAGAAGGCGAAGACGGTCAAGTCAGCCGGTAAGGTTATGGCCACGGTCTTTTGGGATGCTCGCGGAATCATCTGCATTGATTACTTGTAAATGGGAAGAACGATAACAGGAGAGTATT
This sequence comes from Hetaerina americana, assembly GCF_022747635.1. Classification (NCBI taxonomy): domain Eukaryota; kingdom Metazoa; phylum Arthropoda; class Insecta; order Odonata; family Calopterygidae; genus Hetaerina; species Hetaerina americana. Next base: position 11,094,548 of record NW_027287205.1, read on the forward strand.
ATGCGTCATTATTGGAACGGCTGAGCAAAAATATCAAGAGAAAGCGTCCTCATCTGAAAAAGAAAAAGATTCTCTTTCTTCAAGACAAGGGTACACACCTGCGCAGTTGCGATGGCCAAAGTTATGGAATTAAAGTTCCAATTATTACACCATCCACCGTATTCACCAGATTTGGTCATCAGTGACTATTTCTTATTTCCAGACTTGAAGAAATGGCTTGGCGGGCGAAGATTTAGGTCTAAGGAGGAAGTAATCGATCAAACAAATGCCTAGTTTGAGGAGCTTCCAAAATCCTACTTTTTATACGGCTTAAAAAAATTGGAAAAACGCTAAGACAAATGTATAGAGTTGAAAGGAGATTATGTTGAAAAATAAAACAAAATTTGCCCAAAAAAATGGTTTTTTCTATTTTTTCATATTGCAACCTACTCTACATCAGGTCCCTCTTCAGCTCTGAGTACTTTCTTCCTCCTTTCATCCCGTCCAACATCCCTATCCTATTCCTTCCCTTTCCTCGTTTGCCTGACATTCTCCCATCTATTACAGCCTTCAACATTCCACTGCCGATCTTTACCCCCTTCAGCCAATTTTCCTGCCTCCATAGGATTTCTCCCAACAAATCCCTCTCTTCACCAAAACATACCAAGTACTTCCTCATTTGTTTTCCTTTCGGTCCATTTCACCATCTCCATTCTTCTCCACAGCCACATTTCAAAAGCCTCCAGTCTACGTCTATCCTCCTGCTTCAATGACCACGTTTCCGCGCCGTACATAGCTACGCTCCATATCAAAGTTTTTACGATTCTTTTCTTAACATCCTTACTCAACGTCCCTCTCTTCAACTCCCTCCTCCTTGTGAACGCCTCTTTGCCTAGCGCAATTCTTCTTCCTACGTCCTCACTACTTTGACCGTATTGGTCCAAAACACCACCGAGATACGTAAACTGTTCTACCACCTCTAGTTTTTGCCCTCCTATTTTAATATTTAGCTTGGCCTTTTTCTTTCTAGAAAATCACATAACCTTCGTTTTATTAATATTGATTCTCACCCCATACCTGTGGCCCTGAATTTCCAATTCACTCAGCAATGCTTGCAACCCCTTGACTGACTGAAAAACCAAAGCTTGCCTCCATACGAGGGTGGTCCCATAATTACCCGGCCTGATCTAAAGATTGCGGTAGTTGTTTCAAAAATATCCATGTATTAGAAAGTACGCAATCGAGAAAGCATATGTTTCAAGTTTGAAGACGCCCCGTTGTTTAGTATTTGTTTGGCAGCCATCAATAGTGAACGTTTTCAGTGAATTTTTGAAAATGGAGAAAATTGGTCATCGTTATGTGATACAATACTTTTATTTGATAGGCCTCAGCCCAACCAATATAGAAACTGAACTAGATTCTACTCTGGGTGAGTCCGCTCCTTCGTTTACAACAGTAAAATTATGGGTAGCAGAGTTTAGACGAGACCGTATGAGCTGTCAAGACGAGCATCGCATTGGTCGACCAAATGAGGTGACGACTCCAGAAACGGTGAAGAGAATTCACAAAGTGATACTGGATGATCGTCAACTGAAAGTGTGCGAGCTACTCGTATATTAATCCTGCAATACTCTTATATTACGAGTATTGCATGGTTAGTAGCTATTCCCATGCCTACACAAAAAGGATAAGAAAATATATATAAAGAAGGCAGACACATATTCAATGCAGACACTTATTACCGGTTAGTATTCTACGTATTCCGGACGAAAAATTCACAAATACAAGAGACTTTATATGTATTCACCAACACCCCACCTGGCTAAAGGGTGCGGGGCTGGGGGTTCACGGACCAGAGTGTTTTGTGGGAATTTAATCTTGCAGGCCCCTATTTTCGACAGCGCGTACTTATTATTTTCTAAGGCATTCCTTATTATATTGCTGTCGCAAATAGTGCGCGGGGAACACAAATACTTGAATCTATCAGTTCGACAGTCTAACTCTCTAATGTCGTGGCAATTGTCATTATTAAAGTAGGGCTGGCAACTACGGGACTAGGTCTAATCGGCCGTGTGTCGTTACCGGCAGCGGGAGAGGCAAGGGCCTTCCTCGGTCGTCAACTTATGAAACACTTGCAAAGCTAAACCAATAGTAGTAGCACAGAAGACGCAGAAAAGGACCGAATTAGTTAGAATCGGACCTTGAAAAATGTTGGCAAAGTTGAGGAACGAAAAATTAGAGAGTATAAAGGAAGAGAGGCAAAGAGGAACTATAGATGTTTTGAGGTTGTGTGAGGTGAGATGGAGGGATGGTGGGGATTACTGGAGAGATACATGAAGTTTGGGTACATATATATATATATATATATATATATATATCGGAGGACTTGAGACATGGCTGAGGCCGATTACTGTAAAAAAGGCAAAAAGAAGCGTAGTTCACATAGAGCAAAAAATGGATAGAATATTATTAGTTGAAATAATGGCAGAACCGACGAACTTGGTCATCGCTCAGGTGTACCTGCCACCAAGCAATCCTAGGGAGGAAGAAGTCGATAGAAGATCAGTTAGAGAACATCATTGAGCCGGGACTCCTGGAGCTAGTAGATTTTTTTCAATGGCATTTTGAGGTGCTTTGTGGAGGGGCACTTTGAGTGAGTACGCCGTCCGTCGGATTGGACGTTTAACAGTGCACCCCTAGGCGCCTTTCGTTAAGAGTAGACTAATGCCAACGCCGGGTTTCTCACCACCCTTCCTCCTTTCTCACGCATCTCAAATGGCGAAATGACCTCAGCTGTCAGTTGATTCTCCTCATTTATGGTTGCCCATATTTTTTTGTTCACAATACAAAAAATATGGACCCGAAACTCCCATTATTGTAGTTATGATTCAAATGTATTACACTGTTTTCAACCAGGTAAATAAATTCTCCTCGAATTTTTTAATTGACCTTTATTTGTAACAATATATTTATATTGTCCATCATTAAATTAATGCACATTTATTTCTAGATTTATTTTATGATTTTTATGTAAAAATTATTAATTTGGTCAAAATGGCTGACTGATATTTTAATGCGCTAATTTTATTTGGCTTAGATGGAGAAGACAATTATGATCCTTTAAAATTTGATATTTTTCTAGACAAATAAGTTGGCTGGAACATCCACCCTACTTATTGCTAACTAAAAATGGAAATATTCAAGAAAAATGCCTGTACGTTAGTGCGCAAAATTAGAAATTATAGTCGTTTACCAATAAATGTAATTATTTAAGCACTTCGGGCAAAATGTGTAGCCTATGATAACAATGCCTATAGTGAGTTGCTCCCAGCTACGCTGTCTATGATGATGTGAGTTGATGAATCAGAGGACCATGGTCCCTCTCCATCAGCCCTCACACGGGGGGAGATAGAGAGGTCGGGCATGGATTTTATTTTTATACATTTATGTGGAATCGGTAAAATAGAGTGTAAAGAAAACTTCTACCTTGAAAAGCAAACTGTAACTTAGATAAACGTTGGTCGTTTAAGAAACAACACATCATTTCAAAGACCGAGGCAATTGCTGGTAGTGCAATACGCATATTTTTCCATTTCGCGAAGCTTTAATTAAACCTATATGACCTATCCTAGTTCTTTCGTAAAAGATATTAGATTACTTTTGGAAATCAACGTCATCAAAAAACGGTCATGCTTCAAAGTTGGATGTATATCTTATGATTTGTGATGAAAATTAGGACTAGACAAAGTAATTTACTGCTAATTATTAAGTGCAAGGGGGATCGAGATGTTGCGGGGGCTAACGTACTGGCTTCTCACCCAGAGGACCCGGGTTCAAATCCCTGCGGTTTTTAATATTTTTCAGAGGTATCTCGATCCCTACTTGAGGTGCTATGTGGAGGGCACTTTGAGTGAGTATGCCGTCCGTCGGATGGGACGTTAAGCTGCGGTCCCCTTGGCGCCTTTCGCAAAGAGTAGGCTAATGCCGACCCAGATATCTCTCCACCCTTCATCCTTTCCTATCCATCCGCTATGGCGCAAATGACCTCAGCTGTCGGTCGCCTCCCCTCAAAACTACTACTACTATTAAGTGCAAAATCAAAAGTTGGCGCTCTTTTGCTACATGGGAGGCATAGTTTATAAGTTTACCGTGGGCAGCACGTACCATGAACCAAATGGGACCTCTGGTGAAGGAATAGATAAGCTATATCATGGCCTCCAAGCGTGCCACAACGCGTTCAAATATGGACGCCACGGTTGGATGATAAAATGTAACGATATTTACGTTGTATTTCCGTTTCCTCCGAGTGGAAACTGTAAGCAGATTAGACACACTTCATTTGGAATACGGATATTTTTCTTTTTACGGTTAGTACAGGCCCTATTTTTAAGTTCATGTATGATTTTTTTGTTTATTACTAACCTGGTCCCTGTCAAAGCTGTCGGTGAAACTGTTTAGTTAGTAAATGGTGTGGTTTGAGGAAGTTGGTGAGTTTAGATTAGAGTTTCTAGTATGACGAGTGAGTAGGGGACTTACTAGTTAAAGGGAGCTGTAGTGAGTGAAATTAACCCTGCAACCGACTAAATATGATGACGAATGTTTGTACTGCCCATTGAAATGAGAGAGGCATAAATGACTTTTCACTATCATCCATGCTTCAAATTCGGAATATTGATTATTTTCTCAAAGTCAATCTACAGAAAACTGTTGAAGATCTGTGGTATACCGAAATGAGTAAGCGACGAAGGACCTCATCAGTTGCTAGCAGAGGGCAGGAAGAAGATTCAATAGACGCTGATCCTCACCCAGAACCTGTGAAGAAGAAGAAGAAATTTGACCCAGTTAGTATACAGACAAAATTACGCGTCGGTGTATTATGGTTTATTTTTTAGTAATTGTGTATTTTGTGTATCATTTAAGTTTTCTAATTCACAGTCAGAACTATGTCACCAGCTTTACGATACCATAAGAAACTTTAAAAAAGAAGATGGATCGTTGGTTTGTGATGCATTCATTAGAGTACCCAAAAGGAGGCAAGAGCCTGGTTATTATGAGGTACAATTTGCATTTTTTCGTTTGCTATTAAGAATCGGTTACTTTTCTATTTATTTAAATTATCAAATATTGTTTTTCAGGTTGTAACAAATCCTATAGATCTTTTAAAAGTCCAACAGAAGTTGAAAACTGATGAATATGAAGATGCTGATCAACTCACTACTGACGTAGAATTAATGGTGAACAATGCTAAAGCATTTTACAAGGTAACTATTATACTTTGAATCATCCTACCCATATTATAAAGCAACACCTTTGTTATTCCGTGTAATTACCTAATTTAATCATGAAGCATAAATAATGAAACTCCTGTTTCAATATTGCACCTTCCTTTAATTAAGAAATTGTGTCACTCAGGTTTTAAGATATGGCCTATGAATTAGGAGTAAGGTGAGTTCTCGTGTAATTGTTCTAAAAATATGCCTATTTTATTTTTGTTTTCAAGTGTTGTATACAAATATAGATTTTGTTTGTCAAACAACTGTAAATCCTCATCTTGCTGAGGATGTGAAAACTGTCTTATCAATGTTTTTTTCAATTCAAAATGGCAAGTATGACAGACCTAGCTTTTCGTGTGCTACGGTGAATTGCTGACAGTTCACACTTAAGTTTAAATAAATTGATGTTTAGATGATTTTGAAATCAAATCAATTTGAAATGTTCTCTTTCGATGACACTTACTGACAGCATTTTGTTCAATACCATATAGTTAAATTCTTAACTAATGCTAAATAAGTTTGATGAAAAATTCAGAGTATTTTACTATTTAAGCTGGTTCTCAGGAAGGTAATTGCCAATCTTACCATCAATTTCATACAGTGATCATCCTAGTTTAATATTCTTTTGGAAAACACATACATTCCATGTGATCTTCATCCATATAGGTCAAAGTGCTTTGTCAATCTTTACAGGCAGCCATTACAGCTCCTTACACCCATTGCCAATATTTGTGGTTAGAGTATGCTTCTATAAGGATTACCACTATTCTAAGATCTAATCCACTCTTAAGGCTGCATAAAGACAAAACAGCTTAAGGCATATGATACAAGTTTAGGTTACAGTGTCATTTGTCATGTAGTTCAGTTCCAAGCACACATTACTTACATGTCTTTACCCTGAAAAATGTTTACCTCCTTTAGAAATCATCACAAGAATATAAGGATGCATGTGATCTTTGGGACTTATTTGTGGCAACCAAATGTCGGCTGATGGATGCAGCTGATGGCAGGCTATCAGAAGAATCAGGAGAGCACAAAGGAAAATTAATCCTGAAGGTGGGGAAATTAGTAAGTGTCTAGTGTGTGCCGTCCTTAGTTAGTCATGTGTATGGATGCCCTTAGTTTCCCTCGTGTTTTGTGCTGTTGCAGTAATTTCTGTTGTTGTACTCCTTCAATAGTGAGGTATGTTTCCTCTCCCACCCCAAATCCTACCACTTGTCTCTTCATGTTATTTTCTGTTGTATTTTGCATGCTTGTAAACCTTATTTGCCATTATTCCACTCCAGTAGTATTAATTTGCTTTGGGTTCAAAGTTGTTTGAAAGTACTTGGGAGGGGGGCAAGAATTTGCAAAATTATGCTGTCTTGAAATAATCTTGGACAGATGTCTACTTCCTGCCCTGTTACATATTTTGTTGAGTGCTCATTGAATCTACTCCAAAAAGGTTGAATTGAGGTTTGGCTGTTCTAATTTGGATGTGCAGAATTCTGTTCAAGCGAAAAATACTTGGACCAAAGTTTTAGCCATATCAGTTTTTAAAAATATTTGATAGGAATAGGTACAAAACTTAAGTGAAGTAAGATCTGGTGCTTTCCCGGCATATTTGATTCGTGAAGGATTCATGGGTCTTCCACCGGGTCAAGGGTTCCATATTGGCCGACGTTTCGATGCCCGACTCGTGCATCGTCTTCAGGGTTGATGGCTGCCATTCCGTATTTGGCCGTCTTATATACCTGAGCTCCCGCCTCAGGTGACCTGTGATTGGCCCGAGGAGGGGGGACCTCCTGATTGGTCGCCGGGCAGTTGTGGTCTGTTCCTTCCTTCCTTTACTTGGTTTAGCACCGGTTTCCATGCATTGCTGAGGGAATAGCCCAAATCCCTATTGAAATTATGTCCTGCCATTTTAATTTCAATTGATTCTTTGACTATTCGGTCCCAGTTCGGGCTATTCCCTCAGCAATGCATGGAAACCGGTGCTAAACCAAGTAAAGAAAGGAAGGAACAGACCACAACTGCCCGGCGACCAATCAGGAGGTCCCCCCTCCTCGGGCCAATCACAGGTCACCTGAGGCGGGAGCTCAGGTATATAAGACGGCCAAATACGGAATGGCAGCCATCAACCCTGAAGACGATGCACGAGTCGGGCATCGAAACGTCGGCCAATATGGAACCCTTGACCCGGTGGAAGACCCGAGAATCCTTCACGAACAAAACTTAAGTGTCTTTTGAGATGATTTTAATATTTGTTCTATGAAATTTTGATGATATTTTCTATAAAAATGTCATGCTTATTTATGAAGTTATGAATCTCTAAAAGCTAATGCTCTGGAAATGCTAATTATATCAGTTTAAATTGATCGACTAATATTTTTTGCCATTAATGAGGAATTTTATTACCATTAATTTAAAATGTTTCAGTAAACAATGAAAGTTTGTCTTCCATTAATGTCATTTAAATAATTTATAAATTTCACATTAAGGTTTTTAAATAAGTTGACATCTTGGCTCACTCTAGGTGAAATCTAAGTCTTTCCGTAGTATTGTATTGCCCGCACTTCTGGGTAGCATTACAAAATGATTATAGAATTAAAACACATTTTGTTGCAAACTACTCAAATCATTTGAAGAGAATCATTGACCAATAATGGTGTACTTTTTCTGTCGACTTATGTTTTTTGTCTTGCTAAGTTTGTGCCATAGCCTTGTAGCGAACATCCCAATGGCCTTGAACAATGTCATCTGTGTAGGCCATCCCTCATTCACATCCTCTCAATTTGACCAAGGTGAGGATAACTGAACCATCTCCTCAACCAGCTGTTTTTTACTATCAGGCACTTAATGCAGTTAATTTTGGCATTGGTTCCCTTTAGTAAAACTAAGAAAATATGGTGGCACTATGTGAGATGCTTGTGCTTCTTCATGAAGAGTTTGTTCACTTTTTGAGAGAAAAGTCAATGTTAAAAATATGGTATTGGTTTAAGACGATTTCATAAGGATGAGGGCAAAATCATTTTTTCATTTGACTCCATGGTCAGTCCGGTCTTGATCTTGAAACTCCTTAACTGCAGAATGAGAGAATTCGTAAATTAAAAGTATATTGCCTTGCTTCACGGTGTCAAGAGCTATGATTTCCTCAATGTCGTAAAATGAAGACGAATAGTGTATGTGTTTCTCCAATTAAATAATTGAAAAAGTGTTTTTGAAACAAATGAAACTCCTGCAGTTGTAAGTTTTTCCCTTCATACCTGTCAGAATTAAAATTTGCCAGTAGTGATACTTGTGACGCAGGCCATCTAGAGGGAAAATTTGAAATTGCACTCTGAAAATCATCTTATTTTTTATGCCTGTTTTACGCATTCACGTATAAAATTTCAATTTAGTATATTATTGTGGCTAAACTATCTGATCGAGACACCTGCTCGGCTTTGAACAACGCACTACATTTCTGTACCCATAATATGTGCTAGTGCCATGTTACCATCTCCTCAATGAAGGCAGGAAGTATGGCATCATATTATATCCAAGACTGCATGGGATGTGCTGTGATATTTCCTTTGGCCCTGTTTTTAAAGCATCATGTCTCTGACACAGCATGTGTTGTTTTGCTTAAATATTTGTGCTTTTGGTTTGTTAAAATGTTGGGCATGCTTATTCTGTCTGAAGTGAGGCACAAACTACGTAATTTTCTGACAGGCTCGGAAAGCAGCAGCTGCCGTTGAAGGAAAAACACGGATTGATGCCGATATGGATGAGACTTCTGAAGGCTCATCTAACAATCCAGATGAGGAGGTAAATTTAGTGGAAGAACTATTCACAGCTGTTATGATGGCTACAGATCAAGATACTAGACCTTTGCACACTGTATTCCAGCTACTCCCATCTAAAAAGGTATTGTTACTGAGTTTGTAGTTCAAATGTTTTAGTCGGTCATTAAGTGTGTCTCCCGTGAAAAAGATTGGGAAAGCATAGGCATTTTTTATTTTAAGTGAAGATATATTTAACTTATTATAGGAAGCATTGAATCACTTAAACATGAGTAATCAATTTTGAATGCTTTCACTAAACACAACTTAATTTTTCATTTTAACAGGTTATAGATGATACTGTTTATGTTTTCTTCCCCATATGTCTTCAATTATGTTAGTTTCAAACTTGAGAGATAATGTGCTGAAATTATACATCAGCGTATGCCTATGTATTCCCTTTTAATGAGTTATTTAACTAATCCATATATATATCATGAAAGAGATAATGAGTGTGGTTTCTTTGAACGGTGGAGAAATTTTTGAAATCTAACTTCTCTTATTTAGCTTCTGTAATCTGACTTATATTGTTGCTGTTGTAAGATGTTTTCGGCAACATGTTCCTAATGGTAAAATTTCATATAAATAAAATAGTTGTTGCCAGATGATGTAGCATGCATAGGGTAAGTTAACCACCCATACATATCGATATGTTTCATGTTATTTCATAGAGGGAGGGTTGTTTTTATTAATAATCCGTTTATCAAAAAGGCTTTTCAGAAAGTTACATAAGTTTCAGGGTACATGTCCTTGAATTGTAATGGAATGAAATTCTCAGTACAGTTAATGGATTTAACCATTTCATTTCGGTACAGGGAATTATATATTTGATGATATTCATACATTTCATGAGAACACTAGCTTGTGGCATCATCTTTAAATGAAAGTAAGGAACATGCAAAATTCTAAATCCATCCAAGGCATATAAGATTACAGCATTTTCATCATAACCATGTTGTATTTGATGTATAATGCTCAGTTTAATATCTGCCTAATTATGCATTCTTATTATACTAATAAGATATGACTGATAAAATACTACTGAAGCAAATTGATACAGGCACAATTGAATTTAAATTTGCATAGAGAAAATAGCTATAAAACCAACAACTTCCTACATTATGAGTATGTGAACAATGTACTTCATTAACCTAAAATGATTTTTTAAAAGATTAATTTTTATAAATCTATTTTAGATGTTACATAGTTATTGAAAGTAGTATTTTTGGATAAGTAAACTTCATTGATGTATGCTTACATGTATGAAAATTCACTCTTCTATCTGTACTCATTTCAATGGGTCAAAGTTAAACCAGTTATTAGGATTAGTGTACTAATTTGATAATACTTTTGTAAGAAAGGTATGACCTCAAGAAAATTACTGATATGAAACAATTTCTGTGTGTCTTGCTTATTAAATTCTTCTTGGCTTATGGGTTATTGTTGCAGTGTAATGCATATTGACGGATGACTCCGTTAAAAAGGTATTGTCACAGTATCTCCCGCAGTTTCATGAATATGGGCTCTCATTATTCCCCAGGTATTTGTATAGGTTTGAATGCATATGGGTGATCTGTTTGGAAGTAAACCTACCACTTTGTGTGGCAGCTTTTGGGTTTTTAGGCCAATTTTTATTCACAAGTTAAGATAATAACAATATATCAGGTGTATAAGCTTAAATCTGATGTTTATTGGGCAGAAAAACACATCTTTTTTTCATAGAAATGGAAAAAAAAATTTTTTCAATATATTGTCCTATTGTACTAGCTACACATTTTTCCCATCTTTTGGGGGATTTGTGGATACCATGCCGAAAAAGTTCCTTCTCTTTCGAGGTAAACCATTTGTCAAGCCATTTTCAGATGTTTGCGTAAGTTTCAAAGTGCCGCTCAGCAAGCGTGTGGCCCATCAATGAAAACAGGTGGTAGTCCAAAGGAGCCAGGTCTGGCGAATAAGCAGCATGGGGTAGCACCTCCGAGTTGAGTATTTCCAAATAGTAATGGACCATAATTGATCTATGGCATGGTGCGTTGTCATGGAGGAAAATCAGCCTCTCATGTCTTCGCTCTTATTTCTGTCTCTTTTCACGCAGAGCATGGTGCAATTTAATCAATTGTTGGTGGTAACAAAGGGCATTGACAGTTTCACCAGGTTTCAACTGATCATAGTAGATGACACCCTGCTGGTCCCACCAAATGCACCGCATCTTCTTCCATCCGAAGTGATTTGGTCTTGCAGACAATGTTGATGGTTGACCTGGATCATTTTTTGAATTTATGATTTTCAAAGTATATCCACTTTTCATCACCAGTCACCATCCGATGCAAGAACGACTTTCTTTTTTGTCTGGCAAGCAAGGTTTCACATGTGTTTTGACATCGCTCAATTAATGTAGCACCCATTTTCCAATCTTTTGAACTTTTCCCATGGCATGTAGGCACATGAAAATGGCTGGTTGAGTAACACCCAATTGCGTGGCAAGTATTTTTTGCGATTGCTTATCGTCTTCGTTCAAAAGAGCCTGCAATTGATGGTCCTCAACCTTAGTCTGATTTTCACGTTCCTTATCGTTCAGGTCAAAATTTCTGTCTTTAAACCAACGAAACCAATCTCTGCACGTTGTTATGGATAAAGCACTAGTGCCATAGGCCTCAACAAGCATTGGATGCAATTCAGCAGCCGAATTCTTCGAATCAAAGCAGAAAAGCAGAGCTTCCTACATATACTCTTTTGTAGGCAAGAAACTTGACATCATTACCACATGTGAAATTTAGGTTGTTGTATGAATTTGCTGATGATGTGCTCCGATTATTTTGTTTACCGATGTCAATTCCATAAAAACAAAAGAATGGTGCATCCATAGTAACTTATAAGCTTACTATCACCATCTGTTAGTAAACAGCGGATTTAAGCTTATACACCTAATATCATGAGGCCATTGTATGTGTTATATGTTTAAGATAACAATGAAATCCATATTATAATGATGATCATAGTTAGCTGTAGGCAAAATTCTGAGAGTTTTTATTATTGTTTGGTTAACTTCTACAAAATTTCAAAATCCTTATAAAAGTTGTGCTTTTCAACTTGCATGCTTATTTTTTTATTCTAAGTCAACATAATATTTTTTTTGTGCAGAGATACCCAGAGTATTTTGAGGTAATAGAGCACCCTATTGACCTCAAGATGATAGCAACAAAAATTCAAGAAAATAAGTATCCTTCATTGAATGAGCTGGAAAAGGACTTACTCCTGATGACTAGAAATGCCTGTACATTCAATGAGCCAGGCTCACAGATTTACAAAGATGCGAAGTCTTTGAGGAAAATTATAACCAGCAAAAAGATTGAAATCGAGCATGGCAAGTTTACCCCTGGAAAAAGCAGTGAAAGGATAAGGTAAGGTTCAACAATATGTATTGCAAGGATCCGTAGATTGTGACCACAGATCTTTCAGCTTGCCTTACCCACCTCTCCTGTGTTCATCTTTTATGTGTGTTCCTATCCCTCTTCCTTATATCTATTTCCATGTGAATGAATATTTGTTCGCCATATGGTGGGTTTCCATTTTGTAATGTGAAATATCAAGAAATGGGTTGATTGCTGTGTTTATGGTATATATATGTACCATATTTATTTGGTAGTTGTGCCCATCCAAAATCTATCTTAACCAGTAGATTATTTAAAAATAAATATATGTGGGGGAAATTTTTGCTTCCTGGGTGGAAACGTTTCATGGAATGCAGAGTACTTACTCTAATATCTCCCCAGTATCCATTTCTCACATTGCCTGATCTCTTTCCTTATTTGCTTGTGGTTGATGTCATATAAGCGACGTATTAATAATTGCCGTGTATTTTACTTTCCCCAAGATCCTTCAAGTACATAATTAGACATGTCAAGGATTGGTACAATAATCAATTTGCAAAATGATGCAATTGAATTTTGTACTGTTATAGTTACGGAAAAATGAGGGAATGAAGTAGAGAGATTCTTGAATTAAGTACAAACTTATGATTGCAAAAAGGCATTTTTCTTTGATTTAAACTAAGAGGTGCTCATGGAAATTTGAGCTCCTTGGAAACATTATTATTTAACTAGAGACCCAAAGAGTTGGCCAAAAGAATTGTTCTGAAGCTACATCTTAAAGCTTGATACCTCCACATGCTCTCAAAGATGTGTATACCCCATTAGTCACCTTTGACTGCTCATTATTAACCTCATAGCATTTAGTTTGAGCAAGAGCAAAGCATTTAACCTCATTGCCTAAGGTATTCTCTTTAAAATTCCATTAGGGAATATGAGATTTTCTCAGAATGCCTGGCTAAGTTCTGTCACTAATGGCCATTCCAATAATTGGGAGACATCTAAATGATATTAATATATATAATTTGCACATTGATAATTCGAATGCACCGGAAGTTTCATTTGGAAATTTTGGAGTTTGAATGTGGCTCAGCCAAGAAGTTGACCAAAATTAAATATTTGAGAATCATAATAACTTAAGGAATAGTTCGCATTCCAGCAAATGACGAATATGATTGTTATTTGAAAATTAGGAACAAGCGCCTAAGAGGTAGTCAGTCATTGTCGGCCATAACGGCAGCCCTTCAGTATGAGGAGGACGAGTCGGAGGAGGATGATGAAGACGAGGAAGGGGAGGAGGATGATGATGACGAGGAGGATGATGAAGAGGACGAGGGAGGGGTGGACAATGCAGACAACCCTCAGTGGCAACTCTATGACGACATCCGATCGTGCAGTAGCAACTCCCAGGGACTAAGTAAGTCAATTGCAATGAGGGTGGCAAGTGACCATGCCCATCCCTACTTTAAACTTTTAAGGAGTCCTCGCTCCTCTGGACAGAAGTTTTTCTTCAGTTTTTGGTGCTCCGTTATATTCATTCAATTTATATTTTGCTAATATCACATTGCATATTATATTCACTGAAAAGAGTGAGTGTGCACAAACTGTCCTTGATCTGAGAATAATGGAAAATATATTAATGTGGTCAAAATATCTGTGAATGTCAAACTAATATGGGATTATTATTGCACTGGAGTATTTACTTAGCACAGGAGTTAAGACTCTAGAATAAGGTGAAGTTGGTAAGTTAACTGTTTTCTAGAAGCAAGCTATTATTATCATGTGTGTAATGTTCACTATTTAAAGAGCTGATTTGCATCCAAAATTTGAGCAAACATATTTGTTCGGGCTTTGATTTATATGTAAATCCTCCTCTTTATATGTTGTTTAGAATCTCAATTCTTATATTATCAATTTAATATTTTAGTGAATGAATTTTAGCATTTTATGTTAATATTAATTTGTTTATTGGTTTAGTTTTTTTCCTTTAATGCAAACTTAAATTTTTATCAAAAAAATATCTGGGAGAAATTTCAATTGACTATCACAATTTAATTAAGACTTCAAATTGACAATCTGATTTGCATTCCATTTCATTGTTATAGACTGCATTTCAGGCAATAATTTGCGTATGATTTTAATTATTTAGACATTGATATGAATAAAAATGGTCAGTTCATGCCTTACGTATTGAAATGCTTCTGCTGGCTGAATATAAAAACCAAAAAAAAAAATATCACATTAACTACCAAGTATAAAAATTTTCACGCAGCATTAAGCATGATGAATGACTCATTGTAGCACTTTTCCACTTGATATCAACTGGAAAACTGCTACTCTGAGTTATTCAATGTGTTCGACTTCCACCACATCATGCCTGGAGCTACTCAATTGAGCATAATTGGAAATTAGCTGCTGCACTCCCCACTCTTAACTTAGCAGAAGAATAAATCATCAAAGAACTTGACAGTTGTCAGTCCAAGTTATAATACTTTTCATTATTTAAGTGTTGTTAAGGAACTTTCATAGTATCATTCTTGATTTGGTGAGGCCTTTATACTATACATTGTTTTTTATTATACAATTCATTTAGGTTATATTCTATATTATAAGATTCCCGAAAGCGCAATCTTGTATAAAGATTAAATGAAGGTAGTATAAGTGTACAATATGAAATCCTATCAATATAATATTTGATGCAACTAATAGACATCAATCCTAATGATATATTTTATGTCCATACCTGTATTCTTATGAGGTCTATGTCATATATATGTAACCTAACGGATCACTAAATAATAGGTATGGTTTTTCTGAATCACAAAAATGTCATGTAACCATAGAGAAGTAGAGGACTTTGCAAGGAATTTTACACATTGCCATTTTAATTAATTTAAAATGTCTTCATGAAAAGTTTAATGCTGTTTTTACAGGCTGTACTTCATCAATGCCAGATTGCAAGCAACCTCCATTTTATTTAAATTAATTGATGGAAAACAAATAATATTTAATAAAAAAGTGGATCATAATACCACAGAACAAGTAATACAATGTTTTGCTGTCTTGTGTGTCCAGTCTGAATGTGCAAGCGGGGCTGTCATATTGTTTTTATATGGACGTACTACAGCCATCCATATCCAAATTTAATTTATTCAAATATTTAATCCATATTTGTGTGTAACCAAAATTCATGTTTGTTTGTTTGCTTTTGACCACCCCTATATTTGTATTATGTGCAAATGTTAGTATTAATGTTGAAGTTTTCTGGCCAGAAATTTAGCATTAAATGTGCTTCAAAGTCTCACAAGATAGCTTCTTCATTTTTGAATTGATTTTATGAAACATGGAAGAAATAGCATTCCATTGTTTTCAGTAAAGACTTCCATCTAATCCACTTCTAAAGAATCTCATTCTACCCCAAACTCTCAAATTTTCTAATGTTTCATAATGATGTGTGCCGTGCTACGCTATGCTACTCTCCCGTGCTGAAATGATTTTTGTTGCCCTGCAAAATGTGAACATTTTTTTGAAAATTTTCCAGAAAAATGCATAAATTTAATTTCATAATACTGCTTTCATTTATTTTAATCACTTGAATGAGATCGTATTTGCCAAAACTGACATTAAAGTGCCTATTGAAATGAAATTTTATGCAAATTCCATAAAGTTAGGCCGGAGACAATGAATTTTAGGTGCCTACAATGACTATTGTTAATTGTTTTTCTTGTTTGTATATATTTCCAGACTATTTGCTCAGTGAACCATTTTGGAGATTACCATCCAAAAGATATTACCCTGATTATTACAAAGAAATAAAAAATCCTATCTCTCTCTGTCAAATTAGGAGCAAACTAAGGGTAAGGAATGCATCTTTGCTTGAATCTAATTGCTTTCTGCTCTGTAATATCAACTGAATCAATTATCCAAATATTTTTGCAGCGAGGAGAATATGGTACCATCAGTGAAGTGGCTGGTGACATGAATATCATGTTCGAGAATGCTAAGAAGTATAACAGACCTGATTCAAGGATATATAAGGTAAGGAGCTTTTGTTTCTATTTCTATATCATTACTTATTACAATTTCATCTGAGTAGGAATGTTAAGTTTTGGAGGTAAAATCTATTTGGTGAAATTGCAAGCCTATGATGAAATTCTTTATTAAATTTTAATTGTGTACAATGTTCTAGATGTCTTTTTCAGTATAGGTGTTGATTTTCTAAGGGATAGAAGGGAAAATGCAGAATAAAGGAGTGGACTGGAAGAAAAGGCAACTTACTTGAAACCTGTGCATGAATCAGATGGCGTTGGTTAGGGTAGCAGAAGGAGAATTGGGTTGGACATGGTTGCCAATTATCACCAGTATTTTTAAAGTATATGCTGAAGAAATGTTTAGGGTGACATGAAAGTGGCTTGAGCTGGGAATTGAAGGGGGCACAATGATATGATAAAGCCAGTTTGGTTTGCAGTTAAACAAGCTACGATGAGCCAGACAGCCGAGGGTATCTTTTTCTGATTAGCAGGAGTTATTCTCAAGAAGAAGGAAAACTACATTAAATATTAGTGTGTGAGGGAATAAAATTGGAGTATGTGGGGTAATTCATGTATTTGGGCAGAATTTTATAGGAAAGAGGAAATGTAATGGGGAAATTATGAGAGGAATTGCATTAATAGAATTGGCATTTACAAGAAGAAGGGAATTATAATGATGTTTGGTACATAGAGGATAAATGGTTCGCTAAGGCTTAAAATGTGGTGTAGCACTTGATGGATGCAGCAAGGGGATGCATACTGATTGGGGCCTTTGAAGGTGCTTGGTATTTTTCCCTCCTACTTTGCTTGACTTTTCTCCTCTTGTTCCCTTGCCTTCTCTTCGCCCATAAAGGGAGCAAGAGAGACTTTTAGAATAAGAGAAACTTTTAAGTTCCCCTTATCCACTGTACTAAGATATGTTTAGGGAAATCCTGCTGTTTTACTGAACCTGAAGATAATACATATTCATTGAAATCTGAGTTAAAAATTGCAAAAATATTTAATGCAATTTGTAAAAGTTCATTCAAAACATTTAATTGTGATGATGTACCGTAAATTTTCAAAAGAACTTTTTTATTAGTAACTACTATATATGTAATATATTTTAATATGATTCCTCCACAATCTAATGTCCTGATTGGTTTCCTATAGTAATTACATTTGTATTTGGTTGCATTTTTAAATGTATATAAATGAAAGAAAAGGCAAAGTGAAAGAGCAAGCATGTTCCATGTGCCTTTTTTACAAAGCATGAGCTGATACAGAACGGGCAGAAAATGACATTTGTTGGTGTTGGTGGGCCAGGACCTACTTCTTCAATACATTTCCATTGTTAAGGTGGCTTACTGGAAATTATGTTATTTTCCATGGGAATAATCTTTTCCATTTATGTAGTTCCAGGCTCTTTATATGCCAATAGAAGTTTGTTTATTTTTAATATGCTTGTTTATGCCAATTATGTACAGATAAACTCATGCTGTGATTAGTTCTCACATTTAAGAGGCAAAAATATTACTTATAGAGATACAGGGTGCGGCACTTAAATTCAGGCAAAGTTGTGTTTCCTCAAATGGGGTTTCCCCACCGGGTTAGGGAAACCTACCCCAGATTTCTCCAAAGCATTATATTTAGCCACAATATCGTATACAGTTGATCTGGGGTACCTGAAGAATAGAACTATTTCACTGGGTGAACGCCTAGCGTGAACACTTTCAATTTTAGTGGCTCTTCAATTGTACTGTGCACTTGTCCATAATATTTCGGCCATTTTGAGGCTATGACTGTTTACTAGATGCCTATAGCTTTCAAGAACTCCAGTCGCGACCTCCAGTGGAACGATATGGTGGGAAATTCAAATTGAAATTTGTCCAGATGTAAGCGCTGCACCCTGTATTTGTTTTGCAAGTGTTATCATTTTTACAAAGTTTTAGATGAGTAATTTTTGTTTTATGTGACAAATATCAATTCATTTTTTCTGTTAATTTTCAAGCGGAATTAATTTCGAATATTAAACAAATTGCATCATTTTAGGATGCTGTGAAACTCCAGAAAATGATGCAGAATAAAGTTCAAGAGCTTTTAGAATTCCACCAGGTAAGCCTACCATCTGCAATTAGTCTTAATGTTAATGGTTAGAAAGGGTTTCCTACTAAAATATTCACCAATGTATGAAGTATGTAAACATTCTTGTCATTAAATTATTTCTGTGAATTTGAAATTTGCAAAAGAAATACTATATATGAATGTGTATTTTTTATTTTCCTTTGCTGAACTTCAGTGTTAGTTCAATATACATTTCTTGCCGTATTCTTTGCTCAAATTTGAGGTTATATTGGTTCAGATGTACATGAGTATGGATCACTATACTTTTGTCAGTTTGAATTTTGCAACTGTATTAAAAATCAGCAGATTTTTATAGAAGTATATCAATTTTGGTTATTATTTTTCTTAGCCTTTATCCTGGTTGAAATCCTTTGTGGAGTAGAAAAAACTACCTATAATTATTTAATAATTTTTACATTATTTAGAGTTGTGGCTAGCTATTTCATCTGCTAGTTTCTGCAAAATATTTGTGAACAGTTGCGTTCTTAAGTTCAATTCTTCGGTTTCTGATTCCACCAATTTGTAAAACTAGAGCTAGATTCTGGACAAAAAACATTTGTTCCAGAAGTGATATTATTACTTAGATTTTTTTATGCATAAAATATGAAAGTATCGAAGATCCCATGAAACATTTAATGTCCATGTGTATCCATCCATCACCTGATACTACGATGTGTTACCCTTAATACGTAGCCTCTCTATTCAATGGAGTACCCCGTAAAAATTTACCTTGCAAAACTACTTATCGATTTGGAATCAGGGCAGGTGGCCCTTGGGAAGTGGTTGACGGACCCAATCATGCATACATAGTTTTGTTCACCATGTGTGGGATGAAGGCACATGTTCATGTTTCACATTGTATGTGCTTCATGAATCTCATTGAGTTTATCAATAATTTGGAAGTAGAAACGAAACCAGGCTTTTCGGCATTTAGAAACAATTCCCAAAAGCTGATTTTTACTTGTCTAATTCCATATGCCCTGTATTTCATAGATTATGTATATAAATGTATCATGTTACATGTGCTTCACATTTGAAAGCATCTCTTACATGGTACGTATTTGACTTTGTGTCATGCTTTTTTGTAATTTATTTTGTTTGTGATGTTTGGCAAATGTTTTTATATGAAAGTTAAACAGGTAGAATGTTCACA
This sequence comes from Hetaerina americana, assembly GCF_022747635.1. Lineage (NCBI taxonomy): Eukaryota > Metazoa > Arthropoda > Insecta > Odonata > Calopterygidae > Hetaerina > Hetaerina americana. Next base: position 11,114,255 of record NW_027287205.1, read on the forward strand.
CACTGGATAATACATTCATTGTATTGGAAACTAGAGTTTTGCCTTGAATTATGATGAAAGTATTACATTTTATAGATTGAAAATAAAATCACTGTAATGCAATACATCATGTATAAATTTTTCATACAGAGAGTAGATTGACTGGGATAATTTATCCCAGATTCTGTTATTCAGGTAAATGGTCTGCTAGTAGTATTTAGTCAATGCAGGCAAGACAAGTGATTGCCAGAGATTTTGAGTGGTAGTGGAATACTAAAGATGGTTTTAGAGGCAAGAATGTTGGGAAAGTGATAGCTATAATTTTAATATGTAATATGGGGTTTACGGATAACTTGTGTCAGGGCTTATAAGTACCGGAGTGTGTAGTGTCTGAGCCCATTGTTTGGTGGAGATCACAATTTATAAACAAAAGTTCATTTCATTTTAGTGAAATGAAAAAACTGACGTGAAAGTTTTCTCCCCCAAAAATGTTTTTGCACGCAAAATATCTTGACAGTTTTAAGCATCTAAAATATACAAAAAAACTATGTTTCTTCTTTCACTTTCTTTTCACTATGGTAGTTCTATGAAATTTTGGGAAAATGATATTGTGTTACCATTTTTATAAAAGATATTATGAAAAAATTATTTCGCGGTTCATGCCTATCCATAAATTTTGTGTAAACATCTTTTAATTTTGGAACTGTTAAAAAAATCATAAAGATTTTATATAAAAGCTTAAAATAATACAAAACTTCTCATAAACCATATGTTTAACCTCTGATAAAGTGATAATTTCCATAAAGGTGATTGAACTTCTGTATAATATTGCAACTCTTGATAGTTTGAGCCGTATCACAACCAAGAATGAAAACTAGGAACCGAGCCAGCCCCAGAGCTGAGAGAAATGTAACTGACCCATCACAAATCTCAGATATCGTACATAATCTGAAGTTCTGAACTCTGGATAAAATTTTCAGATGCTGAATTTCCTGGTTACATGCATACGGTATATAATATTTACAATTCTGCATGGATTTCCCTACAAAAGTTCCCAATTCAACCTAAGGGTAATATAAGAGGGTCATCCGGAAAGTAGTACCCGTTCGTGCCGCATGAAGTGCTGACGACGCGAGTAGCCGCTGGACGAGGTCAGATAGCTTCAGTGGCTTGTCTGCCTTCTCTGAGCCAAGTTGCGTGACGCTAGCATTGCCTGTGTTGTTTCTGTGATTGTTTACAATGTTTAAAAAAATTGAGAACGCCGCCAGTTGTGAAGTGAGGGCAGTGATTAAATTCCTCAATGCAAGAAACGTTCGCCCATGTGATATTCATCGCCAATTAAAGGAGGTGTATGGAGACAATGTAATGGACGAGTCGTCTGTTCGGCGGTGGTGTCGCAACTTCAACATGGGGAGGGGGAACACACACGACGATGAGCGTTCGGGGAGACCATCTGTCATTACAGACCAACTGGTGAGCTCAGTTGACGAATTCGTGAGGAACGATCGGCGCGTCACAATTGATGACATCTGTGAGCATTTTCCCAATGTTTCTCGAACAATTGTTCATGAAATTGTTAAACACCATCTGCATTATGCAAAAATTTGTGCAAGATGGGTCCCTCGCGTATCTCAATGAGCTGGCGGCGAAGGACTATGCAGCAGGAATACAGAAACTTGTCACACGTTATGACAAATGCCTTAATTTGCTTGGAGATTATGTTGAGAAGTAGTTTAAAGTATCCTCTTTCAAATAAAATTTTTTATGTTTGTTAATATTTACTTTTGTGTCTTTATTTCACGAACGGGTACTACTTTCCGGATGACCCTCGTATATTATATCAGAAGGTATACCTTCTGCAAAATGATTCCCAAAATGTTTTTTTTGATTACATTTAACTCCTTTTCTCTTAGGAAAGTGACAGTGATGATGATATGGATGAGAAAGGTATAAAAAAGAGGAACAGCAAATCGCGTTCATCACCTGGCACATACCAAGGGAAGAGCAAACCTAGGGAGGATACCCCACTGAAGAAGAAACTGATGGCTCTACACAAGACTTTGATCGATTACGTGGTATTAAGTTATCATCTTATTTTTCCTTTATCTGATTTACTATAATCCAAAAGAGCAATTAATCAATATTGAAAAATATGAATTACTAAGAGTTTAGCCAATTATTTTTCCAATAATATTTCCTCATTCACCTGTGTTGTGGCATGTAGATTTATTTAATTAGGTGAACATTAATTTATATGATGCATTTTGTGCAATGAAATCTAAAAAGGTTTGAAATTTGGCTTATGGATTTCTTTCAATTTCAGCATATATCTTTATTTGTTGGTTTGGTGGGATTCCGTGTCTCTGAAAATTTATGTCAATGCATGAATAGGGTAGAGATGTGTATTTTTAAGTGAAATTTGAGTATATGCTGTCAAGAAAGTCACTACTTATCAGTTGCATCCATTTTCATAGTGCAGTCAAAGTATTTATGAGATAATTATCAGCATACCATACAAGTGTATACATCACACACACTTTTTAAGTGGTATCACTGCCAAAAAAAAAAGAATGTGCATCTTATGCAAATGCAATGCCCTTACCTCTCTGCCCTTCTCAGGAGTCCCTGTGCTGTATGAGTTAACCCCTCTTCTATCACAGACACAGAGGCACTGCATGAGATCAGAGAGGGGAGTGGCTTATTGGCTTACCACCATTTCAAATTCATCAGGCATTTGCTAGTGCTATATAATACCCTGTCACTAAAGTATAGTTTGTTTCATATTTGATGTTTTTAGCAGCTATGTTATTTCACTCGTAATTGTAAGTTTCATTTATAATTGTTAAAATTAATTAGTGCCACAAGTACAAGAATTTCATGGAAAGAGCAGAACTAACAGAAATCAGATAAGCTAAAAATATAAGTATGTATAATAAGTTTATAGGTTGAAAAATGTGTATCTGCTCTCATTGTGACATTTTCTTCCTGCACGTTTTCATTTGAGAATCACTCAGATTATAAAATGCAGAATTTCATCTTTGTGTGCATAAATACATTAATCTCAACTAGCTACTCAGTAATATTCAATAGAATATTTCTTTTAATGATTTGTGATTGCTGTTTATAAAATGCAAGTATGCAATCATCCCTTGAACCCAAAATACCTATGAATTGAGTTCAACTGTGATTTTCTCATTATACTTTTATAATAAATATAATTGTATAATTTTTAGCGTGAAGATAGTAGGCAGCCCATCCTCATGTTTATGGAAAAGCCATCCAAAAAACTGTATCCTGATTACTATCAAGTCATTGCTGAACCTATTGACATGTTAATGATTGAAGCGAGAATAAAAAGTGATACCTATGGCTCAATTGAAGAGATAACGGAAGACTTTAAGGTAATTTTTATTCTTAATTATTATTCCTTTTGTGAATTTGCAGAACTATGAGTAAAGACAAAATGTTAGTGAATTTTATTGTCTCAAACCATTCAGTAATTTTTTTATGTGAATTCATTTCCTTTGGATATTATATTATGTGGGTATTCTTTTCTCTACTTTTCATGTGCCATTTATTTTGTGGAATCTGTATTTCAGTTAATGTTCAATAACTGCCGTCAGTACAATGAAGAAGGGTCAATGATTTATGAAGATGCAAATAAATTGGAGTCAGTACTCATGGAGAAAGTTCGGGAGTTTGGTCCTACTCAAGAAGTTAATGCCAAAAGGATCATCAAAGTCTATGGATACCAGAAGTATATAATTACTGGTGTACAGATTGTGAGCATTCGTACATTTACAATTATACTTATTCATGTTGTGATTGTTTTTCAGACCGAAAGTGAAGAAAAATGTCAATGTACTAGCCCAGAAGTTGAGAACTTTGTATGATACAATAAGAGACCATAAGGATCCAAAGGGAAGACAACTTTCACTTATATTTCTTAAGTTACCATCTAAAAATGTAAGTATGTACTGACTTTGTGTTGCATTATTCAATGGATAAATATATGAAGGCATGAATAACTTAATCCTTTCTCTCAATTTCAGGAATATCCTGATTACTATGAAGTCATAAAGCGTCCAATAGATTTGGAGAAAATTGCCCAGAAACTTAAAACTAATCAGTATGAAAGTTTGGATGACATGGTCTCTGACTTTGTTCTGATGTTTGACAATGCTTGTAAATACAATGAACCTGATTCGCAAATTTATAAGGTAAAGACTAGTTTAATTACCATTAAATCATATCTCAAAAAGGCTTTTATATTACAGAAAATGGTAATACAACTAATGCCAAAAGTGCCAAGGCTTAAGGAAAAAAAATTCATTTGCAATGAAATCTTGTGAAACCCTTCTTAAATTACTTGGATTAAAGCCTTACCTTGTTTATACATGTTTTACCTTTGTATGTTTATTAGAGAATATTATTATCCACGAATAGTGAATCCTGGTAATAACAAATATATGACCCGGCAGAATCTGGACGTTCATTTGTCATACCTTGCAACAGCATTGTACAGTAGGTGCCATTTCCACTTTGGGATTGCACTTAGTAATCATCTACCCAAAGATATAGAAGATGCAGTGACTAATAGTACATTAAAAACTAAGTTAAAATTATCTTACAGACAAACAATTATTACAGTACAAAAGAATTTTTTTAATAGTAACAAAAAAGCTTATCAGCTTTTCATATTATTCATATTTGTATGCCAATACATGCTTTCAGACTTGTCCGATATATTTTAATTTGTGAAAAATAATAGGACTTTAAAAGATAATGGATAATATGATATCATCCTGTATTATGATAATGGTACTATACTCAAAGGACCATTGTATATTTCATACATTGTATTTGCATCTACATGCATCCGTATATTTCACTAATCTTATTCTTCGTATAAATGTTTACACAGGATCAATTTATAGTATAATTATTGATGAAAATTCTAAATTGTGTCCTATTTCCATGGAATACTGTTATCACAATAGCAATTGAAATGTAATGAAATAATTGACTTTGTAATTCCACACACTTAATTTAAAAACACGACCCAGGTTTCGACGTTGAACGTCATCATCAGGTGGTCCTCATAGAAGCACTACAACAAATTTTACACAATAACAATGTTTCACCATCTTCTGAATTTTTTTATATCGAGGGACAATATGGATAGCAATAAAACATGAACCTCTTCATTCATTAGCTTTGCATGCCTGTTGATATTGTCATTTGTGACTGCTGGTATTGGTGAATTATGGCATCTTCATATTGATGTGTGATTTTCATTTCAGGATGCTTTAATGCTTCAGCGTGTTGCCTTACAAACAAAGTTGCAGCTTAGGGAGGATGAAGAGGCCGTGACTGATGTTGGTGCTGCAGTTCAAGAGCTCTTGACTTCTCTTTTCACGTCTGCTTACAATCATCAAGATGAAGAAGGTCGCTGTTTCTCTGATTCTATGGCAGAACTTCCAGAGCATGATGAAACTGAGGGCAAAAAGTAAGCTGACCAGGAGGGGTTGAGGGGGAATTGGAAAAAAAACAGCCAACTCTTAACAGTTCAGCAGTCTCGATCTCTGTGCTTTTTTTAGGAAAGGGAATGAAGATTTCTCTGAAGTACAATATTGTCACTAAGGTCATGTCAATCTATTATCAATTATGGTTGCCCCTAGCTATTCTAAATTAAGTTTCATTATATAAATTCTCTTGCCTTGAGAGAAATAGTAACATGTCATTTGGGAGTTCTCCTCCAATCTGTTCTCTGGTAATAATTTGATTGATATATTTTGTTTTACATTATTCAAATTCCATTTTCTAGTTGTAATTATTTTGTTTCATTTCTCAGGACCCGAGCTCTATCCTTGGACCTGATTAAGAGGAGGCTGGATCGAGGCTTGTACAGGAGGCTTGATGTTTTCCAGGAGGACATGTTTGCTTGTCTGGAGAGAGCCAGAAAGCTTTCTCGCACTGATTCCCAAGTATTTGAAGATTCAATTGAGTTGCAGTCATTTTTCATTAGGCAAAGGTTAGTAATTAATGTCAGTTAAATAAAACATTTATAAGCATTTTTGGATACTATACCAAGATGGTTTCAACATATTTTGTTAAAATGGTAGGCCCTTAAAATCAATAAATACATGTTTCAGTTTATGTGTTACTTGTAGAAATATTTCCATTCCCATCAGTTTTATGATTTACAGTTCATGTATCAACCTTAATGTTTATGTGTTGATGGGATGATGAAAAGTTAAAATTGAGGATTGAACTTTTTTGTCATAAAATCTTATTTTGATATTTTCCAAATTAAAAAACTCAGGGATATGGCAAACATGATTATAATTACAGTCAGTATATTGGCACAAACAAACAATCAATACAAATAAATAATAGTTCTCAATTTGTACAATTATCCATTCAATTCAAAAAGAAATAATTTTAAAGGAAAGATCAACTGAAATTCATCCTGTCTTTTTCCCCCATCGGCAGTGCGCAAGTATATGTTGATAGTTTGCAAATCATTAGAAAGCATTGTTTTACTTCCTCATTGTTATGCAACTAAACTGCCAGGATGTGTCTGATTTAAAGTGACTGACTGGTTTAAGTTTCTTAGACTCGAGTCAACAGCAGCATAATCTGGAAAAGCCTCCAATGAGTACATCCAGTTGTCCCTTGGAATTAAATCTTTTTGATTGTGTTCGTATTCAAATTGTGCATGTTTTTTAAATTTCCTTTCATGTTCATTGTGTTCATCATTTATGTCTTGATATGTTTCTAGCTTCTTATTTTCCATCAACCGGCTGTTACTGTCCATCATTTTAAGATTGAAATAAATATTTAAAAATTCCAAAGAAACTGCGGGAGATGCCGCAACAGTAACTTTTAACGGAGTCATCCGCTAATGTGCATTTCAATGCAACAATTTCAGAGTGTAAAAATCATTCGCCTTGACTGGGATTCGAACCCAGATCCCTCAATATCCGGTTCGAATCCCAGTCAAGGCAAATGATTTTTACACTCTGAAATTGTTGCATTTAAATATTAAAAGTCAAAACTATGCTAACCTAATATTTTTGCAGCTTTGACATAGTTTTGAAAGAAAATGGAGAAGCTGTTTCTGTTGAAAAAAGCAAAGTTTTAAATAGTCCACCTAAATGTGGTGGTAGATGACACTCAACTTAAATTTGGGACATCCCATTGCAAGCATGATTGGCTTATGCTTGCTTTGCTCATACCTACTTTTTTTGTTGAAAGTGTTTCCAATTGGAGTAGAATACCCTTGGCAGAGAGGAAGAGAAAAAATTGTCTGGCAGATTGAATGATGGTCAAGTTGTTCATATTGAACCTATTCCTCCTTCCCTAGGGATGAGTTATGTCGTGGTGGTGACCTCCTCCACTCTCCAGCTCTCAATTATACTCAAGACCACTTGGCAATGGCTGTAGAGGCTATAAAACAGGAAAAACTGCTTCAAGAAACCCCAGAAGATGAGGTTGAGAATCGAAATCCAGAGGAATCTATGAAGGTAACTTGTCTTTAAACTGTACACGAAATGCAGAAAAATTATATTTCATACTCTTGATTTGCTAGTTGATTTCTGTTTATGAAATCATCCAATTTATCTGTCAATAAATATTTTTAGTTTTCTTTATGTTTTTCTTTTTAAAGTGAATATTGTGCAGCTATATTCAAATGTTGAATTTAACAAAAGGCCATTTTATTTAGTGTCATAAGACATTTGGTTTTAATGATTTAATAAACTCTTTGTCTGAATCTATTTGGTTAAATGTCTTAATTTTGGTTATTTTGAATATAATAAAACAATGCTTGTTGGTTAATTCATGGAAAGACAAATGAAGTGTACCTTGGTAGGTAGTTTGTTTAGGAGATTTGGTTTAAGTTCAATTAGAATTTTAATTGTTATTTCCTCACTATATTTTTCGTATGACTATGTAATTTGTAATCACAGTCAAAGAAAAATAACAACTATAAATTTTAAGCCATGAGAGTTGTGGTATTAAAGTAAATGAGATATGAAAAAAAAACATCAAATAAGCTTTTGGTGTATCCATGTAGCCAGCTAACATAATGAAAACATTAAGATTGAGGATATCTGGCTACTTTGCAGAATTCCAACCGCTGAAGGGGTTCGGAATTATCTGTGCAGTAATTGTGAAATTATGAAAATCTGCTCAAGTTGGTCAATAAAATAAGCTGAACTGACAAATTAAACTGAATTAATGCAAGCAAAGGCAACTGTGGATTATGAGCAGTAGTTGTTGCATTAAAGCAATAGACCGGTTTAGTAGTTGTGTGACTTACTTCAGTTTAAGTGTCAGGGTAAGCCATTAATAATGCAAGGCCTAAGGTCAATACTCTGTAGAATATAATTCTAATCAAAAAGTTATGCACTTAGTAGTTTTCATCGCAGTGACTGCACTAGTTGTCATAAATTCATTTATTTCTGTTGAAAATGCAAATCTTCAGTTTTTCTGCCAGAAATTACCTTGTGAAACTGCACAAAAGCTCATTAATATATAGGTGCTAGGTGCAAGAGATTTTGGCTCTCCATAGTATAGGCTGCCACTTCCTTTTTATAAAGCAAACCCCTATGAAAAGGAAGTTATGTTGTCACACGCTTATTTAATAATTTCTCTTTGTTTGTGTAAAAAATGTACATGAATGCTTTCTATTGAAATCACACCTGTAACATTTAATAGGTAATTTACCTCAAAGTTCAATGGCAAATGCTGGAGAAATTCACTTTAATTGGGTCTTATTCTTGCAGAGTGCATTTGTTTAACTTTTACTTTCAATGTTCTTCTTGAATACTTATTATATATACAGATTCAAGTTTTCACTCAGTATTCACAACGAAATTGCTATCTCATTGAATCAATTTTTTTGTATGATTTGGTTGTGAATGGTAAATTAAAAATTTAGATTTTTTGCGTAGAAATAAGTGAGAATGTTTAGTATTAGAATTAGATGGAAGTAATTGTATCAGGAAGTGAGATCCATAATTATTAGAAGTCCCTACCCAAAAAGGTGGTCAGTCAAAATCGTTTTTCAAAACAGTTTGTGTGCTAGTATTCATTTTTTGTCAAATTGAAATTCTGAAAGTAATTTTTGCACCGCAAAAAGATTATGAATTCCCCATTTTAAATTAAATTTGAACTGCTTGTGTTTTCAGGAAGCATCTGTCACCCCAGGAGAATCACTGAGTTTCAATCAACAGCTGTATAGGATTGGAGATTTTGTTTATGCAGAACCAAAGGAACGTGGGATGGAATCTCATATCATTCATATTGAGCGTTTATGGACAAATCAAGAAGGTCACCAAATGCTCTATGGAAACTTTTTCTATCGACCTAATGAGACTTATCATGTCACCACTAGAAAGTTTATGGAAAAGGTTTGTACACTTGTGTTAAAATGAATTGCCATTTGATTAGCCCTAACATAAACTTTCAACCTTGTGTTGGAGGTGTTTTCCCTTCGGTTTTCTGAAGAGGGCCACTTGGTGGCCGAAACACGTGTGTTCGACGCATATCCTCATTTGCGCTCTAATCCTGTGTCCAAATTCTCTCAGAAGCTGGGCCCTTTTGAGTGTGTGAGTGTGTGTTTCTTGAGTGCTTGTGTGTGTGATTGGTCTATGCCAGTCACAAAGTGTGTGCTTAAGAATATCCTGGAATCTTTAAAGGGGTTTTCTCTACAGCCTCGTGAAGGATTCCAGTCAGGATAGTGTGCGTGTGACTCGGTGTGGTCCCTGATGCAGATTAATTTCCCGTAAACCACCTCAGAGGGCATTCTAGTCGAGAGGTTGTGGTTGGTCCCTGACATGGTTCCCGTTAAACCAACACAACAATTGGTCTGACGAGAGTTGCGACTAATTATTACGGCCATTGGAGTTTCTTCCCCCCTCTTATTTTAGCCCTAACATAAACCTTTGTTGGCATTTTGAGGTTTGACGGTTTTTATACGGAATATTTCACCACACCAGTGGGGATCAGCTTCTTCTTGTGTATGTTTTGCATGAAAGAAAATGCCTAATTTGCTAATAATGCAGTTATTTACTGATTGAGTTTTTACATTTTGAATGTACCTACATGTGTTTTTCATGAAGGCCTCTTAAGTCTATATTATCTCCATCCAAATTATACAATTTGCCATTAATGTGATGTGGTATTAATATGGAAAGCAGGCAAAGTCATTTTGTTAGCACTTGGTGATTGTGAACATATTCATTCCAATTTTTGACTTCAACATTTCATATGATCAGATAACTATGACTATTCGCAATCAAATTCTGGTATCAAAATAGAGGGCAAAGTTCTTTGTAAATTTATAGATGTTTCTTTTTTCAGTAAATGTTTTATGTATATAGTTTATTGGGTGCAATCACATAGGGGCATTAAATGAGCTACAAATTCATTTTGTCACTGTAATAGGTAAATTAAACTGTTGTGTTTTGTATTTTCAGGAAGTGTTCAAGAGTGATGCCCACATAGCATTGCCACTCAGTCAAGTCATCGGTCTTTGCTGTGTCATGAGCGTGAAAGATTACTTCAGGTCAAAGCCAGAAGGGTTTAGTGACAAAGATATTTATGTCTGCGAATCTCGTTATTCAACAAAAGCAAGATCATTTAAGAAGATTAAGGTATATATTAATTACGCCATAATATGACCACATTCCATTTTCAAACTATACAGGTAAATTTTAATCTAAATTGTTTTTTGTTTCAGAATTGGCCATTTTGTGTGCCTGAGCATGTGAATTTGATGCCTCGTGATGAAATGATAGAACCAAAGAGAGTTATGTCTGTATTTCGGGAGCGAGTAGAAAAGCACAAAGAAGAAATTGCAGAGTTGGAAGAAGGTGAAAAACTTCTAGAGAAAATGAAACCGGTAGGTTAAAAAGAAAATGGTGTCTTCAGAGGCTACACTTAATCAGGAAGCACGTAGCTCATCCCCTCTTATGCCAAGTAAAAACATCAATTTGCCTTATTTGATTTTAGCACAAATTTTCTTACCAAAATTTTAATGTGGATTATTTTGCAGTCATTTCTTAATTTTGTGGTGACAGTATTTTATCATGGATTTCAATGTTTGTTCTCTTCTTCTTTATTTTGTTCAATAAAATGGGGTCATTGCAAATAATTAGACTTAACTTATATGAGACAGAAATACCATTAGTCATAATCACTTATTCATTAAATGGAAATGTCTGATTAAATTTTTTGAATCGTCTTCCAAAAACTAGTTGAAAGCAATGGTATTTCATTTTTGGCAATAGGACTCTGTGAGAAAATAATAATAAAGAGCTGTTTTATAAGTCAAAGTTTATTGGATGGTTAAGTATGTATACAAGGTTAAAGTCATTTCACCTTATAATGTACTTGAAGTGTATACTCCTAGCATAGGAAGCAGCTTCGGTCGTGTATGTGTGAGTGTATTTGCATAAGTGGTGCCTTCAGTTGTCATTGTAGGTCAGTTTGAGACAAAAACCTCTTATGAAATATCATCATTTTGCTGGCCTTTTCTCTTCAGAGATAGATCTGAGCTTTTAATGTTCAAAGTACTGAAAGAAAAGCCAAGTATGTTGATGAAGGGTATTTTGGAATCCATTTTTAGATTAAAATTGAATCAAAATACATTTTTCAATGTATCCCCATTGTTGAAAATGTCAATTATTATGCATTACAGAATGTTGAAGTTTTCAACCCTCTTGGAGTGGAAGGGAATACATACTATGAGCAGTACAATGTTTCCTGTGGGACAATAAAAACGGGAGACTGTGTATATGTCAGAGCTGACACTGGAAGACAGCTGATTGCTCAAATCGATTCCATCTGGATCACAAAAGAGTGAGTTTTGCTTCAAAAATTTTAATATAGCCATGAAATTATTTCTGTTGGGTTTCATATCTTTATTTGCACGTAACATTTGTAAATTAAAACAATCAAATGAGGTGTATTAAACCTGGATATTTTGATCTCATTTAATTTGAGATATTGTGTAATCCAAAGCTTCAAGTAGTCTCAACCAAAAACATAGGACTTTGTATGCCTTTTCATATCATCATTATTTCATTCATTCATCATTTTGCCGGCCCCGGTGGCGGCGGGGTAACGTCCTCGTCTGCCATTCCAAGGGTCGCGGGTTTGATTCCCGCCTGGGTGAGTTTCGCTCCATCTAGGGTTTGGGTGTTTGTAAATGTGACCATTGTTATCGTTGTTAATAGTTCGATGTAAAGGCCAAAATGTGCTGTTTTCGGACTTATACTGAATGAATAAATATGAATGAATATTCCTAAGATTGGTTTAATGCAGCCCTTCATTCTGTTATGTTCAGTGTTAATTCCCTCACCCATGGATAGCTTTTCTATTTTACGTCCTTTTAAATTTGTCATTTGTTATTTCTTTGTGTTCCTTGCAGGAGCTTCCCTTCAATTTTCTCTTCTATTATGTTTGTAATTGTCCGTTCTTCTCTAGTGTTGCTTGAAAAGAGTGTTTGACCATGCCGTTTTGTTCTCATTATGGAATTGTACTGGTCTTTCTCCTGCTGTGTTTCATTTTTCATATCCGCTCCCTCCTGCTGCTTCCCTCACAAACCTCTCTGGTCACAGTGTTTTAGTCTCCTATCAATCATTGTTAAAGGTCTGTTTTACTGCTCCTGGAGCCTCTTCCAGTTGTTCTTATACTATTTCAACAAAGCTAGATATTGGCATGTATGCTTGCATTAGCAGAATAATCATAAAATACAAATTTTTGAAAGCTGAAAAAGTTTTAACACCTCTAAGAATTGAACAGGAAGGCACAGTGCAAGGACTTGGAAGGTTTGGAGAGGAAGGGTGTAATTGATGCACAGCACAGTAAGGTTAACACACTGTCAGGAAGTAAGAGGTGGAAATCATTGCACACAATCAAAGATAAGTTAAGAAAAATATTAAATGTTCCAAGAGATAGGAGGAATGTATAGAATTATATGGGAAAAACATTAGGCCAGCAAGGTTAGACATAGAAACAGAGTATGGCGTAGATGATGATAGCTTAGGTTCATGCTTACTTGAAAGCTGATAGTAAGGGTATTAAGGGAATTTAAATCAAACAGGGCCATGGGGATAGACAGCATTTCTATAAAGCTACTTTAAGGTTCAGGAAATTGTAGGAGAAATAGTTTTTACGGAAGTGATATGGACCAAAATAGTCGCAGTAGTAGGGACATAAGATGGAGAATTTCACTAGGTAAAGAAGCTTTCTGGAGGGGAGAATTAATGAGCTGGACGTTGAGTAAGGATGTTAAGAAAAGGCTTGTCAAAACTTTTATATGGAGTATGGTTATGCATGCATGGAAATATGGTCATTGAAGCAGGATCATAGGCATAGATTGGAGGCTTTTGAAATGTGTGTTGGAGAAGGTTAAAGGGACTGAAAGAAAAACAAATAAGGCAGTGCTGGGGGAGGAATCCAAAGGAGGCAGGAAAGATGGATTGAGATCATTTTGATTGGCAATGGGATGATGGAGACTGATCAAGGGAGAATGTAAGGCAAGCAAGGAAGGAGCGAGAATAGAATAAGGATGGTGAGTTGAATAAAAGGAGGAAGAAAGTATGTGTAGTGGAAGAGGGGAATGCTGGATGACAGGCTATGTTTTATTAAGAGAGACAAGGGAATTGTTGCTGTACCATTTGGCAGTCCATGCAAAAACATACCTTAGCCCAAACGTTACCTTTAATAATAACTTATATTCTAGCATTGGAAGGCCAGTGTTGTGATAAACTATAGGATGCCAGAGGGGTATAGTTAGCACCTGCTTCTTATGGAAGCATTAGATTTTGTATTATGTGTTTTGTTTGCATGGAGTATTACTGTCCTTATAATAATAGGACAAATCAATTTGCTGGTGTATTATAGTAAAAATACTGTGCAAATATTTCATAAATTTACTCTGCATGGTTTTAAAAGCAGAGATACATTAATAACTTCCTTAATGTACCAAAAATATTGGATCAATTAGGAAGCCACTCTGCATTAACAGTCATTAATTTATGTCAGGAGGGGGAAAGCGAGGTAGATTGAGAGAAATTGATTATCGTTGCTATAACTTGTTTTATTAATACCGTCATCGTGTGTCTAAACTTTTGCAGGGGTAGTTTTATTTTGAAATAAGAGGACAATAAGAACAAGATTTATTCAGTCCTTGCTTACTCTTCAGCTTTATCTGATCTCTTATGAAAATATAAGAAACTAAAGAAAATTCATTCAGCAGGTCCAAGGGTCAGATGGCATTCCTCTGGCACTAGAGGTAAAAATAAAATTTTGGGGAGCAGCATAACATTAATTAATGGATCAAATAGATTCATTATGAAGAAATATGAAAAGTTATGCAATGAACTGCTATGTAATCGAAAATTACTTCATCACAGTGAATCTGAAAATGGAAATGAATCAGAATGGGCCTCATTAGGCTTCTGTTTAATGTCTTGTTTAAGTCCTGAGCCTCTTCTTCATCTCTTACGTCACCCTGCCGCTTCTTCATCAGAGAGGAGGAGGTGGATGTCATCCGTTGAGGGCTGGGAAATGATGAATTCATGGTATCCTCCTCAATCCTCTCTTAATTGATGTTGCTATGTGTGATTTGCAATAGGGGGACAGAAGAGAGAGGAAGGGGAAGAAAGTTTGAAAGGAAAAGGAAGGATGCCTAAGATTCCAGATACTACTAGCTGTGTGGTATCAGTTTTTTGATGACACGACATTAGTGCAATGTCAACCCCCTTTAACTTGCCATTGATATCAAAGGCCATGTAAATATCAGTTTTCAAAATGTTGACAATGTTGGGATCAACATCAATGTTTACATGTTGCATTGACTCTTTTTAATCTTGCTGCATGTTAAATCAGCATATTAAACATCACAGAAGAACTTACAGGGTCTGTACAAAAAGTATGGGGGCTGGTTTGAAAAATCAAAATTTATTGCAGTTATCATTACAATTACTTAATAACGTTCAAAATACATTCCTCCTGCATTGATACACTTAGTTTGGCATATCTGCCACTTGTCAAAAGCCTGCTGGAAGTCGGTTTCCAGAATACTGTTGATAGCCTTTGTCATCACCACTTGAACTGCCTCGATGGAGTCGAACCGATATCCTTTGAGAGCCTTCTTTTGAGCTATCCTTTGAAGTAATAACGTGAAAATCTTCATCTTCTTGGACGTAGTCCAAAATTTTCACCTGCGACAGTTTTTGTTCCTCACTCAAGACTTTTGACACTAGCTTTGCGCACACTTTCCTCATCGCAAGATCCTCTGTTACAATTCTGTTGACAGTTCAGACTGAAAGGCCAGGTTCCTCACTGAGAAGGGCGATGGTTGAATGCCTGTCAGAGTCCAAAACTTTTTTCACTTTGGCCACCTGGGTATCGGTTTGAGCCGTCGTCGGGTGTCCAACACAGTGCTTGTCTTTGACGAGCTCATGGTCTTCCTTAAACATTTTGTGCCACTCAAAAACTCTTGTACGGTTTAAAGGATCATCCCCATAAGCCTGTCTAATGAGTTCAAGGGTCTCCGATGCGGATTTCTTGAGTTTAAGGCAAACCTTCACAGCGTAGTATTGCTTCACGGTGTGCTCCATGCTGGTACGACGACACCACAAACAATCGCACGTCACAAAAATCGACCTCCTGTCTCAACGCATGCCCAGAGGCGACTGAACTAAAGTGCGCCTGAGTGGTGGGGGACCCCTCTACAGAGCCGACCGGTCAGACCCCCATCTACCATTGAGGCTACAGCGAACCAGTCACGATACTTATTTTACGGACCCTGTAATATTGAATAGCGCATATGTTAGAATTAATTCCAACATTATTCCCACTGGGTGAAATATGATGGGGAAGAGTACTCTTAAAAGCTTATTACTTTTCATATTTTTGTAAAATTGCCTTTACTTGCACCATGGTTTTCAGATTTGAGGAGGCATTACTTGTCAATGTGTAATCCCTTGATCTATAGTTGTGATGTAGAAACATGAAAATAATGTGTCCCATATCTTCAAAACATAATGAAGTTTTTTTATTCTTTCTCGTATTTATGAAATGTTTCATAACAAAAATTTACCAATGTCCACGTCAATTTCAACCTCAACAACAGTGTTGATGTCGACATAAATATCAACCTAAATATTAATAGTGACCTTGGAATCAATCTCGCCAATGATATGTAAATGAAATCCTAAGCCAGTGGTGACAGGTCATCTTCAAAGTTGATATTGACATCCACTCGACAATATCTAAGGGTTGCACTAGTACCTGCCCTAACAGGGGGAAGCACAGGGGGCGTATACACATGTGAGAATTTGCACCAGAAGGTGCTAGGGGATTACCTGGGAGTGAGTTGTCTTGGCAGTGGTTTAGCTCAGTCTTTGGGATGACACAAGTGGAGAAGTCTAGTATCAAGCCTGAACCTGGATGCCAGACACTGATGAAGAAGAAACCAGTTTGGCCCTTTGGCTACATCCAGGTTGGCCTACTTCTGGTAACTAGTCACTCAAAGGGGGAAGCTCTCTAGAGGCATCTTTCAAAAACATGATTGCTTTGCTTCGGTCATAGTTGGTGGTGACGAACCACTGATTTTTTTCACTTCCATGGGTGGAGATTACATTAAGGATAGTTTATAATTAATCACATGTTGGATTTTTACCTTGCTGATCGGCTAAAATAATTAGGAAAGCATACAACATATTGTGTGATTTGTTGATATGCATTGAAACATTTATGTTTTTGTAGAGATGAATGAAAAGTAGTGAAAAATTGAGTTTTTCCCGGTATATTTAAGGTTTAATAAAAGAAAAATGTTATAGAATTGAAATAAAATTGACTGCATTCAGCAACAATTTATTTCAACAGCCACGTGAAGTAGGTGTAAATATAAAGATCTCACGTTGAAAAGTTTGAAATACGAATTCACGTAAAGGAAGGTTTCCCAAGTTTACATGTACGTCTCTTCCAGCATCTCAGTTTTCATTTTATTTTCTTTCACCTTTTTCATAGCAATACTAATCAATATTGATGTGTATTACACATCAATATTGATTAGTATTGCTATGAAATGAAATGAAAGCATCAACTTGCAATTTTTTCATTCTATGCCTGAGGTGGTATTTTAATTAATTTAAAAAGACCAATCCCAATGGAAAACCTAAGCATAATATTTTGTGACTTTAAGATTGCAGGACCGGCAGATTACTAGTCCAATGATATTTTTTTTAAATAATAACACACAGGTTTAATTTAGGAGTAAAAAATAATTATGATGAACCAGTGCACGTTATATAAGCATAAAACCTACATTTGTGAACTAAATCCGGGTAAATACACAATAAAACTCAGCTCGTCATCTCTGTAAGGCAGTGAGACTTCACGTGAGGTCTGAGTTTCAGGTAGTAAATTTGAGGTTATGATTGCATCGTTTTGCATGGAAGGCTGCCCAAACATTAAAACAATTGCTAAACTTCGGATAATTAAATTCGAGGTCTCACTATATTTGTATATGCCCCTATCAAAAATTTTAAATAAAATTTATAACAGAGAAATATGCTCAAGGTCTGTTCAAAAGAAAATAAGACCGTTTGAATAAATATTTGATTTTATTAGTTACCCTATAGTCATGCTTATTGCCTTCAAAATATAGCCCTTGGCTGACAATACAAGGCTCCCAATGTTTATTCCAGGTTGTGAATGCCACACAAAATGCCTCTTGAAGGACAGCCTTTAAGTATGCAATATAATTTTGTGCGATGTCTTCAATAGTTTCAAACGGCATCCTTTCAAGGTGGATTTCAACTTAGGAAAATAGGAAAAATACAGCAAGTAGTGGCAGAAATAGTGTAGCAAGATCCGGAGAGTAGGGTGGCTGGGGGATCACCGGCATGCTGTTTTTGGCCCAAATCTTGGTAACAATCAATGATATGTGCAATGTGGTGCATTACCGGGATGAAAGCAACAAGACTTATTTTCCACATTTGTGCTCTCTTCCAATACATGGCATATGTTAACCTTCTCTTTACCTCTTTATAGTACTGCCTATTCATTGTTTGTCCTTGGGGGACATATTCATAATGAATAATACCACCACAATCGCAGAAACGTTCATGGTCGCATTTGATCGCAACATCCGAGATTTTTTGGATCATGGGGAAGGGAAGACTGGGCCTTGGTTTTTTTATCGTAGCCATAAGCCCAGGTTTCATCGCCTGTGATGATTGTTTTTAAGAAGTGTTAGTTGTTGTTTAAACAAAGGAGCAGTTCCTGGCTCATGTCAAGACATATTTGCCTCAGTTCATCCGTTAACACACTCGGCACAAATTTGGGCACGGCAGACTTCATGCCTGATATTTCTGTCAAAATGGTGAAACACTATCCAAAACTAATGTAAACTTCATTAGCAATCTCCGTGACAGTTGACCTATGGTTTGCACGTACTAAATCATTCACACTGTTGACATGGGTATCGTTTGTTGACGTCAATGATCGTCCACTTTTTGGTTCTTCATCGGTCAACATTTGTTCAGACTGGAAGCGTTTGTACCAACGAAAAACTGCCCGACTCATAGTTTCATTGCAAAATACCTTTTGAATCATTGCATAAGTTTCAGTTGCACTCTTCCCGAGGTTAAAGCAGCATTCAATGCATACATGCTGCTTCTCTAACACCTTCATTCTCACTGACGCAAGAGTTTATTCACCAAGCACCCACAAGCTTATACTAGAATCGCTGTTTTGCGGAGAATAGTCGAGATAGGACCATGAGCAAGGTGGCATTTTACTTCTCACAGATGTCGCTGTAATGCAACATCTTAGTGATTGTGATTAGTCAAGCAGTTCATGTGTAGAAAGGCCAGTCTCATCTTTTGTACAGACATTGTATGCCAGGTGAACTAATGTCCAATGACAAGCATTCTGCTTTCTGTACCCAATGTGTATGCAGTTTTGATAGGTTTATATATGTGTGTCAACCAGCCTTGAGTATTAGCTCAATTTGGCATGAATAAGATAAACTCAATTGAGATAAACTTTATCTCAACCTTTTTTAGAATTGTGAAACCCACATCCAAAAAAATCCCCCTGCCAATACAATCTGTCATGATTTTTTAAATTGTGACTTAAGAGCTGATTCTTAACTCAAGCCAGTTTGCTAGTTCTACAATACATAGTGCTGAAATCATTATAATATTGCCATGTAGCTGCAGATATGTACAAAAAGTGGGAGGATCTAGTATAATTTCTGGGTAAGAGGATATTTGTTGTAGTTTAAAATAGATTTCATGGTAAACCACCCATTTTTATGGCATTAATATTTTAAGTGTTTCATGTTCCTGATAAGAAAACCCAGATATTAAGTAAATTTATTCTAAACCTAAATACAAAATTGCATGTATTTAAAGTAGTATTTTTAATAAATTTCGTACCAATTCTGGTGGTAATCCATGCCATTTAATGTGCAGCTCAATGGAATAAATCTCTTACTGTCTAGACCTGTGAAGTTCACTTTGAGGAGTTTTTAAGAACTTAAATTCTGTCAAGTTATCTAGACAATGCAAAATTGTTCTTATGCCATCTATTGTTGTTTCTTATCTAACAATAACTGTTGAATTACCCCAAGTCTCACCCTTAACTATACATGACTGTTTAATCACCAAGTTCTTGTATTTACTTGATTGTAGTTAACGATTCTACATCTAGAAGTCATTCCATCATCTTAGTTTTTTTGGTATCCTGCAAGCCACCAATAGGTTATGTGGCAGGGTGAATACAGACAAGACTAATTTTGATCCAAAATACTTTTTTCCCTTTTCGGGAAATAAATTACTTGGTTCTTACACATTTTAGAATGCATGACCCAGGTTTAGACTTACAAAGTAATCAACAGGTACAATGGACAAAGTATTTTCTTTTCGTAGGTGAATCGCTTCCACAAAGTGATGCCTCAAGCTATTCTATTTTCTCCCTAGCTTGGTTGGGCAATGTAATTCTGATCCTTTATCGTTCAGGGGAAAAATGACATCTTAAATCTATCTGTTTTACCCTTAAATTCTCTAGTTTTATAGACATGATCTGTCCTACTGTAGCACAATGGGGCTATTAACATTGCATTTTTGACATAATTGCTTAAGAGCCATCCTTCCAATTCATGTAAGAAATTTTATCTGCAATTTAACTTCGCTCCTTGAGTGATTACAAGCCTAGCTCCTCTATGCTGATGCCGGGATCCAATTTAGCTATCAACCCAACTTCATAAGGATCACATATATTGGCTATATACTGTAAATGAGGCTATTAAAACATGTTAACTCCCATGTTACATCAGCGTAGCCCAGATTCCATTAATTGCCTTACATTTTGAATATTTAACTAAATGTTAAAAATATTGCATGTGCGGTGTACATTTAATATTGCCTTTTTCCTTAGCTCGTATGTGTCGAAGATACCCGCTTCTTTTTCTTTTTTTCCGAAACCCAAATATTAATGCAATTCTGAGTATTGCCATTTACCAGGTAGCTTCAGAAAACTTAAAGGCACATTATTTGCCTTGTAATAATCTACGAGTCGTGGGTCATTTCTGTTCATCGAGACGGACGTCAAAATAAATCAATCCCGCCCATTTAATGCTTAATGTGATGTCAATTTTTTTATTTATTTTTGGTCGCCGCAGTACTGTATTTAAGGGTTGCGGCATTGTTTTGCATATGCGCGATAAGTTCATAGAGTATTGATTTTTCACGAGTTAAGAACATTTCTTTTTATTTTTTTCGGGCATTAATGAGTCGCACCCATGGCCTTAAAAAATTCACTCCTCAAAAACTGACAATACTACTCTGCTAAAATGGTATGAATAATAACATGATTGCAAGAATCATGACGTCAAACGTTCTAATGCGTTGACTTTCTCATATTAATCATTTTGGTTAAATTTGTGGACTTTAGAAGGTCATTTTATCTACGAGTGTTCGCTGATGTCGAAAGAGCAACGACCTCCTGGTATTGATACCAAGTACGTATGAGAATGCTGCCCTGTTTCATTCAATTTTATTTGCACATAATTGATTTTTCAGGCGTCATACAAAACATGATGGGGATATATCAGGCAAATGCACTTTTGACATTCTTCTTTTTGGAAGCCCATTCGGCGAAACTTCATTGTTTCTTCATTTTAATCCAACATCGCAGTAATTAGAAAAGGCAGGCGATTACTTTTCTCATTTTCAGGATTATTTGAAATCGTGGTGACCGAAGATTTTGTGAAATTGTGACCGAGCTCCGAGAGAAACAGATGGAGGGAGAGTCTTAGCTCATGAAATCAATACTGTATTTTCGCCGGGTCTGAAATCAACCTTTCCCGAATCCTCGGTTAATTGCGTAGCATTACGGCAATTCCTGAATCCTCGATCTACTCTATCGGGGAAGCGTGCGACCTACCGGGAGATAGGTGAACCAAGCCCAATACGGAAGCAAACCTTTTAAAAGAGTTAAAGTGTTCGGCATTATTCGAAGATTCCGTCATATTGTTCCCAAATGGATTGGATTTTTAATTTTTTGTTCAATATTACACTTGAAATTTATTTTATGAACTTATATTGGATGATGGACCCGAAGTGACTTTACTGGAATACTCTGCATTCGAAATTTATTTTTACACCCATCAGCTTTAAAACGCCCTATAGTTCCATACAAGACGTTTGAGATTCGTATTGCAGCGGAGAATTAAGGAGGTAGGATTAAAGTCGAACAATAAGGAATGACTTTTCATGGTAAAATTTTGCGTGTGAAAGGATAAAAACTAATCACGTTAACAATTTTTATTTGAAATGGTTTTGGTGGAACAATTCGGAAAAAAGTTTTCAATTCAAAACTGCCATTTTGCGGGGATTATTCCATCATCTAGCAGCGTTAAATAATGTGTATTACTTAAAATTGTTCGATTCAAATTTGCATATATATGTTTCTTAATTTATATTGTAACTTATTATTCGTGTGATTTAGTAACCCTGTTTATAATACTAAAATATTTTTTCTTCAATTGTAGAGGAGCGGGTTACTTCAGAGGTCCATGGTTTGTCACTCCACCTGAAATTCCTCATGCCCCAACGAGACTTTTTTACAAGCAAGAAGTTTTTCTCAGTACAATTGAAGACACCAATCCACTTCTTAGTATAATTGGAAAATGTGCAGTCCTTGAGCATGCTGAATATATATCATGTAAGTAATTACCTTAATTGTTTTTTATGATATGAGCAACTGTGTATAAAGTACCAATGAGTAGAATATTTGGTGTAGTGTGTCTGCTTGGCCTAATGCCCCCAGCGACGGATCCTTGCAGTGCTTTTCGGAGTAGTGTATAGATAGAAAATGGGCATTAGTTTGTTTCATGTCATTCGTCAATGGTGGATTTATAAATACTCTTAGAGTATTATGTAATCGGCCATGTATATCAATTTGTCTCTCCAACTATAGTGAGATTTTCTTTCATTATCAATAATAAAAGACACCATCTTCACCATTGCGTTAAGTTAGCAATTTTATATTTCATTCTAGCATTACCTTACTTACATATGTCCTAATCAATATTATCACTTCCGCTTTTGATGACAAAATAGTTTTTATATGTTCAAGATGTGCAGAATAATAGATACATGAAAGAATTGCCATGCTGAAGGAATTTTTCAAAACGTAATGAGAATTAATGACATACTTATGCAAATTCATAAAGCAATATTTTCTGAGGACTGATTTGAAAGATAGCATTGTAGAGGAAGTGGTTAGGGGAAATTTGAAGAAGAAAAATAATACATAGAGGGTACAAAAATAGAATATTTAGTGAAATGTTAGAAGCTGTAATGGAAGAGAGTATGTTGGGAAACTGGCAAAAGGATAGGAGAGTATTCTCAATTGAGACAGTATGAAGAACTAAAGAAGGAAACAATGCAGGGAAATTAGAAGTTATTTTGGGAAGAAACACTTCAAAGTCAACTATGCTGCATCATATTCTTAGGCTGGCTTTGTCTATTTTTGTTTGGTTATCTACTTACAAAGAGTATTATGCTCTATGTTCTTAAAAGGTTCTCAACTTCTTGCCATACGTGACTTCCCACCCAATGTACATAATACTGCCTTAATTCTACAGTTAGGTACTAATGTCAATCTAAATTAAAATTTTATTAAAATACCTGCTGCAGTTAATTTTCCAGAGGTGTCCATTGATAGTCATCTTGTATTTCGTGAGTGCAAACTTTATCATACCCGATTGTCATGACTTCCAAGTTTAATGATAAATTTTATTCATAAATACCTAAGAATTTTTTGTGAACCTTCATTAATATCCTTCCTTAGGTCGTCCTACGGAAATTCCAGAACAAGATGTATATGTGTCTGAGTCTGTATACGATGAAGCACGAAGACAAGTAAGGAGGCTGACAAGAGAGGGTTTGAAGAAATATGCTCACAGTAATACTGTGACGGAGGATGAAATATACTTTTTCAGGAGACTTATTAATCCACCAAAGGTAAGATTTTTTTGCTGTGCACATATGATACTATATACTATAGATGCATCAGTTTTTCTCATCTAAAATTGTAAACTTTTTCTTGTCTTTTTTACATATTCTTCTATTGTATTTCCCAGTATCTATTCTTTGGCTGTTATTTCAAACTGTCTTGTGTATTTTTTACGTATCATGATCATTGCTGGTTAATTGCTAATTTTATCCTCGTTCCATTTGAATATAAAGTGATGATTTTACCTTCTGGTGGTGGCATTTTTTTGTTAATAAGTGATTATTCCCCTCCCCTCTTTTTTTGACCGTTCTAGTAGCTAGCCAATTCTCTTATAATCAAAATAAATATTACTTAGCATTAAGCTTTGCTTTGCATTTTCCCTTTTCACACATGAATTACTGAAGAAAATATAGTTCATGTAATACAGTAGTGTGGGAATGCCATGCCTTGAAGTTTTATTTATTCTAAATTGAGTATTACAAATGGCTTATTGACAGAGTGTTGGTAAATTCGAGTGCTATCCTCCAAGCTACCGTAGCAGGAAGCATTGAGTTACCAGCCATATAGGGACATTTCCAATTCGGCCATGAAATTTCAAAATCAGTCAGTGGTAGTTTATTTTCAAGATGTTTAATTAGGTGCCCCTATTGTTTTCCATAATTGTGATTGGCTTGTGCATGGACATTTGCTTTCTAAAAGTGCTCATATTTTAGGTTTTCTCATTGTGTAATGATACTTGCTTTTCATTTGTAATAATGTTATATCCCAAGCTAGTGGCACTAAAATTCATGTGGGGTTGGGAAAAGTAAGGAATTATATGCAAGAAAGGAAGTGAGTGGGGGGGATAGATAGATAGATAGTGGTCTTTATTTGGGCGAAATTGAGACCAAATGGTCCCTTCTTCCATTTAACCCATGCATGGGGATCAGGGGAGAGAAGGACAAGTGGGTAATGGAGGTTGCAGTGCCAATAGTTTATATTTATCCTTCTTATTTGTCTTAATATTTACACCAAATATGCGTAAAATGATGTATAGTAATTGAATATAAAGCCCAGAACATAAAACTTATCGTATACTTGGTGAGCTTCAAATTTGGTGGAGATCTGCAAGCTGCACTCACAAGCCATCTCTCATCCATTTCAGGGTTTTGGGACATATCTTCTGAAATTACCCTACTAGTTGAGTGCCACAAGCTTTGATTTTTTCTGAGATCTTTCCTTTTGTATTGTTTAATTCACCAATCAAATCATCCCCTTGAGGAAGTCTCAAATGCTGAGATGTAGTCCAGGTGGAATCATAATTAATGCAACATGATTTTTTACAATCAAATATTTCATTACTGTTCATTTGTCAAAGGCAAAATTCTTTTTGATGTAACTGCACATATTTTGATTGTGTGTCTTACCCCAGTTGAATCTTATTTAGATAAAGTGAGACCCAAGTTATTGGGCTTGCTATACTTTTTACTCTTTATGAAGACCGGAGACCTCTGTCACAACCTAAAGCAATTATTAATTATCTTTATTTAAGTAAAATTGTGCCATTGAATCATTATGCAATCATTAAAGGAGTATGCATGCAAGTGGTTGCTCGCAGGGAACATCAATAATTTTTGCTTGCTTGCCTAAAATATAGAATGAATATATTAACCAAAGGCATAATTTTCTTTCTAAATTTTACGTATGTTTCTATTATAAAAAAATGTCTTTTATGTTTTTTTTATCACTTTACCCCATGTCCATGTGAATATGTTTCCACTTTTTGGTGGTTTCCCTGTTTGAACATGTTCCTGTAAATTCATATGTATGATGTTTTACCATGTAACTGGAGGCAAAGGACCAATTTATGTTGTTATTATTGGTCTACTATCAGTTGAATTCGGTTTTGGATGGGCACAACCTATACAATGGTGCATTGATACATGTCCTTGCATCTCCTAACAAAACACAACCTGACATCCAAACCTGCAATAAGCCCCTCTTTAATTCTTCATTCTTCCTCCTTTTATTCCATGTATCATGTGTATCTTATTCCTTCCCCATCCTCATTCACCTAATATTCTCACCTCTATTACAATCCTCAACATCTCATTGCCATTGCTAATTGACAAATTCAAAAAGGTGTATTTTTCAGTGATTTAGCATTGGAAAGATGTTGCTCAGGAGAATTTAACTCAAAGGATGAATTGAAGAATTTCTAAATTGTTCCATTAATAATATTTGTAGACTGCTGTGTTTTTGTGAAAAAAGATTAAAAGTAATAGATAATGAAATTAAAAAATTGGTCATCTTTATTAATAATGGAGCTGATTAGCTGATGTATTTTACAAGTCAAGTGCTGTAATTTTATTACTCATTCTTTTTATGGTTGTTATGTTTAGAATCACCAGTATTAGTCACCAAACGTCTGCTTCTCAATTTGCTATTATATGTGATGTTTGTCCTGTAGGCTTCAGTTCTCAACAACTTCTCATTTTTCTTTACAGATAGGAGGTGAGACTGCGCAGAAATTACCTGAAGGAATGAAAATTCAAATGCATTATGATACAGTGAGTATAAAAATTGGTGCATAGACAGTAGCACTTTTCTAGTTCCTGAATGTTCTTTTTAGATATAGTAGCCGGAGACCCACGTTATTGTGACATGAAAGGAGCTGAAAAAATTTATATATCTTTTGATGATCGTTTGAGTTTTTCAATGTAGCTAAAAAATGAGAAATCTGGTTCATTTTAATTTAATTTCTCACTTTTTGGGATTTTGTCCAATAAATTCTCAGAGAAATTACTTAAAACAGCAAAAAATGGTAAGTTGATACCAACTATATAAAAAGAGGTGTTCGACCAGTCATAATGTATAAAGATTTTCAGCTGTTTCAGCTAGCAGTGGATTTATATTTGCGGTTCTAAAGCTCCATCAACTAGGAATTTTGACAGACAGACAGAAGCCAAGTATATGAAAAATATGCATTTTCCATTGCTTATACCTAAGTTCACAAAAAAGTATATCTCATTCAATTCTGTCGACAAATGTTAGCATTCATTTCATTGAAAGTTCCTACACGAAGCACGCTACTCCTGCCTTGCAGGATTTCAGGCGACAGGAAAACTGTGTGAATTCACAAAACTTTTTTCCCTTAAGGTTAACCACAAATAGTAGTGTGCCCATTCAAGTCTGAGGGATTTAATTCTTCTTTGAGGGAGTAGAGTTCGCAAAGTTTTATTCAGAATGATTTTAATTTTTTATGATGTATGTTTTCATTCCACTTGCACTTGAAAATTTTGGACCCATTTCTAATGTAGTATTTGTGGTAATGAGTGCCGAAAGCAAATTTTGGAGAATAGATTCATTACTTGACTGGCAAATATCTGATAATAAAAGTTATATAGGATTTACACAAATGAAGGTATTTTCATGGATAAAATAATGAAATTTTCTGCCAAACGATAATTTTAATGACAACCCTCTGAAATTTGGAATACATTTTTAAGGTAATTTAAATTAATTAGTTTTTCTTTGAAAAGTCATCGGCGGTATTAGTGTTTATGTACTAGTGAAAGTTCAATGCTGTCATGACTACAGCTATCTTAAAAACAAAAACTTGTGATTATCATTCCTTCTTTTTTTAGCCACATCTATCTATTATTTAATATAACTTATGTTGTTTCAAATATTTTGTTCTGTTTTTAGTATAAACTATTTTTGCATGTTTTATTAATGCCTAAGATAAACATTGCTTGTGTACTCAACCACTCACTAATGAAAGAATAAACTAGGCTTCTCAGTTAGTAAAACAATTACTACAATTGTGTGAAAAGTAATCTTGCAGTGTTCCTCTTACTACAGTGCCATACTGATGTGTGGTATGATTAAGCAAAAATTATGTTCATTATAATTCTACATTTAAATTTCTGTAATTGGTTAATTTTGGAATGCTGCTCTCCTGTTAACACTGCCGCTGTGAGGTTCACAATATGTAGATCCATGCACGTACATACACTCACACGTACATGCATTAAAATTCTGTCCACTACAGTTTCACCAGTGAACAATCAAAGTGAAATCAGCTGCTGTTTCAGAAGTAAGGCCACTCGTGGCTACCCAAATGAAGGTTAAGTAGGAGTATAAAAACTCGAGTCAGTTTTGATTAATCATCAGATTGTATTGTGAAATTAGTGTGGGTATGAGGAAGGTATATTGAAGGACCTCTTATTGAAGGACCCTTCCCCTCTACTGCCAAAGATGGTGGGTGACCCTGAAGGTATTATGATGGATGACTCCTTGGATGGTGGTACTGGCACTGGACCTCCATCTGTTGGTTCTGGAGACATGCCTGTGTCCATCCCTATTTCCACTCCATCGTCTGGAAAGAAGGTATGTGTAGAAATGCATCTCAGTAATTCCTGGTTTAGCTTTAACCATTTGGTAGATGGCTTCTTTTCCCTTCACTGCATCTCTGGAGTAGTAGAAAAATTTCTGTGGCCCAGTGTTGGTCAATCTATTGCATGTATTTTATTCTTGTTAAAATTTGGAAATATTTTTTAAAAAGTTAGACTCTATCTGTCCTTAAAACATTATTAACTTTTTAGTATTATTTGTGTTTGCATGAATGAAAGTTGTAAGAAATGGAAAGAGATGTCTGTACGTGTTGGTTTTATTTGCTCATTTGCTGTATTATTTGTAGTGAATCTTAGAAATGCTGAGTGTATAATGTACCATCTCATCATTTGCCTCTGTGTGTCCCCTACCAGCTGGGTATTTTTTCATGTAAGCTTTTACTAATTATGAGCAAAACTGCAAGGGGGAGGTGTACCTTATGTTTATTTGTGCTTTTGCTCGATTAATGGTAATGAGACTGGCAAGCAGGTAGTCATTAAGTGGACAGCAATGAGGAAAAGAGTTAGTGGAGGTGAAGGAGAGCACATAAATAGTATGAAATGTAGGGTTCTGTTTACTGTTCTACTGATGGTGTGTGTGTACCATACCTTCTCATAAATTACACATACCTCTATATTTTTAAGAGCAAGTTCACGAAACCAAGTAATAATTAAGCACATTAACAAGCAATTACCACAGCAGCAACCAAACTTTCGTTTTATAAATATAAAATCACTGACATGAGAATCAATGGGTGGAAGCTGTAACTTTTCCAAGGAAATGAAAAACTTTTTGACTGTTCTTGAATGAAATGGCATAGTAAAGTGACAGCAAATTTATAGCATCACAAATGTGTAGTTTTCTGGTTTCCCATAAAGCGGGAGAAATAATTATCAATTCATAGATATTGAATTGCATCATTAAAATATAAATGTTGACATAAGGCAGACTAATAAACCTCAACACCGACTGTCAACTTTCTAGTCAGCTCTGTGAAAGCAAGGGACATGAAGAATTGTTTTTATGCCTGCATTATAAGGAAAACTCGGGGGACTTCTGAAACAAACAGTTGGTTCTACAGCTTAAATCCTCACTGGCGGAATGTAGCATAATTGTGTGGTTTTATGCAAAGAGTGGCCGAGTCAGTATGAGTTTGGTATAATGTTTTTTAGATTGCTAACAACTTTTTAGCATTGTGTTGGTAACATTTTTTCAATTTCAATTCAAAGGATAAAGTCACTCATAAATGTTACTGTTAAGAACACAATCCTTACAGTAATTAGCATGAGATTTTCCTACATATATTTCAGAAAATATTTAACTTAAAAATTACATTACATTTCAGCTCATAAAATACATTTTTACACTTTTTCATTATTGGCTTGATGGTTACTAGTCTCCTAATAATTATTTGCCATATCTAACCCTGTAAAAGATTGCATACTGACAACTTCAAACATTGCAACACTCAGACTGGCTTAAGGCAGTTGTAAAAGGTGTGTAGCATTCAGTGCAATAGTTTTAGTGGTCAAAAAATAGTGAAGTAAACATGAAGATGTAGAATTTTATAAATGGAAATTAGAAAAAAATGTTCAACATGTTTTTTGCAGTATTGCATGTTTTAGTCATGTGCTGGTCCTGGAGAGCTAAACGTGCCGAATGACTTATAGTTGTGAAGCAATTGAAATGAGTGCAACAATTTCAGAGTGTAAAAATCATTCGCCTTGAATGGGATTTGAACCCAGATCCCTCAATATCTGGTCGAGTGCTTTAGCCAGTTAAGCTATCAAGGCTATCTCCATATTAACATTCAGTGTTTGCGCAATAAACTGATTGACCTTGAAGTATTTACGAGTGAACATAACCCTGATGTGATTTGTGTAAATGAGCACTGGCTTCAGAAGGGGGAACTGCTTTTGTTCCGACTTACTGGTTACGTTCTCGCCGATGCTTTTTGCCGAGCAACAAGTAAAAATGGTGGTGTATTAATCCTAGTGTCTGTGAGACTGACATATTCCTCAGTGCCACTTATCCAGTTCTCCAATCCCCTTAATGAAGATCACCTGTTCGAGTCCAGTCTGTCTCGTATCAAAGGAAACAACCGTGATTATATAATTGTTACGATTTATCGTTCTCCAGCCAGTGATTTTGACGTGTTCCTTTCTAAATTTTATACATTGTTGGAATTAATCCATAAGTCTATTCCTAACCCGTTGCTGATTATAACCGGCGACTTCAACTGCAACCTACTAGAAAGCTCTAAAGCTAAATATGATCTGTTTGACATTCTGTCTTCCTTTGGCCTTTCTGTTACTAATATGGTAGCCACTAGAGTTTGCAGAACTACTTCTACTCTTCTAGATGTAGTTCTTACAAATTCCAGTGCAGAGTTATCTGAAACCGTAACAATCGAGTCTCATATTTCTGACCATTTTCCTCTTCTAGCCACTTTCACCTTCTGTGATAATAGTAACAGCAAGACCATTTTCAGGAGAAAATTTTCCGATGAGAATATTTCTAACTTCTTTGAGCGGCTAAGCTCCCATGACTGGTCGAATGTTTACAGCGATTACTGTTTTGACGACAACTTTCTTTACTTCTATTCTACTTACCTTGAATACTTCAATTTTTGTTTTCCCATTGGGCCAATTAGGTTCAAAACCTCAGTTTTATATCATAATAAGAAACCCTGGGTTACCGATGAAATTCGTAATCTTGCAAGGTACATGAAAGATTTAGCAGCATATTTTAGAAATAAAACTGACTCCTCCAGTCAACACGAATACTCCACTTTGAAAAAGGAATACAGGACTATTCTTTACAATGCCAAACGATCATATAACAATTCTCGAATTACTAATGCCTCTAACAAATCTAGGGAAGCCTGGAAAATAATTAATGAATCCAAATCTATCTCAAATGTCAACTCTGACATTGTACTTCGTAATACTTCTGGAAAGCTCAATCAAAATACTATACAGATGGCATCCTCCCTCAATGAACATTACCTATCTCAGATAACTCCTACAAATCAGTGTAACAGTGGCAAATATCCCCTTATTTCCAACTCTTGTAACTCGCTATTCTTATATCCCTGTTCGGAACATGAATTAACTAAGGCAATGTCCAAAATTAGTAATAAATACTCTGCAGGTCTTGATGGAATACCAGCCACTATTTTTAAGAAATCTTACGAGGCAATTAAGCATCCATTATTATTTTTAATTAACAAATCTCTAAAGGTAGGGAAATTCCCTGCCACCTTGAAAGTAGCGAAAGTCTTGCCCCTCTACAAGGGCAAAGGACCTAAAGACGATATGAATTCTTATCGGCCCATTTCATTGCTCAACCAATTCGGTAAAATATTTGAATTAATTTTTTACAATCGCTTAATATTATTTCTGGAATCCCATAACTTACTTTCTCCCAACCAACATGGTTTCAGGAAACTCAGGTCTACATCCACAGCTATATATCAAGCAGTTAACAAAATAACTTCTGATCTTGACAATAGATCTGAATCTCTTGCCTTATTTTTCGATTTTTCAAAGGCGTTTGATGCTGTCAATCACAACCTCTTACTTCGAAAAATTGAATGCCTGGGAATAAGAGGGACTTCCCTAGACTGGGTTAGATCCTATCTCCTGGACAGAAAACAATGTGTAGCCTTAAGTAAACAAGGAAGAGAGTTCCTTTCTCCAGTAAAAAGTGTTCTATGTGGTGTACCCCAGGGATCTGTCCTGGGCCCAATCTTGTTCCTTATGTACGTAAATGATCTACCAACATTACTGAACTCTGTACCAGGCGTGCTGCCTGTCGTCTATGCTGATGACACAAATGTCCTCGTGTCTGCCTCCTCTGTAGACACACTAATATTAACCTCTGTTTCCGTTACCCAGCTGTTACATGAGTGGTGTCTCCTCAATTCCCTCCTCCTCAATGTTAGTAAATCTTCTTTAATTTACTTTGCTAATAAGAATAAATCAGCTGCTTGCATAACTGTAAATATTGATAATGAACTTATTGTACAAAAAAGTAAATCATGTTTTCTAGGCATCTCTATTGACAGTCGTCTGTCTTGGGATGACCATATTCTCAAACTTCGTAATAAGTTGAGTTCACTCTGTCATCTTATCAGATTCATTAGGCATACCGTCAATACTGAGGTCTTATTGTCTCTTTATTATAGTGAATTTTACTCTCATGTTGTTTATAGTATTCTTTTATGGGGCCCTACACCTAATGCAAATATTATATTTAAAATTCAAAAACGGATCATCCGACTTATTTGCTTTGCTACTCATGCAGCATCCTGTCGTCCCCTCTTTAAAAAATTGAAAATTTTACCCATTCCCTGCGTGTATATGTATTGCGCATCTTTGTATGTCAAAAGCAACTTCTCTAGTTATCTTTCCAATGCCAACGTTCACAATTATAACACAAGGCATTCTGCTGACCTCCACCAAAACTTTGTCAGAACCTGTACCACCGCCCATGGACCTAAACATATGGGCCTCAGGATTTTTAATAAACTTCCTAAAGAACTGAAAGCACAACATAAGCTGCCTATATTTAAGCTCAACCTTCAGAAATATTTACTCTGTAAAATGTTTTATTCTATTAATGAACTTCTTGTCCCATGAGTTTCTTTGTATTTAAACATGTACTTAGTATTTATCATTTCTTTATATAACATTGACGTGTCCTATATCTGTGCTTGTTTTTTACAATTGTACAAATCTGCTGGGCAAATAAAATTACTTACTTACTTACTTACTTAGGCGTCCTTTTAAACTCTGAAATCGTCACAACATCTTGTTCCTTTAAAAGCCCCAAAATTGCAGAGTTGAAGAGGACGCCTCGATAGCTTAAGTGGCTATAGCACGCGATCGGATATTAAGGGATCTGGGTTCGAATCCCAGTCAAGGCGAATGATTTTTACACTCTGAAATTGTTGCATTGAAATGCACATTAGCGGATGACTCCGTTAAAAGTTACTGTTGCGGCATCTCCCACAGTTTCTTTGAAAATTGAAATGATGTTTGCATTAGCAATGAAATCTGAATCATTTCTGGAATTATTTTATGGAACCAGACACATTACAGGTTTTTCATTGACATTTGACAACTATTACATATTGTTTGTAATTTATTTTTTCTGTGATCCTTTGGAAGATTCTCATTTTGCATAATTGAATCTTACCTACTAGAGTGTCTCTTTATTATAGGTAAAAATCTAGATGAAACTTTTTTTGTGAGTTTGAGTGGTAGAAATCATAATGCCGTGATTAGCTAGGATGTCTGTTTAATTCTGATAACATATAATATAAGAACTTTGATGTAGTAAAACATGCACACCATCATACAACATCAATTGCAAAATACAAAACAAAAGAACATGTGTTTGTGTTCACGTGCTTGTCTTGGATAGCTTTCACAAAGAGTCAGCATTCTAAAAGGTCCAGAAAGCCTTTTGTCACATGAATATCATTGGGGTTCAAAATGTGATAAATCTCTAGGTCCTGACCTTTCCAAAGCCATCTTGAAGTGCAACAGTTTCAGAGTGTAAAAATCATTCGCCTTGACTGGGATTCGAACCCAGATCCCTCAATATCCGGTCGAGTGCTTTAGCCACTTAAGCTACCGAGGCGTCCTCTTAAACTCTGAAATTTTGGGGCTTTTAAAGGAACAAGATGGTGTGACGAAATACCGTACATACAATGTCACAGGCATTCGTAGTCGTGCGCAAGGCGCCACAGTCCACGAGGTTAAAGCCAACTTTAAACACTTATGGTGTTTTCACTTTGACAAATTCCAAAGAAACTGCGGGAGATGCCGCAACAGTAACTTTTAACGGAGTCATCCGCTAATGTGCATTTCAATGCAACAGTTTCAGAGTGTAAAAATCATTCGCCTTGACTGGGATTCGAACCCAGATCCCTCAATATCCGGTCGAGTGCTTTAGCCACTTAAGCTACCGAGGCGTCCTCTTAAACTCTGAAATTTTGGGGCTTTTAAAGGAACAAGATGGTGTGACGAAATACCGTACATACAATGTCACAGGCATTCGTAGTCGTGCGCAAGGCGCCACAGTCCACGAGGTTAAAGCCAACTTTAAACACTTATGGTGTTTTCACTTTGACAAATTCCAAAGAAACTGCGGGAGATGCCGCAACAGTAACTTTTAACGGAGTCATCCGCTAATGTGCATTTCAATGCAACAGTTTCAGAGTGTAAAAATCATTCGCCTTGACTGGGATTCGAGGATTAAGAGGACGCCTCGGTAGCTTAAGTGGCTAAAGCACTCGACCGGATATTGAGGGATCTGGGTTCGAATCCCAGTCAAGGCGAATGATTTTTACACTCTGAAACTGTTGCATTGAAATGCACATTAGCGGATGACTCCGTTAAAAGTTACTGTTGCGGCATCTCCCGCAGTTTCTTTGGAATTTGTCAAAGTGAAAACACCATAAGTGTTTAAAGTTGGCTTTAACCTCGTGGACTGTGGCGCCTTGCGCACGACTACGAATGCCTGTGACATTGTATGTACGGTATTTCGTCACACCATCTTGTTCCTTTAAAAGCCCCAAAATTTCAGAGTTTAAGAGGACGCCTCGGTAGCTTAAGTGGCTAAAGCACTCGACCGGATATTGAGGGATCTGGGTTCGAATCCCAGTCAAGGCGAATGATTTTTACACTCTGAAACTGTTGCATTGAAATGCACATTAGCGGATGACTCCGTTAAAAGTTACTGTTGCGGCATCTCCCGCAGTTTCTTTGGAATTTGTCAAAGTGAAAACACCATAAGTGTTTAAAGTTGGCTTTAACCTCGTGGACTGTGGCGCCTTGCGCACGACTACGAATGCCTGTGACATTGTATGTACGGTATTCCGTCACACCATCTTGTTCCTTTAAAAGCCCCAAAATTTCAGAGTTTAAGAGGACGCCTCGGTAGCTTAAGTGGCTAAAGCACTCGACCGGATATTGAGGGATCTGGGTTCGAATCCCAGTCAAGGCGAATGATTTTTACACTCTGAAACTGTTGCATTGAAATGCACATTAGCGGATGACTCCGTTAAAAGTTACTGTTGCGGCATCTCCCGCAGTTTCTTTGGAATTTGCCATCTTGAAGTGGTAATGAGCTATGAAATCAAGAGCAACATAAACGGAAACTACTTCCAACAATTCTGATTTGTTCTGATTCGCCGACACTGCTTTGTGTTCGCAACTTCAGAATATGGAATTTTTTCTTTTTGAAACTGTTTGAAAATTCACATTTTTTCATCAATTTCTACTGTATAATGAACGCTGTCAAGCTGTGAGGCATACAGGCATGCCTTGAGTGTTCATACAGATTAAAATGATAAGATTAGAATGTAATGATAGACAAAAAAGGGTAGAGTAGCAACAGTTTTGGAAAGACAAAGGGGAAATTTTATAAGCTCGTTATTATTTATCTATTATAAGAAGGAAGCTTCTGTGAAGAACATGCGGATAAGAAATTCCATTCAGTTTAAAATGTGGGCGGTAATAGCCACCGAATGGCATATGTCAACACGGGAGACAAGATGAGTAGCTGTTGGCTGTTGTGTTTGGAAAGGTTATTTTTGGCATAACTAACCCCACTATCATTTACAACTAATAATTTTATCCTCCTTTTACATAATGTTTTTCATATTCAATTCTGATGTTACTAAAAGTAAACCTCAAAGAGATGGTTCCAACAACTCTTCCAATTCATATATGGTTGTTCTAGCAATAAGGAACAATTGCTTTATCAAGCAGAGTGTACTTTAATGCAAAAGGCAACATGCCCTGGCTGTTCTTAGGAAAATGCTCATAGTGCTGTGATCATCAAAGGGAAAAGACAGATTTCAATTTTAGGAATTGTGATTTGGCGAACTTGTTGTGTAATATTTTGCAAACTTTGCCTTGCACCTACAAATTGCCTTTCTCATTTTCATGTGAAAGGCAATTTGTAGGTGAAATATGGAGCTTGGATAGGAACTTCGCCGCAAAAATGTGAGTAAACTATAAACTAGTATAACTTTGTCTTGTGTTTACCTTTCAAGTAAATAAAAAATGTATAACTCTTTTTAAATCACCAAAAGGGTAGCATGTTCATTTGACTAAGTTTTTACAGCAAGATTTTTTGTTCAAAAATTATGTGATTGTCATGCCATGAGATTTCACGACTTATGCATTTAAATTTTAAAAGCTGTGATTTTAAATTCATCAGTCATCATAATTCATTTATGAATTTCAGTGCATAAATATTTTAACTCTCTTAAGGTTTTAAATTGACCTCAATGTCAAGGGACAACTCTGGTCGATCAGTAAATTATGCATTCTGTTCTTACGTCAGGCATGTGAGTTGTCTTGTCAAGCATGGGTATTGTCTTGTCATGCTTTGGTTTTTCTGGTGCTAAACTAATGACATGAATGACCTCAGTAGTTGG
Source organism: Hetaerina americana (assembly GCF_022747635.1). NCBI lineage: Eukaryota > Metazoa > Arthropoda > Insecta > Odonata > Calopterygidae > Hetaerina > Hetaerina americana. Next base: position 11,150,622 of record NW_027287205.1, read on the forward strand.
AACATCTCAAAAACAAAAATAGTACTACTTCAAAACCAAACCACAGCTATCGATGCAAAGGTTGGTTTGATAGGTGAGGGTAGAGCTCTCCTAGTACTGAACCCGGCAGGATGTGAAAGCAACACATCAGGGTAGAAGGGCCAGATCATTTACCTGTAATACCAATGGTTTCCCGGGAAGATTTGGCACCCAAAAAATCGCACAGCAATGGTGAAACCAAGGGTGCCTAGGAATCGAACCCAGGCGGTCAGTAGTCAAGTCAATACCTACTAGACGTCCACTTTCCCCTACACAACTTCATATGTTTGTAACTTGGCATATCCTAGCACAAAGATGTGTATATATATATATATATATATATATATATATATATATATATATATATATATATATATATATATATATACATACAAACATATATATATATATATACATATATATTGGGGAACTATAAACAAGGGCTTGTACTCTACAAAATATGGTGATAGTCATATATTGTTGGGATTGAAACTTCTTTCTTGTATTCTTTTCAATATCATTCTGTGTGTTTTCATGCATTTTTTCAATCTTGGAAAATCACAACTTGAACCCAATGATGCCAACTTATTTTGCTATTTATTGGCTGTTCATCATTTACTAGAGCTGACATAGCCAAAATTGCAGCTTCTTGTCATAGCTTGTGGTAGGAAAGATTTTATTTTCATGTACAGAATTTGTGTATTTGCTGTTATAATATTTTTAAAACTTAAGTTACTTCTATGTGCTGAGCCATACAGTGTTTAAGTGATACTGGCTATTTTTGTGACTGTAGAACTATAGGTACATAAGGTAATGCAATAATTCAATTACCTTTATGGTGTATGATAATGAATATTCTCAAAATTCTTTAATTTGCAAATTAATGTAATTGATAATGCATGTAAATCTCGAACTTGGTGTACACAATTTGTTATTCTTATTTTTAGACGCAAACAACCATTCTTAAATAAAGAGAAAGAAAATTACATATCATTTATACTTTCGAAAATATTTATCGTGAATACAAAGAAATATGCTAAGAAAAGCCACCAAATTCAATACAGTTTATTGTAAACAAATAAAAATCATCAGAAAGTTATTAGAAATTCTGGGATTCATAATCACAGTGGTAGAGAAAATTATGTACAACTAATCATATATGTACTACTGCATATTTACCTTCTAAGTTGCATGACCAAGCCATCAAATTATCTTTTAATGGCTATTGTCCCTCTGTCCCCTTTGCTGTACATCTCCTGTGATGGCTTGCGGGATAATGTGTAGATTTTATTTCAACAAATATTTTCAGTCACCTGCTCTATTTTTAACCAATCTTTACATAGTAATTTCTGTCATTTAAAGCAAAAAAGCTAATCCCATAAAGTGGAATTAAGTTTCATTCTAATGAGGAAAAATTGCTCACCTTCAAGTGCTGTACAAATTTTAACTCTTAACATTGCATTTACAGAAGGCTCCCAGCAAAAAACAAGTGTCTGGATACATCCTCTACTCAGGTGATGTTAGGAGAGGTATTGCAGCAAAATTTCCCGATTCATCATTTGGTGAAATTAGTAGAATTGTGGGGAATGAGGTGAGTTTGTTCATTGCATTTATTGTAGTTTTACCCTTCCCTGCACATATTCTTTGATGCCTCCCTACTGTTATAATCATCATATTATGTGCTTCGGAGTAAACCATATCAAAAATATATGGGATAATCCAACTGTGGCAACATTAAAAGGCAATAAGCATCCATACCATGGTATTTTACTTTGTTATGCTCCATTTCACCCATAGGCTGTGCAGAAGAGGGAATGTAATTGATTGGCTCGGGGATAACCTTGCAAAATCTAGTGATATCCATAGTGAATAAAATGCCTGTGTACAATTTAATGCAGTTTATTGACTGAACAATTATAACATTTTTATTTGTATCATATTCAAGTTTGGCATTTCAAGGTATAATGTTGTTTTTAAAATGATGCAGTCAAGAAATTTGAATTGATTGGTTGCTAATAAATGATCTGAAGCTGTACAAAATGGTCATAATCCTCCGCAGTCTGGAGAGTGAAGTTCAAGATGTGGCTGGCACATACTGTTTGTGGAAAGAAATAATTTTGGCATCTATTTGTATAATGTTATGTTTGTGGTCCAATTGGTATACAGGGTCTCACCCAAAAGTGGTAGGACTGATTTTTTTACAAGAATTTTATTGACAATATACTTACATCGACTTAATAATCTTCAAAGTATGCTTCTTGAGCTGCTACACACTTAGTATAACGTTGCTCCCATTCCCCGTACGCCCGCTGGAAATTTTCTTTGGGGATGCCATTGATGACCCTCGTCGAAGCCTCTTGAATGGCCTTTATCGAGTCAAAACGTCGTCCCTTGAGCTGTCTTTTCATCAGGGAGAAGAAGAAGAAGTCCTGTGGTGCCAGATCGGGAGAACAGGGCGGGTGCGGCAACGTGGCAATGCCATATTTGGCCAGGAGCTGTCTGACGACGAGCGCACCATGGCAGAATTTTCGGCACCATCTTGGCGCACACCTTGCGCATGGCCAAATCCTGTGAAATAATGCGTTCGACGTTGGATGCAGACAGACCCAACTGGTCTGCAATTTCTTCACTGGTTAAGCGTCGGTCTGTGCTCAGCAGTGTCCTCACTCTGTCCACATTCGTGTCGGTTCTTGCCGTCGACGGCCGTCCGGAGCGATGGTCGTCTTCTGGTCGGGCTGTTGGTCGACACTCAGAATTTTCGGCACTATCTTGGCGCACACCTTGCTCATGGCCAAATCCTGTGAAATAATGCGTTCGACGTTGGATGCAGACAGACCCAACTGGTCTGCAATTTCTTCACTGGTTAAGCGTCGGTCTGTGCTCAGCAGTGTCCTCACTCTGTCCACATTCGTGTCGGTTCTTGCCGTCGACGGCCGTCCGGAGCGATGGTCGTCTTCAACGAGCTCCCTACCCTCTTTTAACAACTTGTGCCACTCAAGTACTGTGAAACAGCTTAAGGCAGTGTCCCCATAAGCCTGCTTGATCATATCGAGGGTCTCAGTTGCCGTCTTCCCGAGTTTCACACAAAACTTCACGGAATAATGTTGCTCTAAATTCAGATTCATTTTGTTTTTCGGCACGGACAAAAAACTTGCTTCACTAAAAACGGTGTCCTCACTCAACTACAGCCCGCAGGTGACTGAGGTTGTTATCGGTCTGTTGCTAAGAGCCCCCTCCACCTTACCCTGCCAGGCGGACCCCCCTCCACCGCGCCAGAGAAAATCAGTCCTACCACTTTTGGGTGCCACCCTGTATAATGTAGATTGTAAATGCATTGGGATGGAACTCAATTTTCTCATTCGATTATAGTCTAGTCGTGAAATGTTTAATTTTTTCTGGTGATATTTTTAATTATGCTTATCATTTCAGCTTTTGTTTGATTTGTAATGGGATTAAAGAATTTGCTCCAATACAATTTTGAGATGACTATTTTATATGCAATGACAATTTTGAGACTGCTCGTCAGTGAACATGAGCATTCTAACCATAGTAAATCCCTCGTTCAGTTGACTAACACTTAGGTTGATCTAGGACTACCAACAATTATATAGATGATATTTAGAGTAACTGGAAGGTATAGGTAACCTTGACTTTAACTAGGCGTTATAAAACCAGGCCTGCATGTATTAAATTCCTGAGTTGCCTTTCGTATTATTCTTCCTCATTTTTAAAGTAAATAACTCATTTTGCAAATTTGATTTATAAAACTGTTTGAAGTTGTTGGCATTCTTTCCACCCATGGCCTGCAATTAAATATAATGGTTGGCTATTTTTTTCTCTTTATTCTATAGCTTCATATGTATATTTATAGGGTTTATCTTTATAAATTCCAAATATCTTTCCTTATTTTCTCATCTCATGGGCATGAAATCAGGGTTTTAAAAATTTTATAAGCCCAAGTTAAGCTCTTACTGTATGACCAATTTGAAACAAATTAAGCAAGTTTCCAACCACTACAAATTTGTGAAAAGAGCGTGGAAAATGAGAAGTGAAACAACCAAATCTTCTGTAGCAGTTAGGGAAAGGTTCGACACCCATGTCAGGAGTTGACTCATGCAGAACACATCACTATGCCCATGCATTTTTTGTGATTTTCTGACAGATTCTGACAAATCAATCTATCCCTTGTAGCAGACCTTGGATTCAAGCACAAAAATAATTAGCAAGTAGTATCTTTTTAAGGTTTTTGTGGATATTTTGAAAGAAGTAATTATTACAGGTGCTTGTGAATACACTTTGTATGCTTGTGACCTTAAACTCCATTTCCTTTAGTAGATCCCCAAAATGACCTGATAGAGTAACTCTCAATAGCTGGTAGTATTAAATGAAAAATACATTGTGTTCTTCATTTAATGAACATGAACTTCCACAAAGTTGAGCCAGAAACCATCAAATAGCTGGTAGTATTCTTGGAATCCTTTTGTTTGTCCCCGATGAGAAATAAATTTATCTATAAACAGCCATGGAATAAATGTGTGTGGCATATTTGTTTTTATGTTTTAGCAATTTCTGGATAAATTGTTATTTTAAAAAATGAATTCTTGTTTTAGTTTTATTTTTCTCTTTTGGTGCCACATTCATATCTGTCTTTAAGCATGTGCTAAGCTTTCAGCTTTTCTTTTCTAATCTCAATGTTTCACCGTATAAATTGTGGTATTTGCTAATATAATGAGTGCATTGTAATGTCACTTGAAATGCGTTAGTGTTTTCATTCTCATTACCACTGCCCTATTTATTAATGTTACTACTATTGAGAGCAGTTTTAATTTTATTTAAATGTTCAAAGTAGTCATTGATCTGATATTTCCATGCACTGTGCAGGGTTCTAAAATGAAATGTAAATGGATTTTCACCTCTTTTTTAATTAGGCATTAATAATGAACCTAACGAGAGAATGGCTATCATTTATGGGCCTGATCATTGAGTTGAAAAATTATGAAAACACATTTTCCGATTGAATTGGAACCAAAAAGAAAACTATCAAGGTGTGAACAATGTGATGGTTCTGAGTTATATTGTTCTTTCTTTTCTTAACAAACTCTGTAATCTAGTGGAGGAATCTGTGTGCACAAGATAAGCAGATCTATGAGGAGAAAGCTGCACGTATAAATGAAGAGACGGCTGCCAAGATGGCTGCAATGGCTGCTGCTGCTGGTGAGACCGGCAGCATCCTTAACCAAACTACTCCCACGACCACCTCTAGCAACCAAAGCCTGCAGCACCAGCAAGACTCATCCTCATCGTCCAGCCCCGCGCCTCAAGGAGCACCCGGGGGTTTGCCCGGTGGGGGTTGCCCAGGAGGGTCTGGTGGGGCCAGTGGCAACACAAACACCAATGGCAATCCTGCCGATTTAGTGTATGAATGTCTCTGGGATCACTGCGATTGGCAGTTTGAGGATCAGACAGACCTAACAGATCACTGCATTCAGGAGCCCAATGGTCATGTGCAGCAATACTTTGTGGCAAACCCAGGTATTCCTGATTTCATTATTTAATAATGTTGAATTTTGCTAGAAATCCCTTGCATAATGTCGAGGGAATGTATTCACTTTTAAACATGTAAATGCTGTAGAACTTAAGTAATGAAACATGGAATGTTAGGAACTGCAGGAAAATTATTTGTTACGATTAAATGTATTAATGATATTCTGCCGTATGCATATTTAATGCTAAGGATGAAATTTTGAAAAATTTCTCTGTAAGAATATGATTGCAAAATTACAGCGTGGTAGATGCTGCCACATCATCTGTCTGAAGCTCACTTTGTTGAAAGTAATTCTCTTCATGAGAAATATTGCAAAAATGAAATAAGGGCCAAGTTTTATTGGTAATGGATTAATTTCTCTACACAGTGAACTTTTATGGTCATGATTTTTTATGCAAAATTGCCTATCATAGGTCTATATTGATTTGTTACCATTATAACTACTGTAATTAAAAATTATTTGGAAAACTTAAGGTTAACATACCAACAAGTAGTGGAAATAAATAATGGAAAGGAGAATCATGTCCATAACTAGTGATGGGCCAGGTCCACTCTTGGTTCCTGCAAGAATTCAGTTCTTAAGTTTGACACTTGCTTTTGGTTCTAATACTTCCAGTAAATAACTGATAGGGTTGAGCTCACATCCACTATCACAAAAGTAAACGAAAGCTCAGCAAATGTATAAGGAATTGTCATAGTTCATCCAGTGGTATCATTTTACGTTTAACTTGTATGATTTTTTTAAGTTTCAATATGATCATACAAAATTTATAGATATCCATGTACTGCATGGTAAATTTTTCATTTTATATTTTACAAAAATGTAAACTTCCTACATTTTTATGTCACTCTTGACATGTGAAGGCAAATTAATAATCAAAAAGCAATTTCCAAAACTTTTAGATGCAAACAACTTGTTTCAAGGGTATGTGCCTTGTGCAAAACGCGTGCCAAACCTCATTTTTTTAGATGCCCTTCATGTCATTTTTTTTCTACTTCACCAGGATTAATTTAAGCCAATTCCACTACATAATTTTTTTTTATTTGGAAACCTAGCTTGAAAAATAATGGAGTTACACCAATGGAAAAATCTTCACCCATTAGAATATGCCTAATGGCCTCACATCATTTGCATCGTCTTGTACAACTATGACATTAAGAAGTATTCTTATTCCTCTTATTTATAAAAAGTTGAACTTTCATGTAATAGTAATATATTATGTTTAATAAATAAATATTAAAAATTTTCGATGTTGATATATTTTATGATTTCCATGTTTGCAGATGCTGATTTTCAGTGTCAGTGGAAAGGTTGTGGTCGCTTAAAAAAACAAGCTGCTCCATTCCCTAGTGTGCAGCGCCTTGCTCGACATGTAAAGGAGGTTCACATCCAGAAAGGAAATGGGAGACCCATTCCACCTCATGATAGAAACAGGTTTGTATCGATTAATTTCAAGCCTAAATTATTTATGTTTCTTTTCTATTTTTTAAGAAAAAGAGGTAATGAAAATTGTGTATCCATTGAAATACCTTATTTACCCTATTCTGTGATCATGAGAGAAGTTTCTCTTTTCACAGAAGTCAATTTCCACTTTGTTTGATCCAAAAATTGCTGGGTCTTTATCAAGCCCATCAAGTGTTAAATTAATGACAGGTCTCCAGATTGTGGCTTTAAAGAACCAACGAAATATGAGTAGTAAAGGAATGGAAAAGTGAAAATATATTATTTAATGATAAAATTAGTTCTAATGTAGTATAGATAATCTTTTATTTGTGCTAGTTACACTTGCAGTGATTCACATTAGCTATAGATAGTCTGCTGGTTAGAGGTAGTGTTTGGATTATCTCTGAAAATAAATTCTGATCATCATAAAGATAGGCTGACATAAACACGTTTTTTCCCCCAATATTTTCTTCTTTGCATTACCTCTCATATCCTTATCCTCGAACATCTTTTCTCCGGCCACTTCTACTGTTGTCATCTCTTTGCAGCTGATTTTCTCTTTATTTTATTTGCATCAGTCCTTAACGTCTACATCATAAATCATCCCTTTTTTGTGAATGCTTCTTTAGCGAATGCAATTTTTCTCTATAACTGCTTATCATTGTACCTATTAATAACCAAGATACTTTCAAAAAGTTAATTTTCCCACCTGCTGTAACATACATGGTTACATACTTGAATATTGGACCTTATGTTTATAATTGTCACAGATGTAAGTGGCTTTATGCTTAATTATATAGCATTTATCCTTAAATTTTCATTATCATTTATAATTATAATCAGGCTTCCATTTGCTTCCCAATAAGTATCCGCAGTCGAGCATGTAGGCTGAGGTCCAGGTACCTAGCCAAACCTTCAATAGAGAAGAGAAAAATATATTAATGTTGAAAATATAATTATATCCATTAGTAAACCCTAATTTTCCCAGGAAATCAGCTTCTAAGTGTTCCACCATCACTTATGATCAAGGAACATGCACAAAAGACATGAAGGATAACATCCTGATAAAAAAGCCAAGTGACTCATGTATCCGTATTTGGAGAGAAATTTGAAAATGACTATCTGTGTATTTATCTGTCTGCCTACTAGTTAGAATTTGAGATGTCATATTTTAATTTAGATGTGGGTAAATAAGGTAGTTCTTTGGCAGTTATAATGCCGATTTTTCATTTCTATCTTTAGTTAACAATTTTAAATATTGTCGGTAAATTTCGTAGAAAAAAATGTAACTGGATTAACAATTCAACTTGAAAAATTCAACGGTGCCAGAATAAAAGAGTATTAACAAAAACAATGAAAAAGTATCTCAAACCATGAATAAATTTCAGTAATATATTAATGCCAGTGTTTAAATTTTAAAATAATTGTTTTTGCCTTAAATTCATCCTGATAATATCCTCCTCTCAATTGATCCTGGGGCATGATTACACAAAATAAAGTTACACCCAGGTTACTTTTATAAATAGTATGGAATTATTTGTATGTTATTCATAATAAGCTAATTAGCATTGCAAATTGTGTTAAAAAGTATATTTATTATTATTTATATTTAAAAGTTGCATATGCAGTGGAAAATCTTGCTAGAAAAAGCTACATGAACAGAATGAAATGGTAAAATGCTGAGCCGAGTGAAACTGTTCATAGCATAGTGAAATTTTGAAATCATAAATATGTTTTTGAAAGGATCATTGAAAAGAATTTGTTAAATTGAGATTAGAAATAAATATTTTAAAGTATGTCTTTTTGCTTCATCGATGGAATATTACTCATGATAATAATAAAGTAAATAAATGGTGTGCACGACAAAATGTTTTTGCAGGAAGTGCAAAAATGTAAATAATAAAGGCCTAATAGTGAATCCTTCAGTTTCCTCTATTTGCATATATTTCTGGCAAAATTTCTAGCTTCTGCTTGATTTTTTTGAGTTCTGCTGAACTTGTTTATTGTTTATAAAAGTTTTTCAAGCAATATTAAAATGAAATGAGATGTACTTGAGGCCAATCAACAGCTTTGGTGTTGATTTAAGTGCTTTTAAAAAATCATTCCCAAATTAAATACATGAGCATAAAACTTCTTACAGTTAATATTATCATGCTAGAAGATAAATAGTCTGATATTCATTCTAAAAATATATGAAAAACCTTCTTAGAACTCAACTTAAAAATAAATTAATGTGCATAAAACCTTATGAATTAACCTGGAAAACATATGGTAACAATTTGCTCATCATCTCCATAGGCCTTATCTGAATCATATAAATAGAATCATAAAAAATGCATTATCTGAATCCAGAAATGGAAATTTATAGTATATATTGAACTATTGATTTATAAAGAGACCTGTTTGATGCATAAATAAAGGTGTAAATTTGAGGTTTAACTTTTAGCGAAATGTAAGTTGCAGAAAAATGTAAGTAGGGAAATTTGTAGTTCCTGGAAACTTGAAGCAAAGCGTTGAGTAAAATAATGTAATAATAATAAGCGTTAAGTAAACAGCTGCCTTTTAAGTGCTTGCGTAAATGTCAAGGGTTCTCTTGAAAATATTGGTCCTTGTGACTGAGCATATTGGAAGCTAAGCATCCTTCTGCATAGCTGTCAGCATCAGTACACAAAAGAGCGTGTTCCCATAAACCAGTCATTTTAGGATTCTTGTTTGGAGTCATGGGAGCCTAGTTCTTCTGCAGTGCAGTAAAGCATCTGTTTTTTCGATCCTTATACATGTAGGTTGAAATATCATATTATTTAAAGCTAAAGGCAGCCCCCAGACATGGGTATAAACATTCAGATGCCTTTTAGTAAAGATGAATTGATATATGTCTGCAATTATATTTTCCTGTGACTGAAGACATCATTTACTTCAAAAACCTTTGCCAACAAAATGGTAACAACAAATTTGCATAGTCTTCCAAGTAAATGAATGGCTCCCTCATGGTTCTTGGAAGAGAATCATGCCACTTTTGACTATGCCTTAATTTGTAGACTATGGCCTCTTCAGTGATTATTTGCCAATTAACCCAGTTTTGTGCGAGTGCTCTTCAGTTCTTACAACCCATACTCCAAATTATTAGATTTCACTATTCTGATTGATGGAACTTTGTAGAAGCGATGTAATTAATCACAATGCCTCATTCATCTTCCTTCTTCGCAGTGGTATTTTTTCTTGGTAGAAGCGATGTAATTAATCACAATGCCTCATTCATCTTCCTTCTTCATAGTGGCATTTTTTGATGGAGTACCTTTCTCTCAAAGGTATATAGCATTTTATTATCCCTTGGTGTTAGTGACTATAGTATCTCTAATGCATATATGAGCACTAGTCATATCATTGTTTTATTAATGGCTTTCTTGGTGATGTTAGATATTATTCAGGAATTGAGGATATCTTCCACAATTGAGGAAAGAAGTGGGAAATTATCTGATATTTATTATCATTAGTGGTCATTAGTGGGTCATGGTAGTCCAGGGGTAGAACGTTGGACTACTGCTCTGATGTATGAATTTCACTTGCCATTGGGCTTATTACTGGGTGAACTTAACCATCACCTGCCTTAACAACTGGCGGGTTGATTACTGTGTTTATGGTTAATTAGTTGTCATTAATCCTGAATTGATGTTGATCAGAATATTGTCAATGAGTGGTAAGACAAACTCTTAAGGGTTTATCAGTGGTGGTATGCAGTATTGCACTTGACACCCATGCCAAAAAAATCTATTTAAATCAATAAAACTTCTGTGCTCTACATGAGCTTTTAGCTAATAGAAAAGTTTAATGAATTATGCATAAATGTCTAAGTTGTGTCTAAAGAGTGCATCTGGCTAGTTTAATACCTATTTTGGTGATGAAAAAATTTATTTTGATGCCCAAATTATTCATATAAATTTTAAAGTCAACCTTACATTTTTGTTGACATCTATTGGTGATATATTGTGCATAAGGGAGAAAGGTGAGGTTTCATTGTATTTATAATGTTCCACTAATTCAGTTGAATGTTAAAAAGTGAAATTCCTGAGTAAAGTTTTCCACTGTGTATGTAATTTGGTCTTATTTTTAATTTCTTGACTTATTCCCATGTATTGGAAAAGGGGGAAATGTAAGCTTTTGTCAATCTATTATTATTATTCACCATTACTACAACTGTTACTGAATGATAAATTATTTTACTGAAAATATTTCACAGAAAAATGGGTATAAGTGATGTCATTAATGAATAGCATTCAGTATTTATTAACTAGTGCATTTTGGTCCCTTGAAAAACTCTGGGCAAATCTTATAGGGTCTGTTTCCTTGCAGAAATTTCGCCTTTTCCTCCTCGGGACAATCACAGTCATCCATGCAGAGTGAGTGCTCTGTTTGTTGATTTCATGTAATATGGATATGTATGGAGTGATTTGAATTTAATATTTGTTCGCACTTTTTGGGCAGCTTCATTTACTGATTTATGATTACTTGAGAATGTAGTGGTGAAATAACATTGTCCTCGTGACTTGTATGTTTGTGTCTTTGTTCTGATTTGATCGGTTGTCTGAAATATATGTGAATGTTGCTGCCCATACCGTCTTAAGCTTATGTGTCTGCTAATCATTAAAAGAATATCTGGCCCTTGTTTCTGGGTTTTTGTTCCAAGTTTTAAGACATTCTTTTAATGATGTTTTTGCATGTAATTCCTAGTTTTTACAACTGCCTGTGCACCTAGGAGCTGCTCATTTTTTTTGTTTTTATTGTTGATTTTTCATTGTGAAATCCCAAACCTACTCCCTGAAATTCCTTTAGGAACTATATGGCTTCACGTAGACAGCTCATGACTCCCACAAGACATTTCAATCCTGCCAGTACCTATGGAAACTACCAGATGCAGTCCCCGCATTCACATCACAGTCCATTTGCGCATGCAATATGTGAGTTTTGCTTTTGTTTTTATTATATTTTCACAGTCTGCATTCCAAAGGGATTCTTGTTGTAGCTACTTGTTTCTCTTGGATAAGTTAACCGTGAAATTCTTTGCAGTGGTGCTTTAGCTAGCCTTAAATTAGCCTTTGGCTAAAACTAAAATTGTGAACATTTTATGGCATCAGTATGTCATTCATGTGGAAATCATTGTTTGCTTTTATGAAAATTTGGTAAGTGTTTTATGCAACACAGAGAATTATGATCTTTAATGAGCCATGGATGATGATAAGGTGCTGGATATCAAGATTAATCATGCGAAGAAGATCTGCCAAGTTATGTGTGAGGCATATCATATACTAGTGTAAGTAGCTACTAATAATACACCAGCACATATGGGAAATGTGCATAGTTAACTTGGAGATTTGTCTTGATGAAATTTCAATGATATTTGTGAAAAATTCCACCACAAAACTAACGGAAGAAGAAAAGTTTCCAATGGTATCAAATGAGTGCCCATGCAGCATGTCGTTATGCATGTTTGGAAGCATTTCAACGTCTAACTTATTCATATATTTTTTTAATGTTTTGTTTTGCTTTCCCCTTATTCACCTTTCTTCCTATGACACAGTTAAAGTCATGAAAGGAATTTAGTAATGTTTAATGTATGTGATGAACATTGATGTTTATAATGGTATTAGGTTTTGTTGCATTTTTCATACTTATATATATATATATATATATATATATATATATATATATATATATATATATATATATATATATATATATATAAACTTATCGATATTGGAGACTATAATAGGCCATAATATCAATGGTAAAAAATATTAATTTAGCTAAAATACATTTCCATGCCAAATTGAACCCAATGTTCATTTAACAGTTTTGTGACTAATATGAATGAGGGTGAATAATAACCATGCTCCATATCAAAGTTTTGACTGGCCTTTTCTTAACATCCTTACTCAGTGTCCCTGTCATTAACTCCCTCCGCCTTGTAAAAACTTCTCTGCCTAATGCAATTCCACAGTTACTACTGCTGTGACTATTTTGGTTCATAACACTTCCAAAATACGTAAACTGATCCACCTGCTCTAGTTTATGACCTCATTTAATATTAAACTAAGCTTTTCTCTTTCTTTAAATTCCAATAATTGTTGTTACATTTGCATCAAACCTCATCCCATACCTGTCGCACTGGCTTTCCTATGCACTCAACAAATTTTGTAAACCCTTGGCTGACTGAAAAAGTAAATGTTGATCATTCACAAACCTGACTGATTTCATGAATTCCCTGCCAACTTTCATTCCTATCCCTGGTTCTTCCCACTCTCCTTTAACAATTTTCTTTTGATTTACAGTGAAAACCACAGGTAATTATGGACACCCCTGCCTTACCCCTCATTTCTAACACTGACCATCTTGACTCCATCCACCGCTTGCACTCAGCGTTTCTCTAACTTTTTTAAGCTGTCCAGATAGTAGGATCATGGAAGGTCCTCAAAATAGGCACCTGTGTTGTTGATGACCTCCCCATTCGACATGAATGAATGGACACCCCTGCTATTTGTCCCCTTCCTAAAACTTCCTATCTCATATCTTCAGCCACCACATATGCCGTGGCAGTGTGTGGCATGTCCTGGTTTTAGATAATTCTTCTGTCTCTCCAATATACTCTTTACCTTCTCTAAAGCATTTGTTAATTCAACCTAATTTACTCTATTAAACTTCTCAAAATCTACTTGAAAAATACTTACAGATTGTACTTGATGTTCCTTCATATTAGTGACCTCATTAATGCTATGGCATCACATGTGCCTATCCCCTTCCTCAGCCCAAACTGATTATCCCCTAAATTAATTATTAGCCCTTCTTTCCATCCCCATGTTGATAATCTTAGTACCACTTAGGGACATGGTTGTCCAGGATTGGACTACTGACTGGAGGGCCCGGGTTCAATTCCTGGGCACACCTCTGGACACCCTCTGCTTCACCCATGCTATGTGATGATATTTTGGATTCCAGATATTCCTGGGAAACCATAGCCAGGTTAGGGAAAGGAATTGACCCCCCCTTCCCTGATGTGTAAATTTTACACACTACTGGGCTTAGTATGGGTTGAGCTCTATTCTCACCTATGCAACCAACCTTGGGATTAATAACTGTGTTCTATGGTTTAAGCACCAATTAACTACATGTGAAATCAAACATATTGTTCTATAGTTCTCAAATATGGCTGCCTTTCCCTTTTTTTTGGGAATGGAACCTAAAAATTATGTGGCCTCAGGGTAAATTCTTTCCTCTTAAATGCCATGAATTAACACATAAACACTTTTTTCTTTCATGTTTTCCTAAACCCATAAATAGTTCTGTATGGATATTATGTACCATGGATTTATTTGTTATTATTTTCCTTCATACCTTTCTAAATCGTGATCAAATATGCCTGGATGTAAGCTATTCTAATTGCTGTTGTATTCTCTGTGTCTTAACTTGCTGGCCTAATATCTTAATCTTATGGCTCCTCTGTGTACTCTTTCTATTTCTCTTGAATCTTTCATGGGTCAGATAATTATTTTCCTGCTGTATCTTTCATAATGCCCTCAGATTTTCCTTTAGTCTTGTCTGGTAGTCCTTTCATTTTCCTTTACCATGTATGTATGAGGTGTTCCCATTTTTATTTTTCTGTACCTATCCTGCTGCCCTCATTCAAATATTGACTCTGCCTTTTTTGTTCTATTTCCTATAGCAGTCACTCCCTCTTTCAGTTTTTCTAATTCTTGTTTTTTGATGGTATATTCACCTCTTCCATTGATGAACAGTCACAAATCACCCAGATTACTACTGTTCAATGAAACTATCATAATTTTTTATTTGCATACTTTACTGTGCAAACACTTTGTTAAATTGTTCACTTGATGCATAATGTATATGTAGTACAAGTTTCATTGATTTGACTCCAATATTGCAATATTATGGGCCATTGCGAGTTGAAACATGTTCATTATCCCTGTCTGCTTTGAACTATTAGCTGTGAATTTCGTAAGGTGTCAATCCTATAGCCAATATTGCATTTTGAGAACTCAATACCAATATTTTCATCACCAAGTTGACCAAAATATATATTTCTGATTTGCTATAGGATTGTCATTTCACAAAATTTGTCTGCTGGTCATGATAAAGGTGCATTGTGAATGCTGATAGTTAGCCTTTTATGGAGTGTTTGCAAGCCTTGATGACTGCATATGATATATTGTCATCTTAGGCCTGTACTGAAATTAAATAAATAAGTGCGGAAGAGCTTTGACAGAAAATGCAATTGCTTTACAAAGCAAATTCAAGATGTATACTTGTGTGTGCTTATGCTGATTGTAGCCACAAGTTGAATAGTGTTGCCATGGAATTATATAGGCAACCTTGAAGACTGAAGGGTATAACAAATTACCTCCTTCCTCCTAAAAATAATTTGGAAAATGCATGGTTAATCAGAGCTACCACTCAATAGTCATTTCCTCCTCTAACTGATGAAATTACAAGTTTATGCTCTGAGAACCCCCAAGGAAGAAACATTGATGCTTTTTATAATAACTAACAGCCGTATGTGAGGAATTCAGAAAAAAAGTTTAATTTCTCTTGCAGCTAAAGCAATTCTTGGGATCATCAATAAGAATATTGAAAGCTGGCCAAATGATTACTTAGAGAATAATCAGTTCTGGTTCAGAAAGGTGTAGGCACGTGTGATGTAATAGCAGTAATGAGATCACTGATAGACAGGAACATATAAGGGATGTACATATATGTATGGTTTGTAGAATTCAAAAAGACATTTAATAGAGTAAATTGAGTAGGTTTAATGAATTTATTGCAGAAAATAAGAGTAGATTGGAAGGATGGGAGACTTAGCCACAACCTGTAGGTATCTTAGACAGCTCAGGTACGAGTAGCCGATGGAGAGTCCAGATGAGCAGTGTTAGGAAGAGGAGTATGACAGTGGTGTCCATTATCACCTTTGCTGTTCAACTTATATGTGGAGGAATTGGTTAAATGGGCACCATAAGAATTGGAGATAAGACTGAAAGTGAGTGGGTAGTTCATAAAATCAGTTAGGTTTGTGGATGACTAAACATTATAATGTCAGTCAGCCAAGGGGTAGCAAACTTTGCCAAATGCATTGAAAAGTCAATACATTAGGTATGGGGTGAGAATAAATAAAACAAAAGTTATGTGGTTTTCTAGGATGAGAAAAGCTAAGCTAAGTGTCAAAATATGACTGCAAAAACTAGAGCAGGTGGTACTGTTTACTTATTCTGAAAGTGTTTTTGGATCAAAATGGGCAAATAAGCTGTAGTATAAGGAGAAGAATTGCTTTAGGCAAAGAAGCTTTTGCAAGGATGACATTTTACAAGGACCTCATTGATGACAGGGACATTGAATATTACGAAAAGGTTCACCAAAATCTTGACATGTAGTGTAGTTTTGTACAATGAGAAAGCATGGTCATTGATGCAGGATGATATGCGTAGGTTGGTGGAGGCTTTTGAAATGTGGGTGTGGAGAAGGATGGGGAAGATAAAACGGACAGAAAGGAAAACAAACAAGGAAGTGCTAGGCATGGTAGGAGAGAGGATTGTTGGTAGAAATCCAAAGGAGGCTGGAGAGATGGATGCAGAGCATTCTGACTGGCAATGGGATGTTGAAGATTGTGATAGAGAGGGGAACGTTAGGCAAATGAGGAAAGAATAAGATAGTCATGTCAGATAAAATGATGTGAGAAAGGAAGTATACTGATAGAATTAAAAGGAAGTGCTTTTGTGTCAGATGACAGGTTGTGTTTTCGTAGGAAGGACAAGTCAATGTATTGTTGCATAATTGTTAAGACTGCCCATTCCGGACGTACCATAACCAGTGTAATACCAATAATAATCAGGTATAAACAATAATTCTGGAAGACATAGTGAAAGCCCTGAAATTCTAATGATTTAGTATCTGACAAATTACATAAAGTGAAAAATTTTTCCGATGGCTTATGAATGAATTTTCAATAAATACCATTTCCGTTCATACACTCCACTGAGACATGACAAAATAAATGTCTGAATAAATGTGCTGGATTAAATATTTTCACCTGCGCCTGAAATATCATATTTTAACTTTTTTGTTTTAGTTGTCATGTAGTGAGTAGAATTAGAATTTCTTTTGCAAAATTTTCATGCTACTTCTAGTTTAAGTTCAATTTCTCAGCTACTAGCCACTTTTAGAAAAATGATTTTTTTTACAAATTTAGAAATTGGGAAACAAAAACAAACCAATTATCAACAAAAGAGCTAAAATAAATATTATTTCTTTGGTTTGAGCTTTTATAGTTCTAAGAATGTTTTAGCTCTGCATGATCAAACCAAAATGTTATGAAAATCACTTCCGGTTTTTAATCTATGCTGGCCAAATTTATGTAATAGTTATTGTATTAGTTTGACTAAATATTAACTATTCACAAAATCACATATGTTAGTAGGATTTGAGGATACTGGGGATAGATAAGGATTTCTTAGTAAGGGTATATTTTATTTTAAAAATAACTTTTTCCTAAATTTAATTTTTTTCCATATGAAATATTGTATTTATATTTTATAGAGAAATCCATCCCTCATTTTTTAATTATCTTAATAAGCAAGCCAAAAATTTTTCCTTGAACTAGTTTCATCAGTTATTTCACTTAAACTTAACACTGTATGATTTTCAAGTTCACTTTTTGACTAGTTGGTATCTGTGAAAAAGTTATGATTACTGTTGTTGTTTTTCAATCACCCATGGTGACACATATATAGTGCATCATCTCAATGGAAATACTGTTATTTCATGCAGTTAAGTAAAGGCTGAGAGGTGCTCCTGTAGTTTTGTGCATTTTTTCTACTTTATGGAGCTTTTTCCTCCCAAGGTGGCATGTTTTCAGTTCCCTTTTCTCGTTGCAGCCGGGCTCTTGGTGCCTGGTGGTGGAGGCAGTGGCAGCACAGTCGGTCCGCAGGGTCAGCCTGGACATGCCGTCCCTCCTCACCTCCTCAACTCCTCAAACTCCAACTCCTCCAATTCCTCAGCATTCTCACGTCAAACCCCTTCACCACTCGCCCATGGCACTGTGGTCACCTCAACAGGCCCCCTCGCTGGAGGTAAATATCTGTTCACTCTGCTCTTTCTTTGGTTAAATCTCTCAGTCTCCATTAATTCCAGTGTCAATTAACATTTGATTGCTGTCTCTGGACTGTAAGATACTAGCAACAGTGTACATACTAGTATATAATTATGGGGTTCAGGATGGTGTGGGGGCTAACGTATTGGCTTCCCATCCAGGGTCCAAATCTTGGTGGCGGCAATTATTTTTCAGTGGTAAACCGATTCATGCTTGAGGTGCTTTTTGTTAAGAGTAGGCTAATGCCAACGCCAGGTTTCTCTCCACCCTTCATCCCTTTCTGGTCATCCCTAATGGCATAAATGACCTCGGCTGTCGGTTGTCTCCCCTAAAGCTACTACTACTAGTACATTATGCCCTTCATGTTTTCTTTCAAGTTTGCCAAATAGAATGGCAATGAACATATTATAAAAACTTTACTTTCATTTTTTTATTTTTTCTCCATAGTCGGTTAGATTGGTCCTGCATTATCTGCTTCTTTTACGAGGGTCATCCGGAAAGTAGTACCCGTTCGTGAAATAAAGACACAAAAGTAAATATTAACAAACATAAAAAATTTTATTTGAAAGAGGATACTTTAAACTACTTCTCAACATAATCTCCAAGCAAATTAAGGCATTTGTCATAACGTGTGACAAGTTTCTGTATTCCTGCTGCATAGTCCTTCGCCGCCAGCTCATTGAGATACGCGAGGGACCCATCTTGCACAAATTTTTGCATAATGCAGATGGTGTTTAACAATTTCATGAACAATTGTTCGAGAAACATTGGGAAAATGCTCACAGATGTCATCAATTGTGACGCGCCGATCGTTCCTCACGAATTCGTCAACTGAGCTCACCAGTTGGTCTGTAATGACAGACGGTCTCTCCGAACGCTCATCGTCGTGTGTGTTCCCCCTCCCCATGTTGAAGTTGCGACACCACCGCCGAACAGACGACTCGTCCATTACATTGTCTCCATACACCTCCTTTAATTGGCGATGAATATCACATGGGCGAACGTTTCTTGCATTGAGGAATTTAATCACTGCCCTCACTTCACAACTGGCGGCGTTCTCAATTTTTTTAAACATTGTAAACAATCACAGAAACAACACAGGCAATGCTAGCGTCACGCAACTTGGCTCAGAGAAGGCAGACAAGCCACTGAAGCTATCTGACCTCGTCCAGCGGCTACTCGCGTCGTCAGCACTTCATGCGGCACGAACGGGTACTACTTTCCGGATGACCCTCGTAATTCATCCTTGGCCTTTGTATAATTCTTCTCTTTTATAAGTCCTTCAGTAATACATTTTATAAATTTATCATGCCTCTGAAAATATCTGATGAAATGTTATTTTTTAAATGGTGAACCATCATTACCTCAATCCAGTCTATAAATAGGCCATTGTAATGTTTGGCCATATATTTTTGCTAGTTTTTATATTTTTTTATTCTATGAAAACAGCTGCCCTACAAATTGAAAAAAATGAGAAATAAACTGCCAAAAACATTCTTAGGCCCGGTCAATATTTTTGTAAATAAAACATGCTTTCTATGTATGTGATAACTCTTTAAGGATTTTATTAATTTTCTTATTCCAGGTTTGCAAAATTTTACATTAAGGGACAGTTTGAAGTAGTTACTAATGGCATGTGGTCTTGGTTGACAGTATCAAGCGTATATAAAATCATAAAATGGTATAATTATGAAATATTTACTGTAGAATTACTTTGGTGAATATGTCAATCTATGTTTAAATCAAAATCCATTTTCTATATTCTCAACATAGCTAATAGTAGCACCTGCAACTTACACAAACAGTGAGAACCATCTTAAACCAATTAATCATTTTATTTGATATTGTATGTGTGGTGTAAAAGAAGTGTTATATTCATGCAAAGTTCGACCAAACGTTACATTAAAGTCATTAGGTAGCTATTAGTTAACAGTAACAATGATTATTTGCTCACATATTTCTAGCCATGTTTTTATGCAAAGACTAGTGAGTAAATGAAAAATGGTTTTTGAAATTTTTGAGAGGCATAACATTTTATTCTTCTTTTAATATGAAATTACTAACACAACTAAGATGTAATCAGAAGCATAATTATAATTCCTCTTCTGTATAAAATTGTTTAATAAAGCTTGAACTATCCTAGATTGAGACCATTCATAATCAATTATCAAAACCTTTAAAAATGTAATCAGGTTTAAGCACTATGGTTTGGATATGGAAATCTCCTCAAGTGTCCTCACACCTCTCCTGTTTACTTTCCCTTTTATACTCAGCTCGAGTTCACTTGAATTTATGCCCTTGGATGATTATGCTGATTTGTTGTATGGTTTCAAAGGTATTATACTTACATTCACATGGTTTCCTACATTCTGTGTTGAATTCCACATTTAATCATTGGTAACTGACCGCATAGGGAAGCTTGCGGAAGGACATAGGTAGGCATGTTGAGAAAAATAAATGACAAACTTGCCTTCTGCTGGCAAATAAAATAAATGAAATCATTTAGGGAAAAAGGTGTGACCAACAACATATCCTAAACCTTGGTTCAGTGGAGTGCATACTGAAGCTGGATATTACTTTACTACAAAATGTCATCGCTGTCCAAGAAGTCAGGAATAGTTTCTGAGTAGCTACTACTTAATACTTATATTAAACTATCATTTTTAAGCTCCACATACTTCATACCTCCCTTCATTCCATCTGATATATGTTATGATTTCCTTGCTATACCTCTTTTACATGACTCTCTCCTTCCCACTATTTCAGCCTATCATTCAATGCCTCTTCATATCTCCTCTATCTACCTTTCCTGCTTTCTTTGAACTTCTCCTATAAATTTCTCTGTTCTACATTATGTCTAGCTAAGCTATGGATAAAAAATTTCCTTAAAAATGAAATAGTATACAAATTTTAATCTTATAATGAAAATACAGTGAAGTTCTTTTTCTCGTGTATAAAATTTGTTTGATTCATAAAGACGGTGTAATTTCATTCCTTCTTATGGTCATATCTTGCTGCCTAATGCTCTTTAATTGTAGTTATATCAGTGATGTTCAGCATCACTTGTAAAACAGTGATGCTTTAGATTGTTAAATAGATCTACCATTGCATAGTACCAAGTAAATTGTTCCTGGGTGAAAGCTGAAATCATAATGTTTTAAATTTAAGTTTTTCTCAATGTTTTTTCTCTTTAATTGGAAAAATTTTAATGGTGATTGTTGTTTTTTTAGCAACTACTCACATCTCTGCTACTGCTCGTCACTTAGAACCAATATTTGTATCGGTGCCGCCTAGACCACAAAGATTACTGCATTCTGAAGCATACATCAAGTAAGTGAAATGGTTGCTTTTCTTAATTTTTTTTAGTATTCCATGGGAAAATTGTTTAACATCCAAACCTATGTATGGTGAAAACTTAAGATTATCTCAGGCAAATTCAAAGAACTGCAGGAGATTCCATAACAGCAAATTACATAGTAATTTCACACGTTCAAATTGTTGCACTAAAATTTATATTTTTAGGAGACGCACGAGGAAATATGTACAATCATGGTTAAAATTAAGGTAAGGAAGAAAAAAATTGAAAGTATTTATTGTTGTTTCATAAAAATGTTGTGCGGATATTATAATGAAATTAATAAAATGAAACACACTTTATACAAACAAAAGTTATACCATTTTTTTTACACAGAGTTTAAAGTAATCCTTGAAAGCAAGGGATGGGGAACACACTGGAAAAAAAATCCTGGAAGAAAACTGGAATTGACTAGTAAAAGCTGAAGTTTAAGACAGTTGATGTTATATTAGAAGCTAGTCAATAGTGGACAGTAGAAGAAAAATTGACCGATGACTTTTATTCATTTGATATGGTGATTTTTTAAATAAACAGCGCTCAATGTGTTACTTATTCTGCAAAAAAGTGAACAATTGTGCATAGAATCTGTTCACATTGAAGGGGGATTTGTGAGGTTAATCAGGTTAACCAATTGTAGGGCTAAGAAACATCTATCATTTGTCACATCTATCCTTGCCTGTTTTCATAATCTAAATAATGGATCCTAATATCCATCCTAGTGGTATTTTTCTTGTTTGCATCAATGCTGCTGAACAAGCTGGGAGCTACCTCTTGTAAAATGCAGATTTATAAGAGCTGTTTCATACTAATTGAGTGTAATGTTATATGCTTTGTCAAAATGGTTTTATGGTAAAAAAAAACTTAAATGGTATGTCAGGTGGCTTAAATCTGGTTGAGAAAAAAGTTGAGAACCATGTGAAGCACAGCTTTTCTGCAGTGGCCTCTTATGATATGATAAATGAAGGCTTTTATATACTGTACACTTCCAGGTTTTACTTAGTTGAATTGTTTTATGTCCATATTAAATGAGTTTGTAATTTTTCACAGACTTTATTTTAGGGTACAATGCATTTCACTGACTTGCAATATCATTGGGTACAAGTTTGGTTGACGTACACCAATAAAAACTCGACCCCCACCTTCAACTTTCCAATCTCTCCCCCTCCTCATAGCCACCCCCTCTCCTCTGTCCTTAGGGTATATATTCAACTGCTGCATGTGAACCAAACTTATACCTGATGATACCGCAAGTCAGTGAAACGCATTGTACCTTAAAATAAAGTCTGTGGAAAATTACAAACTCATTTAATATGGAAGGCATTGTTAAAGGCATGGTTAAATATACAGGTCGTTCAATAAGTCTTCAGGGAAAAATAGAAATACAGGTTATTGAGGGTTGAGTTTTGTTTAATTTTCAACAATCTCCTTGAAAGCTTAATACACTTTTCCCAGCATTTGAATCATTTTCCACTGAGGTTTTTTTTTCAAGTTTGGAAAAAATGGAGGCCAAATCTGGTAAATACAGTGGATGTTGTAATAATTTTAACTTTATTTCCATAAATTTCGCTGTTGAAACTGCCTTTGTGTGCATTCATGTATTGTCTTGATGGAAGAGATCTATTTCTTTGCCAAATGAAGATGTTTTCTCTCGATTTCTTCACTCCACCGGTGCTCTATAAATGCATAATACGTTTGTCCTTTTTGCAAGTACATGATGTAGATGATCCCAAAAAACTGGCTATCACCTTGTCAGCTGATTTCACACTTTTAATCTGAGCCAGATTGCCTTTTGAAACCCACTGTTTCAACTGTTCCTTTGTCTCTGGAGTGTAGTAGTGTAGCCATATTTTGTCCAGAGTTATGTATCAGTGTATAAACACATCAAAATTGAGACAGAAAAGCACCGAACTAGCCTCCAAACCGACCGCACGAACATGCTTATTCCTCCCAATAAATGTTCCCAGCATTTATTCTGGTTTTTCTCCATGCTACTTGAGTTTCTGAACCTATAGTTGTATTTGCATTCCAGTCAGTATTTTCACCGAACTAGCCTCCAAACCGACCGCACGAACATGCTTATTCCTCCCAATAAATGTTCCCAGCATTTATTCTGGTTTTTCTCCATGCTACTTGAGTTTCTGAACCTATAGTTGTATTTGCATTCCAGTCAGTATTTTCCTTTGGCCTTAAGAATTGCTGAGATTAACGTCCAATGCCACACAAATATTTTGATGAATTAGATTAATTATTTATTGTGTACCTAGGCATCTTCATTTTTAATTATCTCTCAATATTTTTAGATATTTTTAATTTTCAAAATGTTCCATTTTTATTTTAGGTATATAGAGGGATTGCAGGCTGATAACAAATATATATCTCAGTGGGAAAGACATTTGAAAGCAACACCAGAGAACACCAGAAGTGTGGGAGCTGGGGGTGAAGGCGCCTTAGGAAGACTCCCAGGTCACTGGCTGGCTAATGGTGCTGGTGACCATGGCAGTATCTTGAATGCCCTTTGGACATTGAGGGACTTCATGCTCAGGGATGCACTCAGTATTTCAAGAACAGATTATTAAATTGGCCATATTGCAAGGTGGTTCCTATTAGAAATATGGCTTCAGTGATTTTTATTTTCAGTTGTGAAAGTAAAAAAAGCTGCCATTTACACTCTGGGCACTTGCTAAATGGAGAGTGTATGCTCTTAATCTTGTGTTAACAGCCATAGTTGTTTTAATATTTTTACTTTTTATGCTAGACAATGTGTGACACATTTGTATTTCTGTTAAATGGTTTTGAAATAAAAATGACTATTATTATAATAAAATCCAAACTAATTGCTAAAGTATTTGTACTAACAGTGACGAAGAATCATAGATGGATATTGCAGTCAACTAATGTCTAGGATTCACTTATTGGCTATATTTTACTCCAACCAAGCATTCTTGTAATGCAGGCTGTACTTACTGATGCATGCATACTTATACTTAATAGTTATACATAGTGTTGCTGCAATGCACATCATTTAATTTGTGTGTGATGACCATGGAAGTTCATTGTTCAAGTTGAAATGTTTTTCTAATAAATTTAAATATTTTCATTACAAACTCATGTTATTAGTGTGACAGATAAGCTAGAATATGGCCATATTCAAAAGTATTATGATTTTGATCATGAAATGGGAAATAACAAGTTTGTTAATAAATGTTTACAAATTTTATTCATGGATGTGACCAGGATAATGACACAAGATGTAGATGGATTTTATCATCTTTATATTAAAATCTATCAATGTCTATGTACTATGTGTCATTTAACTACATTTTTGAAGGTTACTCTTTGACAGAGATAGTTCCTAAAATCCACCTTTCAAATAATGGAGAAGTATGCTAATTCAAGTCAGCTATAAATGTTTCCACCTTGAAAATGTTCTTTGAGGCGTGAAATAATGAATTGAACGTAAACATGTAAATGCAATTACCCTGGATGGGTACAGCTTCTCTCCTCTGTAACTCAATATGTCACCTTGTCTCCCCAGCTAAAAGGTGATGGGCTTCCATTCTGATGGATAAATAATAATTTTCCAAGGATGTTGCAAAAGACATATCGAATATAATTCCATTCCTTGTAACCATGATCAAATTTCAAAAGCATAAGTCACTAAGCAACATGCTTTACAAAGAAATGACATTAAATCTATAACTGAAATGCGCATTTACGTGACAAAACTTTTCATCTTTATAAACGTTTTATTTGCTGGTAATTTAGCCATCATTTCATTACCATTTTCCTTTATAGAAACAATGCCCGACCATTGTCTGTGAAAGAAGAATGAAAGATCAGAGTACCAACAAAAATGCTCTTCTCTCACTACTAAAATGGTTTAGACACTGCATTATTGGTGGTCTTTTCACTGAAATCTGCACAACTAGACACAGTTCATCACTATAGATGCAGATGACCAGGGTCTCACTCTCAAGATAGTTCGAGTGTACCTGCGTGGGAGCAACAGGTTTAGAGTATAATGTTTATAAAATATCAATATAACTGGATTTATGAAAGACGCAATCATAGTTCTTCTTTAGACCATGATTGGTATTCCTTCCATAACCCTTCTTTCCTCTGCAGTAACATTTGAGATAGTGATTTGGTTTGGAATCTAGCATTCGGCAGCAAGGAATTGTGGTTTCTGTAGGAAACATGTTTATTTTGGTTTAGCAGTAAAAATTTTTGAAGGAAAGTCACCTTTGTCCAATTTTCAAGTATGAAAACGGTTTAGTAAGCACCTTTGAGCACAGTGAAAAATGCAAGTTAGTATGCACACTTAAGTAACATGATTCGTTTTTAATTTTAAAGTTTCATGGACAATAAATGCAAACAAAAGCTTCTTGTAATGTAATTGCATATGTGCAATTTTCAAGTAACCACTTGTAATTGTTCCACCCAATTATCTATCTGAAGCTGGCTCTGAGAAGTGAGGGTAGAGTTCACCCAATACTAAGCCCTATGGCATGTTAAATTCACACCTCAGGGTCAAGGAGCCAGTCCTTTCCCATGTATTGCATTTGGTTTCCCAGGAAAATCTGGTACCCAAAAAATCGCACAGCTTTGGTTCAACTGATGGTGCGCAGAGAGGCTTGCCTGGGAATTGAAGTCAGGACCTTCATTCAGTAGTCCAATTCTCTACCCTTGGACTACCACGACTTAATTCTCATGATTCAATTTACTGACTTCAGTGAATTGGATCGCCTCACCTCAATGACTCGTTCCCTTGCATGATTCCTTTCAGTCACCTTAGAGAATTGCGTGTTGCATACCAAACGAAAAGTACTGATTAATGTTAAATAAGACAGACAGCAAATAGATAAAGTAGGAATACCAAGGCCACTGAACCCATAATTGGACCTTGGAATTATCTTTTATTTTGGTGACATTAAATTATGACAAATAAATTGGCCATGCTACATCTGAGGCATAATTTTAATGATTCCTAGGAAATATTAATTATACGTCAACCATTCTGTACAATGCAGTAAAAGAAAAACACCTGCAAGGGTCAAAATCACAATATATATAACTACTCCTTGAAACCTTCTCCAACACCAATTTCTTTATTAGTTGATCATATGTCACGCCCTAATCCTTAAAATCAAAAAGAGCTATTAAATATAAACCTTGCACATCCTATAAGGCTTACAAATTACCAAGACAATTTCAACCTAATAATGTCCTAATCAGTAGCTCCATTATAAGTTATTAACCATGGGAGTACATAAAATAGTTGATATCCATTACATTTTTTTCTAATTAATAAAACTACTGGAGTACCAGAATAGGTGAATCTCATGTGGTGCTCATTCAAAATTCATAAGAATAAGGAAAGGTGGTCACGATTATAATTTCTGATATCTTTATAGAGCACAAATCGCTATGATTTTTGTCTGCCAAATAATTTCAATTATGAATTTTATACCCGCCCACTCACTTTGGAGGTTTTTCGTGCATTCGTTTTCAGTTGAAGAGTTCAATGCACCTCTTAAGAACTCAAATTACTGGTTAAACTTTGCCCTAAGAGAGGCCATCATGATATTTGGCTAGACAGATTCAATTTACCCAAAGCCCCCGTGAGTTAACTCATCTGCATTTCAGAAAAGTGTTATTGGTCATTTTGATTAGTTTACCTCGAAAACTTGGGGTAGTGAAGAAAACAATGAGGGCATTCATAGCATATGCTACGAAGGATGCAGTTTGCCTGGAGAGCCACCGGAGCTGAGTGCGGGAAAGAATAATTTTCATAGGAAACAAATAACTGACACTGGTTGCACCATTGAAGATGTTATCCCTCTGTAAAGGTGCAGTCGTAGGTAATACAAAAGCATTACCAAAAATGTTATCTCAGATGGGATATTTTTAAGATCTTCATGTTTTAAAAAATTTACTGTAAGCTTCACTCCTGGGGGTCCAGAAATCACTTCTGAGCCAAGAGACATGTCAATTGGTGTGCTGGCAGAATTACGACAGAAACTGATCATGGACCAGAAGTGCTTTGAGTTAGTGATTTAATTAGATGAAATAGTGGCTATATGATCCCTGCAGTCCAATTTAGCAAGAAGGTTAGCATCCCACTGAAGGTCTTTAAATGTTTTTAAAGTGTGGGGGTTGGGAAAGTGTTTTGGTAAAGATCACGCACTATGTTAATCTTTTAAGGCAAATACTGTCTAACATGTCATCCACGGGGAGAACTTCCTAGTTCGGGGCCTGCTGTGAGGAATTCAGTCCCTTACTACAGCTGCCAACCAGTCATAAAAGAGTTTGAAGACATCGTCCACCATTCCCTCTTTTTGAAGACACCATGGAAAACAACTTAAGGGGACAGTAACATGAATCCGGTCAGTCTTCTTCCAGATAGGGGTCGGAGGGCAAAGTGGAGGAGGGTGGGTAGACCAAGGAGACAAAGGTGACCACCTGGTGAATTCAAGGAAATGTCGAGGGAACTGTAGCCCAAGCAGAAATAGTCACTGGCGTACGCCACTTTCAGTGAGGATTTAACTAGATCCAGGATGACCAACCCTCTGGTTGTTAAAAAGTTGAATTGTTTGAGAGCCAGCCCATTAATAAAATGTTCTGCAAAATATTCCTCAAGGTTGATGAGACACTGGAAATGTAAAGAGGATCACCAGTCTACGTTTAAGTCAAAGCCACCCAGCAGGAGAACCTCCCTCACCTCATAAGCCATCAATATGGAAACAAAGCTCTTCTCAACTAAAGATAGGTCTCTTCATGGAGGATGGTAAAAGGTAATGGGTAGCAACTTTCTTCAGACATGAGTCATAAATTTGAAAGGAATTGTTAATTCAACCTAAATTATCTCAGGACATTACTCCAAATCATAGCAGCGTTCTGCCAGAATACATGTATGAATAAAATTCACGGCTAAAAAGGATACACCATGCTTTCCCTGTTGATCATGTCTAAATTTTTGGTGAGCTGTTGAAAGTGAGAGCTTACCATTGGAAAGACTGTCATTTAGTCATATCACCGTGAGGGAATCACCTTATAGTCATGCATTTCATGTAAGCAAGATTCAATAGATTGCTCCATTCAACCAGCTGCATTCACCGCTGCAAAGAAAGCACATATTGTTGCAGGCATACCATAAAATCTTACTAAAAACTGGAGAGCGACTCCACACGTACTATGTACCCAGCTGCCATCTTGGAAACTCCCATTAATTAACAAATATTAATGTCTGATAAACTAAAAGAAGTTCAAGCTTATGTTACTATATGCACAATTTAAGTAACAAATCCAAAAATATCTCTTAGTTTACTTTATAACATGTTCATATAATCTTTCATATGCTTGACATATATATTTTCATTCCAGCATGGGTCCATTAACTGCAAATGTAAAACAAGGGAACAGAATTTAGAGGTGGGAAAGCAATTTCAGTCAAAGAAAAGAGGAAAAAGTAAGAAGACTATTAAGAAAGCTACTGTAAGTATTAGAAAACCTTCGACAAGAGAGCGAGCACTCATCAAGAGATGCAACATCATTAATGAATGATTTAAGCATTCAAGGAGTAAGCAAAACTAAAACAAATAAAACTAATGTTTTACATCTTTTGCAAAAGTTGTCATTTTTATAAAAAACACTTCCAGTTCAGAGATCTTACTGAGGAAAGGTAGGTGACTCAAAATATTAATTTGAATGTCTGCATTTTTTTCTGGGAAAGAGCAAAGGGAAACTTCAGTTGCTTATTGGAGAACTCTTTCAAATTACTGAAGGCAGAATTAATGATGAAGTTTCTTGAATATATATAACTAAATAAAATCTCCATGGTATAAAGAAATTGTTTCATAAAAGATAGTAGCATTTAGATTTTTAGTAGTGATAGCCATCTAAGTATGCGATTCATTAGTTTTTGTTAATTTACTGACAAATTTCTAAAAATAGGCTATGAATAAGTGGTTGCCATATGTTTCAAGTCTGTGCTGATAACCAAATATTCAATTGAAAGGTTTTCAGATTTCTTCAATACTATATATGCTGATTAAATAACAGAGTCACCAGGGAAACTTTGATATTTCGATTCAGGCTAATGTTAGTGAAGTGGGGAGAGCCAGGTAGTGGGATGGGAGAGGGTTAAATAGAGACATGGTGGCTCACATAGCACAATCGTACACCAAAAAATCCTTCAATGATTGATGCCTGCAGAATAAGCTATATGTTGGTCACAGTTTTACTGAGCACGAGATAACGGGAGGTCGCTGGAGTAGAAATGCAACAATACAAAAGAAAGTGCTTTGAATATCCCACACAAATCACCTAGTTCAGCTATGGCCGCACATAGTCGAGAGCAGTACGGTCGTTGATTAAAAACAATTGACAAATGATTAGTTATGCTCCAGTTGAAAACGTCAAGGTAGCTGTTGTGATTTAATGTGATTGTGTGTAGTACATCACAGACTCATTCCCAGCTTACTATGCTGACTAAGGTAGGTATTGAACTGATTTAAGGAGGTCGTGTCATTTTTGTTACTAATACGTGAATACAGCTTTTCACCGTTGTTCTTTTAATCAAAGAAAGTCGGCAGTGCTTGGAATTCTAATAAATCAGTTGGAGACGACGATCGACTTGCATCGGGGAGTTGGCCTCAGTTAGGGAAGCAAGAAGGCTTTGCGAAGAGCAGGGAGGTAGAAAAATGGCCAAAATCGGGTGGATCACATTCAAAGAAAAAATATGTCGGAAATCAGGAACTGGAGTCAGGTCCCCGAATGGGACTTAGCGGTAGTAAAATGTCATTCGCCGGTTCTTCAAAGTCGTATGGTTATCCAAAGGAAAGACAAGAATCCGATTATTCGGAAAATAATGAATTTACGCACAATCCAACTAACGACGAAACTGGTGTTACGGTTGGTACATCGAGTCTCAACCATTCAGACCAAACACTTGCATTTGAAGAAAGCGAAAAGGAGGCTCTGTCGAATAAAGAAAAGAAAAGTCTTGACTATAAAAAGTTAAATAAAGAAAGAAAAGAAGAAAGGAAAGCGGAGAGAAGGAAAAAGAAAGAGGATGATACTCTGAGAAAAATGTTAGGACCAAAGGGTGTGAAGATTACCGTCATCGATAACAACGTGTTTTCCAAATTTGTTGATCAAGATAATAACCGAAGCCTCTCTCAACAGACGAATTTTATTGCTAGCGAAGTACAGCTTGACTCTTCGGCATTTCCAGAATTGCAAAGCTCTCCAGGGAAATTGGACAGGAAACGAACTCCTCCTCGCCCAAAAAATACTCCAACTTCGGCCCTAGTTGGAAGCGGTGAATGTACAAATTTAAATATCCAGCAAAATGCCGAAATATCTTCGGACACACACCTACCAAGGTCTAGTAAATCAAAAAAAAGAAGGGATCCCGTCGTGGTGGATATATGGAAAGCCATTGAAGTAAGCTTGCTGATACCTCCCTTAAAGTACTTAAGTCTCTAGCCCAATTCAAGGTAAAAGTCAATGAAGTATTTATTTCTTTTCAGATATGCAAATCAGGAAAGAAAGTGGAAGAGGAGGAGGCAGGCATTGTTCGAGTTTCGAGGCCAAAAGAGAAGGATAAGTGCAGGATTGCTGGAAACCTATTAGACGCTTCAAATCCCTCAAGGCATCGTGGGAAAAAAAGAGAGACTCCCAAAAAGCGTATAGAAACTCGTTTGAAGAAGGCGATTATGGCAGAAAGAATTCGCCGACGAGAGGCCAGATGTGCTACCAAGAGTGACTCCGTAGGTAATATCATCGCCCCTGAAGTCAAGCTTTTTAATTTTTCAAATGAAACCCATACTTTAGATTCCGGTATGAATGATTTGTGTGATCATCCTGGCGTGGCCCAAGGATCCATGTTGTGTGGAAAAGCTCTAGAGGAAATAGATGTGAAAAGAGAGGAACAAATTGAGGAGTGCCATGCAAAGACATGCGGTGGTGTACCAACTACAGTTGATATTGACAAGATGACCAAAGATTCATTGCATAGCAGAAGTTTCAGGGAGTAAGTACGCCCCGTAATTTAACTCTATGCCACCCCAATTTCAACCATGAATCAGAGCCAGAAAATTATCAAAATCTTCCTGACACATTAGTTAATTATGATTTAGTCATTTATGAAATTACGAAGGAATGAAATCCTTTGTTCTACACCATTAGTCTTTGGGAAGTTTCCTTTTATAACCAAGGAAGTTTATTTTAAATCAAATTTAACTAAGTTAAGGTTAAAGTTGACCTTCAAACTAGTTCAAATAAATGAAAACCTACGACAGCAACTTGAAGTTAAAAGTTAATTTAAGATATGATTACCCTGCATCATCAACAAAACTATCTACCATTAATGAGTAGCACACAGGCTCATAAAATACTTCTGTATGATATTGTATATACCTTACTCGACTCGCACATGCATTTATTAATGCAGACTTTAATTTTTAGAAGTATAAAACTGAAATACAATGCCATGGATTGTCAAAGTCTCCATTAAAGCCTATTTCCTTTAAAAATTTTTCCTGTTAAAATTTCTAAATTTGAATGCTTAATGTGAATTACTCTTAGGTTAAAAAATTTCTCTCTTAGGATCTTATTCTGGGCCATTGCAGGAAATCTCTAAGCCTATTCCTACAATCCTGAAATATTTATTTATTTATTTATTTATTCAGTATTAGTCCAAAAACAGCACATTTTGGCCTTTACATCGAACTATTATCAACGATAACAATGGTCACATTTACAAACACCCAAGCCCTAGGTGGAGGAAAACTCACCCAGGCGGGAATCGAACCCGCGACCCTTGGAATGGCAGACGAGGACGTTACCCCGATGCCACCGGGGTCGGCAAAGTTATAGCAGCGAGTTATAGCGGCTAATGAAGCATTATGTGCCTAGTTGAACAAAAGTTATATTTGTAGAGGTGAAAATTAAATATTAGGAAAACATGAATGAGATAAGCTAAGAATAAGATAATGAAATTTTTATGTTTGGTTCAAAGTTGACCGGAAACTTAATTTCAGCTAATTAATATTTACCTCTAAAATCTGTGCATCATTAACATCATATCTGACACTCATAAAGTTATTTTGAAGAAAATAAGAGCATTTTATTGATTAACAGTAAAGTTTGCCATACAAATACAGACTACCAAATCAATATAATATTCATAGATGAAGCCATAATTGGAATTTACTTCACTTGAAAGTATTTTAGAACTTCAGCCGTTAATTTTTTTGAAAGTTGCATCCCAAGTTAATGTGAATACCATTTATTGTTTACGGCTCTTTATGTAAATTGAAAGGAAAATCAAAGTTACTCTTTCATTCCTCACAGTCATATTTTGTCTCAATTTTTATTTTTAAATTTTGCTTGCTCTTAGTTATGAGAACGGCCCAATAGCCTTCTCAAATCAGGCTGCTATCACCAATGTGCCCTCAAATGACCATATTTTTTTTTTTAATGTGGTGCTTGAGAAAAAAATTATCTGGAAAGGATTTTTGGGAGTAAATTGTGAGACCAATTTGTAGCATTTTGACAGTCATAAAAAATGTTACCATTAATGCTAGATACATGAAAAGAAAATTATATTTCTCAGTAAATATAGGGCTGGAGACTTCATTCTTTGGTTGTTGTAAAGCTCTTGGCATGCTTTTTTCAATTATTAATAGGACATTAAGATTTACTTTTGGACTGGGCAATAATTAATCAATGGAGTGAATATTTTTCTTTTTTTACCTAGTATAGTTTTTTTTTACCTTATAAAAAAGGGGTTGAATTATTTGAGCAACTTTACCATTTTGTATCCTTAAAACTGGAAATGGTAGAATACAAATAATTATTTTAGCTCACCAGTGACGTAGCTGAATTTTATCTGAAACTATCTGTATGAATTTTTCAAATATCGCTTATTTAAAGATTGCCCATCTGAGTAATACTCATAATTTTAAAAACAAATGAACATTGTACAATTTAATTGAAGACTTTGTGGGGATAACTTTCATTCTTCTAGCATACCAAAATGACCGTATGTATAGTCATGCTCAAGAATGAGTTGGTCATCATTCATTAGTTATATGTAAGCAAAATGTTTTTGAAAACAGGTGAAATTAGATTAAACAGTACGCAAGTAGATGCATATTCTTCTTGAATTTGCTATTTGACTGAACTTCAAACCATTTTGACCAGAGGGATTAAACTTCACAGGTTCAATTTTTGCATAATTTTACTGTTTTTATATGTCTTTAATTCCTCTAGTCATAACTATTTCTGTCTTTTACTCCATCGTCCCGGAAATATATTTTTTGCCGGGGCTTTCCCTTTTTCCTATCAAGACTTGATTATGGCAATAGAGGCACAGGGTAGCCAATATAAGGATGAAGTGGAGCACTTATATGAACACCTTTACTTCTTAACCTTACAGCATTGATTAGTGTAGTACTAGAATCAGCTGTTATTTTTTTACGAAAGCAAGATGTGGTTTGAAGGCCTTAATGTAGTACCTTAATGTTTCCTATCCAATCTAAGGGCATATAGAACCGTGAGAATTTTGTAGCTGAGACTTAACTGTGCAATTGATACCATCAACAATCTATTTTGGACAAACAGAGGGTACCAATTTTTATTCCATTTTTAAATTTTTTCCTTCTAATTTCTGGTCTGATCAGCAAATGAGGTTTTAATGGTATTTCATTTGTATGTAAAGTGGTAGTAATTTGTTTTAAAATTAATGGATGCTATTTTCAATAGGAATAAAGGAATGATCAATGATCTTATTCTGAAGAGCTGCTACTCATTTTTATAATATTTTTCTTATAAAATGTACAATAGTTCTAGCATGACTAATCAGTGCTCAAGTTTTATTCATGTCACATGACATAGTTCACTCAATTCCTTCTATTTGCATTATGAATTTCTGATATTATAAAAAAAATCAAAAGCTTAAAAAAACTACATAACTCTACTGTAATTAGTAAAAGAAAGTGGGACCTTGAGCATTAAGAATGTTTTGAAAATTAGGATTAATGTCAAAGGAAAACCTGATTTAAATTGCAAAATGACTTGCTAAGATACATAGCGTTTGATATTGCTTCGGATTACTGTGTAAATATATTTAATTAGTGCATGTTAACCTACTCATACAGTGCTTTCATTTTTAATAGCCATGCTTGCAGTTTAATTAAGTAGCAGTAATAAATTGCCCATTCCTTTTACAGTGGGAGTACTACATGGATCAAAGAAAACTGAAAATATATTATTTTGGAGGATTATCTATTTCAAAATTGTAGTTTTTTGTATATTTCCAAATTTTGGTGATTTATTTCAGGAGGGGTATGCATCACAGGTCGGAGATAAAATTATTAGCTGGAATAAATGAGTAGGGGTACAAATGGCCAATTTGTTCAACTAATTCAAACTCCCTGTATTCTGATTATTTATAAGGTTTAAAAATTTTATAGCTTTTAAAATGAATAATTCTATTTCGGAAATGCTCTTGGACACATTGGTTTGTTTTTTCTGACCTGTGTTAGTTTTATTCTTTAATGTTGTTTTGCATTGCCAATGGCTTGTGTTCTTTTTCTGATGAAACTAAAAGTTTCATATCTCAATTTTATGCATGTAAAAGCCCTATTATTCACTTATGCTTTTTACATAATATTAAAATATCACAATATGTGGATGGTTCCTTTTGTTGATGACTTGATTTCTTTCAGGTATTGCAATCACTCAAAGAGTTCACATCTCACTGAAGCTGTCAGGCTAATGCTGAAGGATATCTTAAAATTCCAAGACAGGCTACATGCCACACAGCCCATAAAAGCAGAATCACACCGGAGATATGTTGTGGGACTTCGTCAGACACAGCATTTGCTGGCTGTACACAAATTGAAAATTATTATCCTAGCCCAGGATATTGAAAAAGTGCCTTCACCAGGTGTGTGTTTCTTCTGTTTTTGTTCCAGGAGTTTATTTCAATTTCTTTCATTTGTTGCTGCCGTTTTTTGTGCACTTTTCTCTTTATCGATCACTAAAGGTGAAATTCTGACATGCCAAAATTATGTTTAAATTATTTTCCCTTCAACCCTAGATTTTATGGAAGGCATTATTAGTATTGCTTTTGTTTCAATCTCTATTTGACATGTAAGCTTACAAATGTTTCATGTTCTCATTCTTTAATCTGCCAGCCATTCCACTTAACATTTTTGTACAAGTTGTCACTGGTAGAAAACCACATAATTCAACAACTTACTGGATTGAGAAATTTCTTACTACTCCTGGGCATCTTATTTTTCAAAAACCAATACCCTTTTAAAAAAATTGTCTATATTTACAGATTTGAATAAAAATAGGGAAATAGGTGAAGTGGTATTAAAAAAACATTGGAAGGAAATGCATTCTACTATAAATATGCTTGTAAAACCATTTACTTAAAAGTTTTTTATCAAAAACTGATTCAGGATTTAGGAAAATAGTTGATATTGTCCACTTGGTTGTTGACCTTTGGTTGTAACCAACATCATCCTCAACCTTATGCCCTTGACAGCTTATGGGGGATTTTTAGGTGTAGATTCCTAACAATACGTACAAAAAATCAATGGAGCCAGGATATTCCACGTTAATTAACCCAAAGGTTGGCTTTAAAAGGTGAGGGTTGAGCTCACCCCATTAAAAACTCTATCACCTTTGAAATCTGTGTAGCCAGGACAGTGTACTATAAATGCGGAGGCATGGAGAATTAGGATAAATATAATCAGTGGAGAAAATTTTAAGAAAATAAGTTATGGATGTTATTTGAGTTAACTTGTAAATTAAATAGGTAACATTGTTTAATACAGTGCATAAAAGTTTTGAAAATCTTTGTTTTAACATGGCATCTGCTTTTTAAGCAGGTGGTTATTATAACAAGAAAGTGTTGGCCTTTTGATCCTAGATGAAAGTTTCTGCATTATAAAATTTGTTATCTCTGGCGTAACTTTATGGAATTTGCATAACATATTGACATGAAAAAAGAGAAATGTGTGTGGAATTATAGTTGGTCATTTGAGTTCTAAATTTCTGCATTAT
The DNA here is from genome assembly GCF_022747635.1 of Hetaerina americana. Taxonomy (NCBI): domain Eukaryota; kingdom Metazoa; phylum Arthropoda; class Insecta; order Odonata; family Calopterygidae; genus Hetaerina; species Hetaerina americana. The sequence continues at coordinate 11,187,220 of NW_027287205.1, forward strand.
GGTTAGAAATATTGAAGCATGTGTCAGTCAGTATGCCTCCAACGATGGTGCTCCCTTCCATGAACAGTTTGTTGGTTGTAGTTGTAGTAGTAGTAGCAGCTTTAGGGCAGGTGACTGATTTCTGAGAATATTTCCACCGTCAAGGATGAATGTGGAAGGAGGGAGGACTGAGAGAAACCCGACGTTGGCATTAACCTACTCTTTACAAAAGGCATTGAGGGGTCTGCAGTTTAACGTCCCATCCGACGGACGGTGTACTCACTTAAAGTGCTCTCCACGAAGCACCTTGTGTAGGAATCAGGATACCATTGAAAAGGGTCTGCCATCTCAAGGACTCAAACCTGGGACCTCTGGGTTGGAAGGCAGTACATTAGCCACCACATCACCCCAATCCCAACAGTTAGTGGCCTGAATAGCAAGCTAATCAAGTACTTTTTTTTTGCCAATAATGGAAATATTGAGCTGTTTTCATTCCAATTAAGTAATGAATTACCATCACAACAATTGATGACTGTTTAGAAATCTCATTGACTTCATTTTGAATTTTTTTGCAACTGACAGCACATTAGTTGCATACCCTTGTATGTACCAAATTTCTGTGTTCCTTTAATTTGACTGAATGAAAGTAGGGAATTATGAAAAGTTTGTTGGTAAGGTTGATCGAAATTACTTCATGTGAGTGCCCATGCTAACCGAGTTCTCAAAACTTTGCCGAATAGCAGTATCAGAACAGTTGCAAATTAGCTATCTCCAATCCCAATATTAGCTCTCGGAATAGCATGCTGAACTTGGTATTCATTTGAACTGCAATTAAAATTCATTGAATGAAGGTGATCCTGATCAAAGAAGCAGTTTGACCAGCTCGCTGTAGGGTACTCATTTTATTGTTTTGATGTCATTGAGTTTGTTCATGAGAAAGTGGTACAATTACCAGTATCTAGTAACTACTAGTCCCTAACTGTAGTAACACTATAATTGACCTTATATGGTTTTCAGGTGGCTTAGATGAAGTCATAAATGCAATCATCGGCTCTGCAAATGAGCAGAGAGTTCCTGTGGTGTTCCCATTAACAAGGCGGCAGCTGGGTAAAGTCACTTACCGCAAAGTTGGTGTGAGCTGTGTTGGAGTGCTCAACTATCAAGGATCTGAGGTGAGCACATTTTTTGCAGTGTAATTCTGAATAGGAATTAATGAGATTTCTTTCATTACATTAGTCGCAATTAGTATGTGAGGATTCATTCTATAAAAAAAAATAACTTTGAAATTTCATAGAAAATGTGCATTTTGAAATCAAAATGCCTTTAGCAGTTTCCTAATTATGTTTCTCCATTTGAATTTGTTTGTGTTTTAAAAAATGATAATGTGTATACTATTAATCCAAGCAACTTGAAATTTTTATTTAGTAATTTAAAGAAATGTGGTGGCTTGACATCACCCTGACAACTGTTGGGCGTGCTGGCAATGCACTCCTTTGAGTGAGTTTTCCTCACCGGTGTTGCAAAACAGTTGTTGGAGTTTTCTGATTCATTATACTTTCGGATGACATTGTTCATCTCGAGTATACGAAGAACTGAATGATTTCTGGTGACAAGGGACCAGCACATACACTTTTAAATAGTTAGGGCTCTTCTATTATACTCCACACTTGTTCTCAGCGTTACAACTGTTTGAGGTTATGACTGTTCAGTGCATGGTGTTTTTATAATCAGAACAAATTATGACATTTTTATCAGGTCCCATAAAATTTTGAAATTTTCCCCCAGTGTGGAACCCAGCCATCATCATAGGTCATCTGCTGTTGTTTGCAGGCCTCTTCTTCACCACTTTTTCCTTTTCTCCACCCTTCTTTCCATTTCAAAATATAGCAATCACCCTTTCACACATTGTCTGTCATTTTGACCCTCCTCCACCCTCCCTTGCCTGGCCCTTCCACTATTCCTTTTAGCCCCTCCTCCAGGAGGCACTTCCTCTGTAGCATGTGTCCAAGCCAATTTCTTTTTCTTTTTTTTTTGTCGATTACTTATAGTAATCTTCTGTCCGCTCCTTCTCGCCTCAATATCTCCTGATTTCCCACCTGGCTCATCATTCTTCTCCCTGACCACATTTCAAATACCTCCAGCCTTTCCTGGCCCATACCTAATGCAGTCCATATTCCAGATCCATATCTTATAACACTCCATACATAACACTTAACTAATCTGTTTCTCTGTCCAACATCCATTCTGCTGCATAACATTTTTCTTTTCCTGCTGAATGCTTCTTTGGCCACTGGTATCCTTATTTTAATTTCCTTTTTGCTCCTCCTTCATGCCATTAAGGTGTTGCAATATCCCATTTAATTGTTCTTCTTCCTCAGCAAAAAGGATCATGTCATCAGCAAAGCTGATGCACGGACAGGTATTCCATCTGCCTTTGTGGTTAAGACTGAAAAGACCCTATTTTGTTTTCATTGAAAACATCTTTAGGGCTATAGCCATCAAAAAGTTTATTCAATTCTAACACCTTACACATAGCTGTAATCTCGACGTCAATACTTCTACTTTCACCACACTCAGCAACTATCACCACTCTTGTATACAAGTTTGTGCCTGTTTTTAAACCTATCCAACCAACCATTGGACACTTTGAAGTCCTCAATTCCTAATCTTGTGGTGATGTGCAATGCTTTTTCTCTTATAATGATGCTATTTTTGAGGATATTCGATGACCTAGCATTTAATGACCACTCCTTCAGTAATCCTAATTTTTCATGTGTGAAATTCTTGTCATTTTCTCTTTTTAGACAAATTTTCACTCCGGTTTGTGTGTATCAGAATCAATTATGGTTTTTCACTACTGTATTCAGGGTAGAAATCTTTCACCACTGACGTTTCTGACGTTTTACCAGATCAATATGGGTTCCATCATGAGGATCAATGTATTTTAAAATTTTTATTTTGCCCTTAATCAAAAATGATGGAAACAGAGAAACTTGCAATTTTCCACTTTATTGATTCTTTAATATCGACTAGCTTCAATGTGCTACACCATTTTCAAGTAAAGCTTTTGTTTTACATTATCATGTATATGTATTTGGCAAAAAAAGACGGAAAGGGAGGGGGGAAGGACAGAGAGACCAATCAGGGTGAGTGGGATAGGTGTGTAGAATTCCCTAAGCTGGGGGGAATGGGAGCCGTTGGGGAACGGGGAAATACTGGGAAGGTGGTGGGGAGGGGAAAGGGCTGGAGAAAGGAGGGGAAAAAGGGAAAGGAACTATTCCACCCCATCACACCTGAGTCTCTCTTGTTAATTGAATATATTTTCCCTTTTCCTTAGTCTTCCATCGTCAAACAGGATAACATTTAAATTCTTGAGTAATTGAGGAAAACTTTACAAATGAGAGTGTGAACCGCCTCACTGTTGGACTAGGTAATCCGTTGTCCAACTGCAAAATTTTTTTATCAAAATAATATTTAATTTGATTATCTGTAGTTCTGATACTATTTAGCAAGTTTCAATACTGTGTTATTCAGGAGTCTACAAGCCTTGTATAACTGCTATAATTGTTGCATCGGGTTGGTGCAAATGATCCCAGTCGTCAGTCTCCAGTTCTCAAATATTTCACACTTCATATTTTGTTCAGAAGACATTTTCACTATCATAATTCTCCACTTGCATTGGGAATGAATTGAACCGACGGGTGTTCTTCCAATTTATAAATTACATAGTGAACTCTTAGTCATGGAATGTACTCATTTCATAGCATAAAAAGTTTTTTTATGAAGACTGATGTACATAAGTAATTGTTATAGAATATGAAATTTTTTACTCCAGCATATGCATATAGCAGTAAAACTGCAAATGAAGTCGTGTAAATACGATGTTCCACTTTAGTTGGAGAAGTTGGAAATTTCATGGCACCTGATAAAAATGTTTCGTATTGCTGGAATATGTAAATAATGCAAACATAGGATTTAACTGTATAATTTGGAATGCTGCTTTTCACATACTGCTGATGTTGGTATTTTACCAAATTAACCTGGTGACCATCTCCAATTCTCTTAAAAACCCTTTCTTTGAAGAATTGTATTTCTATGGTAATATTTGCTGTAGTAATCTATGTTTTCATTCTTAAACTAGTTAGCAGGTTTAAAATGTGCATTGTGTAACACTTAGGTCAGTAAAAATTGAATTTATGACATTTTTAAAATTCATAGAAACATCTTCCGGTAAAAATCAAGGCAAACTTTAATTTTATTAATTGAAAGAAAGTGCATTTCAGTAACTTAAGCACAAAAAAGATTGTCATGTGTTAACTTTACTAGATGCACAAGTTTGAAATGTGGATTTCAGACAACAGATGGTGCACCAATGCAGTTTGTGGTACAAAGATTTGTTGACACTCCTGCCATTTTGTTGTGCCATCAAAAAATGTCCGACAGGCACGAGTGATTCATTGAGAAAGTGTTTGCATAGTGCTGTGATGTTTCCAATCTGTTCAGTGTTCAATTTGTCAAAATGTATAGCAAGCAAAGAGTATTTGCGGACAGCATTAATTTTTTGTTTTCATTTGAAGAAAACTGCTGCTGAATCATATCAATTGTTTTGAGAAGCTTATGGTGAACATGTGCCATTGCAAGATGCATGTGAACGATGGTTTCGGCTTTTCAAAAGTGGTGATTTCAATAATGCAGTCAAGGAACATGGAGAACCACCATAAATGTGTGAAGATGTGTAATTGCAAGAATTGTTGGAAGAAGATGATTCACAAACACAAAAACAACTCCCAGAACAATTGAGCATTATTCAACAAGCTGTTTCTGATTGCATACAAGAGATGAGAAAGATTCAGAAGACTGGAAGATGGTACAATGTGAGTTGAACGAAAGGCAGATGAAGAGGTTCACTTCTCCATCTGACTCTCAAAAACATATGTGAAATTTTGCTCGTATGATAGAAAAGGAAGTAATTCTTGCATGGTATCGTTACTGGGGATGAAAAGTGGATTATTTTGAGAATCCCAAATCACAAAAAATCTTGGGTAGACCCAGGCTCACCATCCACATCGACTGCAAGACCAAATCTCATATCTTTATTTATTTCACATTAATCCAAAAGCATTACTTCGGCCTTTTACATTGGCCTTTTTAACAATAATATAGCAATAAAAAATTACGAACACCCAAGCCCTGGTTGGAAAAAAATCCACCTAGGTGAGAATGGAACCCTCAACCTCTGACGGACGGACAACTGTTTCGCCCCCACTCCTGGAGGCATCTTCAGGGCAAAGTGATCTGCTGCACTTTGGCCGCTATATATGGGAGACACTGGCTGGTTTGGAGCTCTCTGATTGGCTCTTTCCTAGCCATTCCCACTTCGACCTGAAGATGCCTCCAGGACTGGGGGCGAAACAGTTGTCCATCAACTCACCTACGCGACAGTAATTTCCTGAAGCAGCATGAATTCATCAGATAGACGTCGTGGAAGCCCAAGGATTAACCTCAACTCTGGTTTGGCAGGCAAGGACTTTACCCCGCTGTCAGCATTTTAATCGCTTTGGCAGAAAGACGATGCCGTGTTTGGTGAGACCAGAAGGGTGTGGTCTATTATGAGCTGTTAAAACCTGGTGTAATGGTTAATACCAAATGCTGCTTACAACAATTGTTGAATTTGAACCATTGGCTGCTTGAAAAAGGATAAGAATACGAAAAGAGACAATACAAGATCATTTTCTTTCATAAAAATGCTCCATCACATACAGAAAATCAGTTCACGACATATTGGAAGCACTTAGCTGGGAATTTCTATGCCATGCAGCTTACTCACCAGTATTGGCTCCTTCCAATTATCACTTGTTTGCATCAATGGGTCACGTGCTTACTGAGCTGTGCTTTGGTTCCATCAAAGATGTGAAACAAAATGGCTTGATGAATGGTTTGTGACAAAAGGGAAAGATTTTTACTGTCATTGTATCCACAAATTGCCCAAAAGATGGGAAAAATGTCTAACTAGCAATGGAGCATACTTTGAATAAAGCTCTTTTTATCATTTTTCTGATTTTTTATTATTTGGTAACAAACCGCATTTATCCTAGTGCATCTGGTACATACTCAGAATGATCGATTTTTGAAATTTTGCCTCTCACTTAACTTACAAATTGTGACTTTTTATTAATATTCAAAATGTCTTTTGAAACCTTTATTTTTTTAAGTGGTTTAATGAAAATATTTTTCAGGAAAATTTTAAGAAGATAATTTCAGCATTGGAAGATTCTAAAAAGGATTATGAGGAAAAATTTGAGAAGGAAAAAATCCGAATAAGGAATGAACTTGGGATATTACCAATTAAAAAGGAAGATTGTAAAGATGAAATTAAGGAAGAAGAGGTACAGCTCACTCCCATCAAATGTCCAGTGACGTTACCTTTATTTCAAAAGCTGACAGAAGCTCTTTCTGAATTGTCAGTCAGTTCTGCTAGTCAAATGGCTAAGGAGGAGGAATGAGTTGTGAACTGTGATGCTATGAAAATTATATTTATGTCTGTTAAAAATCATTTTCATACCATTTTGAGAAGTTATTGGGTTACCAGAAATGTTTTTCTACCACTCTTATTCAAATTTTGCATCTAAATGTATAAATGAAAGAACTAAGAGAAGTGATTTTTCACATATATTGTCAATATTGATATTTACTTATGGATAGTGAATTGTTTTTTCCTTTGGATTTAATTTGGTGGTTATGCATGGTTAAGAAGTATGCATGGGCCTAATAATAAAATATATATTTTAGATTTGAGAATACAGAGGCAGCAGAATGAATGCCAGATATAATTTTTTATTAAAATATTTACTTAGTTTTCAATTGAAAATGTTTCAGAGTTTTTCAGTAACTGAATAATATTTCATTCCAGTACATATTCTGTGTGATATGAGATTCGTCATTCTACTATTTGCTAATATTTTTAGGGTAATGCTGCCAAAACTCAAGAATTCTGCAGTAATGAGAACATGAGTTGCTGGTGATCAGTTTTGAAGTTGGCACAACATAGTTTTTTTTCTGAAAAAACTTGTAAAGTATAAAAAATAAATTTATACATATCAATTTCACTTCAAAATTGAATGGTTTGGCAGATAAATTTTAATGAACTTTGGAATATGATCGGTTCACACTATTGTTGAATATTCAGACAAGGCAAGCTATGGCCATTAGTGGTAAATGGCAAGAAAAAGCATCCAAGAGGAATTTGGAATGGAAACATGGTTACTATTTTCAGTTATTGTTGGGCATTGGATATCATGGAATCACCCATGTCAAACTTGTATTTATTGATAAATTTGCTATTATGTATCATAAATATATACATTATGTTGCTGTCAATAATACTTTAATGTGATTAGTTTCAACACCTATCATATGTGAAAGCCAATTTAGTCACTGTTATTCTATTGTTGAAGATAATATTCCTCTTTTTAATTGGTTTCCTTGTAAAAAAGTGGGGGATCAGGATGATGCAGTGGCTAACATAGAGGCTTCCCACCAAGAGGGCCCAGGTTCAAATCCTAGAGGCAACAAATATTTTTCCTAGATATCCCGATTCCTACTTGAGGTGCTTTGTGGAGAGCACATTGAGTGAGTATGACATCTGTCGGATGGGACATTGAACTGCAAACCCCTTGGCACCTTTCGACAAGAGTATCAAGAGTAAGAATGTTGATGCTGGTTTCTCTCCACCCATCCTTTCCCATGCATCCCTAATGGTGCAAATGACCCTATCTGCCTGTTGCCTCCCATAAAAACTACTACTTGTAAAAAGAGTGAAGGGTGGAGAAGAAGTTAAATATGGATTAATTTCACTGAAGTAAAAAATACCAATGTATCTTTCCACTTACTTTTTATTCGGTACAACTATTTCCAATATATCGGCATCATCCTCAGACAAAGTTACACATTCAGATTAGTTACACATACATACATATATATACCAATTCCAGCCACCTCTTTCCCCTCTTCACCTTCTGCACATGCTCTCTCCGCTCTTCTGGAAGAGTGGAGAGAACAAGAGCGGGGGAAGGGGAGGTAAGGGACCAATACGAAATGAACAAGGGGGTGGGAGGGGTTATGTAGGCAGCTATTGGATGCATTCTATGGGCTTGGTTCAGCCCGGGGGGTTTAAATGACTGGGACACCAGACATGCACCCTCTCGCAGGTTCTCACCTCTATGATACTTGCAGATTTGGGAAGGGTTTCAATCACCAAAACGGAGAAGTAGTCATCGAAAGATTGGTTGTGGGATGCAGTCTGAGTAGGGATGGGATAATTAAGGAAGGTGGGAGATTTGGTGGAATAGTGTTGGTCATTCATGTGGAGGGAAAGGTTGGTCATGCATTCGCCCACATAGAAGGCAGGGTAGAAGTTATAGGAGAGGCAATATATAATGTTTTTTGAGGTGCAGGTGGTGTCAGGTTGGGAGTTGGCAATAAGGGAGGAGGAGGGTCTTAGAAGATGGCAACATTTGCAGCGTGGGTGATTGCATGTTGCGGACAGGGGCAGGAAAGAGATGGGGGTGCTCGCAGGTGGTTCTGTCGACTTAAAGATGTCTCGCAAATTTGACAGGTGTTTAAACAAAACCGAGGGACAATGCGGGAATAAAAGTGATGTGGACTGACTTTTATTAATAATTGGGAAGAGGTCACGGATTAAATGTTTAATTTTGTGTGTTCTGGGGAAGAAAGTGGTGGTAAGATTAGGGCATTTTGGTTTGGGGAGGGGAGTGTATTGGGTTCACGGTTTGAAGATTTTACTGTTAAGTAGTTTTTTAGGGTGCCCACATTTTCTGAGAGAGTCGTATAGCTGGTCCATGTATTTGTGTTGGGAGGGGGTGTCGTTGCAGAGACGGAAGCCATGGACTGAGAGTGAGAAGGGGATGGAGCATTTTGTATGTGATGGGTGGCAGCTGTTGAAATAAAGATAATTTTGGTTATTGGTTGGTTAAATGTGGACTGAGATGTAAAATGTGTTGTTTTGGAGGTGAATGTCAATATCTAGGAAAGGGATATTCGAGTCAGATATAGAAGTGAAATATACCAAGGAGAAGGAGTTGAGAGAGGAAATAAAGGAAGATAAAGGTTCGCATCCGTGGGACCAAAGGAGGAAAAAGTCATCAATATAGCGGGCCCAGAAGAATGGTTTTGGGGTTTGTTGTAGCAGAATGTTATGTTCAAGTTTACTCATATAAAGATTGACGTATGCAGGAGCCATACCCATGCAACCAATCTATGTCTATTCTCCTGCTTTGCTGACCATGATTCAGCGCTGTACAGAACTTTGCTTCATATCAAAGTTGTGATCTGCCTTTTCTTATCCTTACTCAACACTCCTGTGATCAACTCCCTCCACTTTGTAAACACTACTTAGGCTAGTGTAATTCTTCTCCTTACATCCCTACTCCTTTGACCATTTTGGTCGAAAACACTTGAGTTAACTGTTCCACCTGCTCTAGTTCCTATTCTCCTATTTTAATGTTAATCTTGGCCTTTCTTTTTCTGGAAAGTGCCATAACCTTTGTTTTATTTATATTGATTCCAATCCCATATCTATCACACTGAATTGCCAATTCACTCTGCAATGCTTGTAACCCCTTGGCTGAGTGACGAACCAGAGCTTGGTCATCAGCAAACCTAACTGATTTTATGAATTCCCTGCCGACTTTTATTTCTATCTCCAGATCTTCCCATGCCAATTTAATCATATCCTCCTCATGAATATTGAACGGCACATGATAATGGACAACACTGCATTACACCGCTTCGTAACGCTGTCCATCTGCACTCTCCATCTCCCACTCACACGCTTCTTTCGCTCTAAATGTTACTCATTTTAATTTATTATTTAACTCTTTGTACTTCCTTTTGCCTAACTCATATGTTTACATTCTTCCATTTCCTTCTCTCATCTATCTTTCTAATCATCTCAAATGCAATCCATAATTTCCTTGTCCTTTTCATATTAACGGTCCCTATAGTATCTTTTGGGGCTATCGGTATCCCTCTTATGATATATATCCATTTTTCCTTGATAGTAATCAGCTCTTTTCCCTCATGCACGATTTTCTTGGGGATCGAGATGGTGCGGGGGCTAACGTACTGGCTTCCCACCCTGAGGGCGCGGGTTCAAATCCCGGCGGTGTTGAATATTTTTCAGAGGTATCTCGATCCCTACTTGAGGTGCTTTGTGGAGGGCACTTTGAGTGAGTACGCCGTCCGTCGGATGGGACGTTAAACTGCGGACCCCTTGGCGCCTTTCGTAAAGAGCAGGCTAATGCCGACGCCGGGTTTCTCTCCACCCTTCATCCTTTCCTGTCCTTCCCCTATGGCGCAAATGACCTTAGCTGTCGGTCGCCTCCCCTTAAAACTACTACTACTACGATTTTCTTTGCAACCTGCTGATATGCCTCATCCCAGTTAATGCTTCTACAATCCATTTCCTAACCCACCGACCTTGCCTAGTCTTTTTGAAGCGGATGTTCGAGTTCATGAATTGTGATCAGATTCTGCATCAGCTCCCAGGAAACTGTGCAACTTGATCACATTTCCTAAATCTTAGGCTAACCATAATATGATGTAACCGATAACTTTCTGAGTCTCTTGGCATTTTCCATGTTTACCTACGCCTTTTGTGGTGTATAAAATAAGTGTTGGTGAAGTTGCTTGTTCTATGTTTACTACACCTCTCTTCCTCTTTGTTCAGTATAATGGCCACCCCTCATTGGCTCTGGTCCCCGCCGCTGGATATTATTCTATAACTATCACTCCTGTAATCCCCCACCTCATCACCATCTCTTCCTTAGCCTGCCGTCACATTCCAATTGCTATAAAATATTTCCCTGAAGGAACGCGTGATTATATCCTCTAACTAATCGTATGCCATATCGACTTCTTCCTCTTCGTAATTGCTTGGTGGTATGTATTTCTGAGCATGCCCAATTTTTTCGGTTCTGTTTTTATCTCTACTATTAACATTCTATCCTGGGGACGAAGCGTAATTTAGGTAACGAGGAAAAACACAACACCCAAATGATCCAGTCCGGACACGGTCGGGTGATAAAAAGCCTTTGCCCCATTGTAGCGGTACTTAATAATAATTTCATAAGCAAAAAAGACCGCATTTATTTGTACTTATGTTATTTTTATAATTAATTATACGGAATTTTTCGCCAGGTAACTACAATGGATTTCATCGCCATGAGGGGCAGGCTGTCCTATACACAATTTTAACCCCTCTTGTATCCATCTGCAAGAGATTCATTTCAAAGAGACTGACAAGAGATGTACGTTTTTAGGTTGGATAACGTCATTGGGCTACTAGCTTCATGGTGGATTGGCAGTTGCAGCTCCGGAGGCCCTTTGTGCCTCCCGTGTGCTAACTCGCAACCCCATTCGAAGAAGGGGCCGTCACAGTATGCAGCCCAACGCAAAACAACTCGGTAACCTTTATTAACCGAATAGTTCTCCTGTCACTTGTTTTAATCTCGAGGCACTTGTCCTTCTTGTACCTTGTCCATTTATTTTCGTTGGAGATTTCAATGCTCATGATCCCCTACGGAGAAGCTGAAGGGCCCAGAGGAATTGGACAGGAAGAATGTTATCAAATTTTGTCGAATATTTTAGACTATTTTAGTGGTGAAGAACTCGTTTTAACGGAGCATTCTTAGCCATAGATATGAATTTGTTCGATCAGTTAGGCTACAAAATTGAATGTCCGCTCAATACAATCATTGTGGGAGCGATCACTTTTCCCTCTTTGCATTCAAAGGAGACAGTTTTGCAAAGTTTTTAATTATCCAGAAAACTAGCCTATTCGCAGAACCAATTGGCCGAGCCTGAGTTTTCAGTAGAAAACGGTACCAGTTTCGACGCTTAGAGAACCGCCGAGTCGCTATACTCGTCGCAGCGGCAAACGCCAGAGTACCTCGGTCATCCCGAAAGATCACTCGTCCCAGGGTGGAACGACGAATGTAACAAGGTGATCCGGATGAGAAAGAGCTCTGCGCAGTTTTACAAAATACCCAACAGCAACGAATTGGGCTTTTTTCGACAGCTGCGAGTGCAATCCCGAAAATCGTAAAACAGGCCAAGAGATCTTCTTACATTGACTTTGCATCCAACGTCAACCTTGCGAGGGTGGTCCCAGAAGTACCCGACCCAACAAAGAAAACGAAAATTTTGGAAAAAAATTTATAAATTCTTCATCATAATCTCCACTCAGCTCTAAACACCTTTCCCAGCGATGTTCAATAAGTTCGATACCCTTTTTATAATAAGAACTGTGTTGCTCCTCAAAATAGCCATTAACTGCCGGCATCACTTCTTCACGGTTGGAAAACCTTCGACCACCGAGCCATCTTTTGAAGTTTGCGAATAGAAAATAATCATAGGGGGCTACATCTGGCGAATAGGGTGCATGAGGTAGCAATTCAAACTTGAATTCATGAATTTTGGACATTGCAATAACGGATTTGTTAGCTGGTGCATTGTTTTGATGAAACAACACTTTCTTCTTAGCCAAATGCGGCCGCTTTTGCTTGATTTCTTCGCTCAAACGTTGCAGTACATTCGGATTATAATCGCCGTTGGTAGATTTCCCATTTCAAAGATAGTTAATGAAAATTATCCCACGCGCATCCCAAAAAACCAACGGCATGACCTTGCCTGCAGATGAATCGGTCTTCGCTTTCTTTGGAGTCGGTTTCCCCTTTAGAATCCATTATTTTGATTGTTATTTTGTCTCGGGTGAGCAGTGATGAATCCATGGTACTGAAACAGCACAAGAACTCTGCCTTGTTGCTGTGAAACATTGCTAAACACTCAATTGAAACATTTTCACGACACTGGTATTGTTCGAGTGTGAGCAAACGCGGCACCCATCTTGCACATAGCTTTCTCATGTCCAAATTTTTAGTTAATGTCCAAACTTTTTGAAATGCCAATCCTGTCTGCTAGCTCGCGCAATTTCTGTTAACGACCATGCAGTATCACTTTTTGGATTATCTTCACCGTTTCTGGAATCGTCACCTCATTTTGTCGACCAATGCGATGCTCGTCTTGACAGCTGGTACGGTTTCGTTTAAAATCTGCAACCCAATATTTTACTGTTGTAAACGAAGGAGCAGACTCACCCAGAGTGGAATCCAGTTCAGCTTTTATATTGGTTGGTCTGAGGCCTTTCAAATAAAAGTATTGGATCAAATAACGATGACGAATTTTCTCCATTTTCACAAATTCACTGAAAACATGACTATTGATGACTGCCATAGAAATACTGCACAACATGGTGTCTTTAAACTTGATATTTTTTAAACATCTACCGCCATCCCTAAGTCAGGCCGACTTGGGCCTCCCCATGTTTATAGCTAGTTCGTTGTTTTACCAGCGGAACTCTGCCATTAATGTAGCGTTGCGAGAAATAAAAGGAAATTACTGCAGCTTTTTAATTTGCGCCGACTCCGAGCGCACTTCAATCCATTTCCGGCTTCTCCCCTACCCCAAATCCAGGAGACATTCTGGGCTCGTATCCCTTCATCATAGTGGTAACGAATTACGATGTCAGTTGAAAAAGTTCTCGGACGTTTTACAGCGAGCCTCCAATTATTTTTTAATCCAATTGGAGGCGCTGTGTCCGCGGAAATTTCCCAAATAACCGCCTTCAAGCACTTCAAAATATCTTGTTTTGTTGATTAGTTACGGTCAGTTAAGTGTAATGTATTACTCGTATGTGAAGGAGTTTGCGTGGGGTGTGGCGAAAAATCGGATCCGCGGAAGTGAACTCTTTGAAGGAGGAGCCTTGTTCTGTCAAATTCTATGTGAAACTTCTCAAATCCATCGGGGAAACTTTGAAGGTGATTATCAAGGCCTGATGGTGAGAATGTTGTGAAACGCTCCACGTGTTGTGAATGGTGTACCTGGTTCTAAAAAGGGCAGTCAGTCAGTGGAAGATGACGAGCCTTCCGAGAGACCATAAAAGTGGACTGATGACTCCAACATCGAGACTGTCAGGGAACTTGCAGAAGAGTGGCATCTCGATTGGTTCGCGCTATGAAATCCTGACTGACGATGCATCGAGTCGCCGCCAAATTCGGGTATCGCCTAGTGACAGCAGACCAGAAACAATATCGCTGGTGACATAATTGTCATTATATATTTATGTATTCAAAAGATATATGGTTAAAAAAAACTATTTGACAGTGGTAAAAAATGAGCTTAGCTGTCGGCGAACCTTAATGTATAACGCTACGAGTCACCGTCCGTCGGAGGGCCACGCTCTCTGAACCCATCAGCGGCATCACTGAATCAGGACTATTCCTCTCGGAATCGCGGGTTATCCTTCCGTCCTACCCCCAAGTACCCTAATCCTCCCGAAGTCGCTGTTCGAACCTCAGACTACCTCCGAGCTACCGGTAAGATGCACCTCTCCTTCCTTCCAACACGCTTACCTCTACTCTTTAGGTGCTTTGTCCTGGGTGATTACCTTTGTAGTACACGCCAAGGACAATACATAACTGAAACAAGGCCCTCTTACTTAAAGGCTCTCCCCATTGATGCCGACGCACCGGACGGTGTTCTTAAACCTGTTTGTATTTTAGACCAACGAGTTACTAATATGAGGTTTTTCAGTGTGAAGAGGCATCTACGTAGAATTAGATTTTTATCACTTGATACAGGGATCGTATGCATTAAGTTTGAAATTCATTCTTTTAGATAAATCATGCGAATGGAAAAGGTAATGATCGCCTTTAATTGAGCAGCCCTATTATTATAAATGCCCACGAAATCCGAATGGCAAGAGCACACCGTCGCGCAATTGAAAATCACGATGCTCATAGAACCAACAGTTGACTTCCGAAAGAAACCTAATGGGGTCAATTGTTTGCGGATGGAATATTATCTTTTCGATCACGCATGGACAAAAAATACTTTTGCCTTCGTCCAAACAGTTGCACCTACCCTTCGAAAACCGCCGAAGTATGGTCATCAACCGACAGAACCGACCAATTGATTCCCCTTTTCTGGGGGACCCTGGGCAGCAATATTTTCAGCTCTGTCGATCCTTCGCCCGACTAGGCATGGGTCGCGTTTCTCGCCCCTCCGCTGCCCCTCCTCCACAGCCCTCCCTGCGACCTGCTTATCAGCCCCCTCGCATACACAACCCGCCCCTTCCGGAGGGAGGGAGGCTGTTCTATTCTTCTCCGGGTCGTCTTGTCCTATTTGCTCCCCGCTGTCGAACCAACCCAGGATAGGCCATCTAGGATTCCACCAACGGAAACGTATCAGAGGAATGAAACGGTCCATTTTCCGATAGAAGGCACCAGCATCCCGGCGAAGCGGCTACCGGACTCCATCGCACGTTAACCTACTCTACGCCGCTTAAACTAAGTCACCAGATACACACGACTTGTCACGACAATTACATCACCACAAGGTACGTATTAATTTTATTTCAATGGATTTTTTCCATTTTCCAAGCATATTCCTATTGCATACCGACGAATTGTGCGGAGGGGAAAGCCTTGTTTGAGTTTACACGAGTGTCTTTTGTGTTTTAATTTCTCAGCATGGTCTCAATTTTCAATGAAACTTCTGGGTAGGAGTTTTTCTTCGGGCTCAGCATTAAAACCTTAGGAATTGTAATATTCTATTAGGTAATTCATTCACTCTAACTCCGTTTTTCTGCCGCCTCCTCGTGTATAATTAAAACGTGATCACGTGACGCTTTTCAATTCATCAAAAGTACATATAAAAATTTTGCTCCATTCCTTCGTGCACTTTTACTTCGAAAATGGATTAATTCTTCACATTGTTCCACATGCTTGAGAAATGTCAATTATGAGTATTATTCTCCATTACCGCTGGTGATCTTTATGCTTCTGGCGGTTCTTTACCTTTTGTTAAAATAATCTATTGATAATATAAATAATCGATGCAGGTAATTTCGAATTATGTCAATATATTACATTGTCATAATTCGAAATGATTGGCATCGAAACGGACAGGTTTCCTTTGTGATTTTTCATTCAGAAGTCGATATACCGGCCGTTTCCTCTATATGAGAAACTCGTAATAATAAAGCATTCAAGGCGACCCTTAAAGACAAAATTAAATGTTTTCAAGTACATCTCACAAAGCGATGACATCAATATGGGAAATAGATGCTGTATTACAGTTCTGTAGATTTTTATTGTTGTAGAGGAGAGTACATAAGATTTCATGTTGTTGAATTGTATTCTAAGGGTAGAGAATAAACTGGGAAGTGTGAACTCCAGACGCTGTCTTAGATGGCCTTATCTCTGCCAAGTCCTTGCTAATGAAGACACCTGTATTTAAGCACGTCACTTCTGAAAGTATATTTGAGGCTAATATTACGAAAACTGCTAATTCCTTTTTACAGTTGCGCACTTCCTTTGCAAACAGTATTAAAATAAATGTTATTTGCTTCATATCAATGACTGGTGACGTTACAGTTGCCTGCGTGCGCCAAAGGGGTGGGTTGTGGGCGCTATGCATTCACAATAACATTTTCACTTAAACATTATGCAAGCTTATAGATTTGCGTGTGATACACTTGAGCACACAATTGGCATTCATTTTATATGTTTGCCATTGAATTCAGAATGCTGGCACCTGACATTTATTTGGACAGTAACTGTTTCATCAGTTTTTGGACAGCTATTCATAAATATTATCCTCGTAATCATTTCAATTCCCGATCCGCTATATCAGTCGAAAGCATTTGAAGCTTACTTCTATCCCTCTCTCTCAGTAACGCTAATTCTATGCGTTTTTTATTTTCACTTATCGGGGAGTCTTCCGCTGGGGTCTTATCTGCAAATGGATTCACCAACTTCTTTCGCGGTAATATTAAAAGCTACATTCTAAAAATACTTTCTTTCCGTCCAAAACGCGGGAGTAATTGTATCTAATTAATTTTGCATTCCACGCCGAGTACTTCGCTAAGCACAGTGCTTGTTTACTGTTTTACTGGACAGTACCTCATGTAGTAACAATGAATATATTCACTTAAGTATTAATCTGCCAATTCTATACGTAGTAGAGTAAAATTATGAGCTTTCAAGTTTAAGACCCTTCCGTTCCATATTGGCGTCAGAATGTCTTTCCCATTTTTCGATAAGAATAAAACGCGAGGATCTTAGCTCGCCCAATTTCTTCTTGATTTTGGTCACAAAAACTCGTTTCTCATTGCAACTTATTCTTAATTGGTGAATTAATTGACTCTTCGATGTTATACTCAGGTGGATTGAGTGCTACTTATGATTATTTTATTCCGATCATAATTCTGAGGGCAACCGTGCTCAACACTAGCCATTATCAGTTGCACGTAAAATGGAATGGAATTCCATTTAAAATATGTTTCCCTGAAATTATAATTTTACTTTATTTTGTGTATTCATGACAACGTTTCAACGCCACGCTGATTGATGGCAAGTTTTCCAAAGTCCGCCCCTACCGACCGAAAGACGCATGGATTTAGCCCTCCCTCGCGGAGAGGGTCGTTCCCAGACTCGGGAAGGTACAAGTATAAATTGGAGTCTAAACCGACGCCGCACCAGGACCTCGCATCTAGAAGTCCATGGTTGAGAATGCCTAGGGTTTAACGGAGAAACTGTATTTGATGAAGTAATCCAATGTTTATGGGTATCTTGAAACACAAATTCCTAATGTGTTCACATTTTAAGGGGGAATTTAGTTAATTCGAAATTTTTAAATATCGTAGTCAAAAAATAATTGCTGAAACGCTTCGCCCATATTAGGGTCATTTATTTTATTTTTAATTGAACGCTCGGCCTGTCATTAAGAAATATATAGTATTTAGGGCCTGGGTCATCCGGAACCTAGTGAATTGAAACGTGAAATATTGAAAAAATACCAAAATGAAATATATGACATTTAATGTACATTTAATATTATCTTAAGGAATGTAAAATGAATTCGATATGTCATGGTAGTTATCAAATATGCTATCATTTATTTCTAGCTATGTTATTAGCCTGCCTTGTGGCGTTACACTTTGTCACATGACTGCTCAATCCACTATGTAGTCACCTTCTTTTCTTATCCCCAGTGATGCCAACCGTATAGAGATGAGACACCACATCGGACTCGAATACTAAACACATACGAAATTGCATATTGCCTTTTATTTATTACAATTAGAAAAAGTATCCAAATTAAAAATGGATCAAATATTTTTAAAACAAGAGCCACAGTCATCGAAGATTTGAGAGACTTGAAAGCAATTGCCTGGTTTTGTTTCCATACCCAATGAACTGAATCATTCGATAGACAGTTTCTGGGAAGGACTTGAGATTTTAAGAAAAATTAGGAACAGACTTTCCAAATATTAAGCCATTCCCAAAAACCAATAGCTTATCATTTTAAATTAGGATCTGCATTTCATCAATGGGATTTGCGTGTTCAAGTTTAAAACTCTTTCTAAGCTAATGTAATAATATGATGTTAAAGAAATTTTTCAACTAGATAAAGTTATCCATAGTTAGTGTTATATTGATGCTTCCAAAATTATTATTTCATTTTACGTTTTTGCGTCGTGAAATGTTCTACTTCTGACTTTCATCAAACCTCTAAGGCGACCTGGATCCAGAATGAAAGTTTTAATCTGCAGAAGCTATTTACTTGTAAATACAGAAATAGAAAACATATTTAAAAAGCGCATTTTTCCTTTGGTATTTTTGAATGATTTGATCCTTGACTGATTCTGTTTTTAATTTGTTTTGGTTTAAAATTCCCAAACTCCTTCCTTAAGTGTGAAGTGTTGCTTGCATTGAAACCTAGAGAAACAAACATTTCAAATTCCACGGCATGACAATATAATTAGGAAGAACCCAATCCTCGTTTAAGTTCGGCGGGTGGTCCAAGATATTTGTAAATAATACAGGGTCGCACCCAAAAGTCGTAGGACTGATTTTCTCTGGTGCGAACGGAGCGGTGGAGGGGGGTCTGCTTGGCAGGGTTAGGTGGAGGGGGCTCTTAGCAACAATCCGACACCAACCTCAGTTGCCTGCGGGCTGTCGTTGATTGAGGAAACCGTTTTTAGTGAAGCAAGTTTTTGTCCACGTCGAAAAACAAAATGAATCTGAATTTAGAGCAACGTTATTCCGTGAAGTTTTGTGCGAAACTCGGGAAGACGGCAACTGAGACCCTCGATATGATCAAGCAGGCTTATGGCGACACTGCCTTAAGCCTTTCCACAGTATTTGAGTGGCACAAGTTGTTAAAAGAGGGTAGGGAGCTCGTTGAAGACGACCATCGCTCCGGACGGCCGTCGACGGCAAGAACCGACACGAATGTGGACAGAGTGAGGACACTGCTGAGCACAGACCGACGCTTAACCAGTGAAGAAATTGCAGACCAGTTGGGTCTGTCTGCATCCAACGTCCAACGCATTATTTCACAGGATTTGGCCATGCGCAAGGTGTGCGCCAAGATAGTGCCGAAAATTCTGAGTGTCGACCAACAGCTCCTGGCCAAATACGGCGTTGCCACGTTACCGCACCCGCCCTATTCTCCCGATCTGGCACCACCGGACTTCTTCTTCTTCTCCCTGATGAAAAGACAGCTCAAGGGACGACGTTTTGACTCGATAAAGGCCGTTCAAGAGGCTTCGACGAGGGTCATCAACGGCATCCCCAAAGAAAATTTCCAGCGGGCGTACGGGGAATGGGAGCAACGTTATACTAAGTGTGTAGTAGCTCAAGGAGCATACTTTGAAGATTATTAAGTCGATGTAAGTATATCGTCAATAAAATTCTTGTAAAAAAATCAGTCCTACCACTTTTGGGTGAGACCCTGTAGTTCAAAAGAATTTATATTTTCCTTGATTCTGAAGTTGTTTTGCCTAGGCGAGAAATGTAAACCAATTTCTCTCTGTGAATACTTTAGCGTTGCATCTGGTCTCCGAATATATGCGGTGTTATTCCAAGGACAATCACAAATTTATGATATAAATATGTTTTCTGAGTTCATCCAGTCCAGATGTTAAATTAGTAAATGCCAATGGAAAGGCATCTATTGCCTTTGTCATATAAAATTGGCCTCCCATTTCCGTGTTAGCTTTCGTGTCATTTATAAAATTCCATTTTTATTTTATGATTCATCCTGTGACGTCACAATCAGAGGGAAGCAGCATGGCGGCCCTTATCAGTGGACCGAGGGTTCTCTTCGCTTTCTTCCTCGCCGTCATCATGGTACATCCTTCGTTGCATTTTGGTGAGTCGCCCTTTTCCGGATAGCGCAATCTTTAATGAAAATATGTAAGTTGTCGACGGGTTCTTGCGTATTATTGAATGGTACGGGTATTGTGGCTAATGTCCCTATATCCTCAGGTACAGTATTAATTTAAATGGTGTTTCGAAGGTTTCCCTTGGAGTCAATTTTTTCTGTAAAAAATATTGTCATTTACTTTAATCAATTAGCTTCTTTCAAATATTTTTCTGCTCTTGAATTAAGTTCTATATTGTTTCATTTGGGGGTTTAAAATTAAATAGCGGCAGAAATTTCAGTTTAAAACGAAACGCAAAACAAAAATGATGGACCTCGATCATTACGTGTATAGTTGTGGACACAAATTGAAATATGTCATTTGAAAATGATCTCGGTCGCATCTCTCTCTCGAAGAAACAGTCGAATACATGAGAATTCACAAAGTTCCTCGCATGCGATTTAGTTAAACTTATATTTTTATTCGATATGGTAGAAGTGAAGGATTAGTTACTCTCATTGTCATTCTGCTCTAGGCAGGCATCCGGAGGATTGACCCATCGTCGGGATTATCCCACTCTTGTCGAAAGGCGCCAAGGGGTCCGCAGTTTAACGCCCCATCCGACGGACGTCGTATTCACTCAAAGTTCTCTCCACTAAGTACCTCAATTAGGGATCGGGATACCACTGAAAAATATCTGCCGCCTCTGGGATTTAAACCCGGGTGGGAAGCCCATGCGTAAGCCATCCCGATACCCTTATCCTTCTTAGGTGACCTTCATTCCTTCTTAAAATTCCCAAACTCCTTCCTTACGGCGTGTATTATCCAACTTTTCTTCCTATCTCTTATTCTGTCCTATAAACAGCTTCCTTTGCTTTTAATTTTAGTAAATTTTCACTCACAGCTTTGTCAATCTAGCATATCATCTCTCTTCCTCCCCAGTCTTGGTATGCAATGCAATGCAATTCACTGAATTTCCAATATACTCAGAAATGCTTGCAACCTCTTGGCTGACTGACGAACTCGGTCATCAGCATACCTAACTGATTTTACGAATTCCCCGTCGACTCTCATTCCTACCTGTACATCTAGAGTCCCTGTAGTTCTTCCCATACCTCTTGAATCATTTCCCCCACATATACGTTGAACAGCACCGGCGATAATGGACAACCCTACCTTACACCTCTTTCTAACACTGTCCACTCGGACTTCCCGTTCCCCACTCGCACCTGAGCAGTCTGAGACATGTACAGGTTGCGGATTAGCCTCCTGTCCCTCCAATCTATTCCTATTTTCTGCAATATACTCCTTAGTTTTCCCAATTCACTCTGTTAAACGTCTTTTCGAAATCTACGAAACAGGCAAATACGTTCTGATTGTATTCTATATTCCTCTCTATTAGTGATCTCATTACAGCAATGGCTTCACGCGTGCCTCTCCCCTTCTTGAATCCAAACTGATCATCCCCTAAGTAATCATTTGCCCTACTCTCTATCCTTTTGTTTATGATCCTGAGAACAACTATAGCTGCGTAGGATATCAAACTTATATTTCTGTAGCCCTCAAATGATGTAGCCATTACCTTTTTCGGAATAGGAGCTAACACTGATCTCGCAATGTCTTCCCCCCGGGTGCCTTCCTCATAGATGTTACGAATCAATCCATATGGTCTCTTTCTCCCTCATTTTCCTAAACTTTTTAGTAGTTCCACAGGAATGTTGGCAACCCACACGGCCTTATTTGATTTCATCTTGGGGATCGGGATGGTGCGGTGGCTAACGTACAGGCTTCCCATTGAGAGGACCCAGATTAAAATACTGGAGACAACAAGTATGTTTCAGTGGTATCCCGATCCCTACTTGCGGTGTTTTGTGAAGTGCACTTTGAGTGAGTACGAGTACGCCGTCCGTCGGATGGGACGTTAAACTGCAGATCCCTTGGCGCCTTTCGACAAGAGTAGCCTGATAACGACACCGGGTTTCTCTCCACCCTACCGTTCCCATCCATCCCGAATTGCGCAAAGAAATAAGCTGTTCGTCGCCTCCCATTAAAACTACTACTACTTGATTTCATCTCTCTTAATGCCCTTTCTATTTCATCGTCGACCTAAGGTCCTGGACCTAAGCTATTCTCATCTACGTCATGTTCTCTTTCAATGTCTAACTTTTTTGGCCTAAGTTCTCTACGATACAGTTCGTCTATATATTCCTTCTATCTCTCTTGGATCTTTGCTGTTTCAACTATTGTCATATTCGACTTCTCTGTAACTGTTAGCACAGAGCTTCCCTTCTTATTTCCTGATAGTAGTTTAACCCTCTAGTATAGCGCACCAATTTCACCCTTCCTCTGCAGACTTTCCATATCCTCGCACTGCGTCTTCCACCATGCTATTTTTGGCCCTATTTGCATCCCTCTAAAATTATAATTTTACTCTTTTTACTTCCTTCTGCCTAACTAGGTGTTTACATTTTTCCATTTCCCTCTCTCATCTATCTTTCTAATAATCTCATCCGTGATCTATGGTTTCCTTGCCCTTTTCCCGTCAACCTTCCTATAGTTTCTTTTGCGGTTTTCGATATCCCTTTTTTGATAAATTCCCATTTTTCCACGATAGTAATCAGCTCTTTCCCCTCATCCATCATTTTGTCTACAGCCTACTGTCTTTTCTTTTCAATCCAGTTAATGCTTCTACATTCCATTAACCCGGCGCCCTTTCCTCATCCTTTTGAAACGGACGCTACACTTCATAACAACTAAATTGTGGTCAGAGTGCGCACCTGCTCCAGGGAAGCTGTGCGAATTGATCACACTATTCCTAAACCTGTACCTAACCATTATATAATGTAACTGATTCCTTTTTGAGTCATCTGGCATTTTTCATGTATACCCACGCCTTTTTGGTGTCTTAACCAATTGTCAGTGATCAGTGACCCCTGTCTCCTACCACGCTCAGTTGCGTTCTCCCCGCGGTCATTCCTCGTACCTTAACCGTAGTCCCACACCCCATTACCGTCTCTTCCTTCGCCTATCGTCACATTCCAATCCCCCATCACTATCAAATGTTTCCATGCAGGAAAATACTCGATTAAGTCCTCCAACTGATCGTATATACTATCGACTTCTTCCTTCTTATGCTTGCATGGTGGAATGTACATGTATACCTGAATAATGGCCAAGCTCATTGGTTCTGTTTTTACAGGGTGCGCTCCGAAAGTAATGTAGTCGAATTTCCTGCGCCGCTTTCATTTGTCAGAGTAGGACAGAACTACTTGGAGAAGGTGGGGGAGGGAACGCTAATCTTTGCCGCAAACCGGGCACTGTGCTCTTCATGCTCCGGAAGCGGCACCTCTGCGTGCCGGCTGTGTCACGATAAAAATGGATTCGACAATAGAGCAACGTTACCCAATTACTAAGTTTTTGGTTAACTGAAAAATATCTCTTGATGACCAAATTGAGTAGCTTCAGGCGTGATGTGGTGGATGTCGAACATAATGAATAACTGATTGAAGCACCCGAAGATTCTGATGATGATGTAATACATCGAAATCCAGTCGTAAATTAAAAATGTTATCAAGTGGAAAAGTGCTTTGATATCTTGATGAGACTAACATAATGATTCGTGAGGCTTACGGGGTCTCTGCTATGTCCTACTCACAAGTTTCGAGTTAATTAAAGTGATGTTGGTGATTCACGTAAAACTCCTAAGAGTCTTGCAGATTTTTAAAGAATTCCTCTCCTGGGTGTAGAGTTAGTAGTAATGGAAGGAGAAATCAATTTTTTAGAAAAAAAGGCGTGGAGTTCTTCGTGAGTTGCTTTCACTAATGGGGACTTTCTTTAATGAGGGCCGGGAAGAGGTTCACGACGAATAATACTGGGCGGTCTTCAAAGATCGATAACAATGTGACTCGTTTTCGATAATTGTTGGACTCTGACCGTCGATTGAGTATCAAGATGGTTGCCAATGAACTGAAGTTGTCGTCTACTGTTGCGTTTCGCAGTGTTACTAAAGATTTAGCGATGAGGAAAGTGTGCGCCAAGCTCGTACCCAGGAAGTTGTCAGATGACCAGAAGACCAACCTAACGGAAATTTCAAGTGAACTTTTGCAGGATATTGAAAATGAACCTGATTATTTGGAAACATCATCACTGGTGATGAAACCTGGGTGTTTGAATACGTCCCAGAAACAACACGCCAAAGCTCTGAGTGGCATACCGCCCAGTCCCCCACGCTCAGAAAGCCAAGAATGAGCAAATCAAAAGTAAAAACAATGCTCATTGTCTTTTCGACAGTAAAGGAGTGGTTCATAAGGTGTTTTCCTTAGAGACAGACAGTTAACGCCGCCTACTGCGTGGATAAGACTCCGAAAAGGGGTCATCAGGACGAGAAAAGCCATCTCCGCTACCTGACAACTCCACGACAAAGCCCCTTCCCAACACGCGCTAGGAGTCCCCAAGTTCCTGACCACACTACATGTGAAAACGCTGCCCCCCCTATAGTCCTGACGTCGCCCCAGTATACTTATTTTTGTTCCCTCGGATCAAGGCAGCGCTGAAAGGAACCCATGTTGAGTCCATAGAAGAGATCCAATCAGCCGTGACAAAGGCCTTGCAAGAGATCCCCGAAGACGCCTTCCAGGACCCTTACCGGTCATGGCAGAGTCGCTGGAAAAATGTGTATAGGCCCAAGGACAGTACTTTGAAGAGTTTTAAGTGTTTGCGCAAATCTGTTCAATAAATTACTTTAAAAAAATAATTGCTTTACTTTCGGAACTTACCCTGTATCTCCACAAGTAATATTCTATCCGTTGCTTGTTCTATGTTTACTACGCTTTTTCCTACCTCTTTATTCAATATTATGGTACCCCGCGTTGGCTCTCGTCCCCTCCGCTGTATATTACTCGTTAACTATCACTCCTGTAATCCCAGCTATCCTTCCATCTCACCTCGCATTGACCTGAAATATCTATTTTTCCATCTCTCGCTTTGTACTCTTTAATTTTCCTGTCCTCGACATTGTCCCAACATTCCAAATGCCTATTCTGACTAATTCGGTCTTTTCCTTCTGCATCTTCTGTCCTACTGCTGTCGGTTTTCTTTTGAAATGGTTTCGTGAGATGACGACCTCGTAAGTCTTGCCTCTCCCGCTATCGTGCACGACACACGGCTGATTGGGCCGAGTCCCGTAGTTGCCAGGACTCATATTCTCAATACTGTCCATCATTAAATTCTTCGGAATAATAATTGAGCCCCACTGTGGTCATACGCCTTTTGCAGGCGCCTCAATGAGGAAATGACGGTGCTTGGACTACCTTGCGTCTGCTTCCTAACCTTCGACCTATCTATGGGTGACCCTACCAGGAGCAATTATTATTGCTCCTAGTATCATTGCTCCCACCAGCACAGGTCTAGCTGTCATCGGAACGCTCAAGCCCTTCCACTAACGTCAGGGTTGTAGTCGATGGGAGGTATATATATATAACACTAGGATTTGATAAGAAGAAAAGATACCGAGAAGTACTTACCTAGAGCATTTCGTCTACTCAGGGTTATTGCCCGAGACACTGGTTTCTTGGATACGTCTTGGGTGTCTCAACCGAGATATAGTTTCCCAGTTCTATTGTCTTTGATAACAATGCATGAATTATCCTTAGTACATGAACAATTTACATTTGCCACATTATTGTCTCAACTATGCACTTTTGTTACGACGATATAGTTTTAGTAGTCGTATATCAATAAAAATTAATAGAAAAACTAAATTTCGTTGTCATTGTGCTTGTGGTTTAATTGTGTCGATGCTACAAATCGTTCAAGGGGACCTTATGTCTAGGCGAATGACCAGGGCTAACAGCTGCGTCCCGGCCCCCCTCTCCAAAGGTCGCGTCAAGTTGCTGCAGGGAGGGTTAATCGTCAAGTACCAATGCCGCCGTGGGACCATTCTGTGGGGTGCCAAGTACGCCACCTGCATGAGCGGCGAATGGGATCAAAGGCCGCCCATTTGCGTCCGTAAGTATTCCACGCTCGCCACGTCCACTGCCCTTCTTATTACCGCTAGTGTTTATCAATATGTATTGTACATTATATATTATATACTTATGTCCATTATATACTTATTCACTCTTTGATTACTATATTTCTGAAATGTTAAATTAGGCTTCAGATAATTACTAGCCCCTCCTAATTTATGAGCTCACAAGCCCGATGTCCTCTAAAATATTGAGACTAATTCTTGATTATACCTCTACTTTCGATTTATATTGATTTGAAGGACATTCGCCGTAGTAGTCCCAACCTCGGTTTTCCACAAAAAAGATTTAATATTTCACGACCATAATCTTTTTGGTGGAAATGTTGTCTCTTTTTACCCTCATAATGAAGGAGTTCCATTAAGTTAAACCTGAAACTGTTATGTTTATCACGTATTTCCCATTATATCATGTCATGCTCGTGTTCTAAAAGTAGCTGTCCTTCCTATCAGATTCGGTCTTGGGTATATATTTTATCGCCTTGGGGTACTCCTTTTTTTTGAGAATTTTGTTTCTCTCCGGTCTCAGTTTTTTCTATTTTTTCCGGAAAATGAAGTGAATGTTTTTGTCACGTGTCACATGAGTTTTATTATTTTGGGCCTGGTATCCACATAAATCATATTTTGCAATTGAAGATTGGCTAACAGATGCATAATGTTCCAAATGTTTTCATCCTGTTTCCCAGAACGCGGTTGCCGTCCTTTGGCCCCGCTGCCCTTGGGGTCCATTATGGTGACTTTCGAGGGTGCCGTTGCGTTGCTCAAGTGTCGTCAGGGACATTACCTGGCCACCAAATCTTACTCTAGACTTGGGAGAGTAATAATGAATCTACGAAACGAGACCTCCGGTGCTGACTACATATACTGCGACGGACGGGTGTGGAATGCCACCGAATATCATTGCATTCGTGAGTCATACTACTTTTAGCTAAAGCCTAATATGTGCAAAGGTTTTTCATTTAGCTTTGAAATAAATAAATGTGACTTTATGTGTGTATGCTAATCCTCTTACATGTAAAGGTGTTCTTGAAAGGTCTACATTTTTTGTGGCAAAAGATCGAAGGTCCAGGCTTAAATTTTCAGCAAAACGTTTCAGGTTCAAGAAAATATTTTCTGTTTGGGATCCTTAAACTCTTCGTACCTCAACAGCTTCATTGGTATCGTAAACCTAGAAGTTTTAGGCTTAACTTTTTGAAATTAATTCATTCAGATTCTTTGGTGCTTATCCTTTTTTTTTATTCGAACAGATGCGATCCGTTTCGACCTTGATAAGCCATCATGATGACTTATTAACGTGGAGGAAGATAAGTCCGTGGTACACAGCCATTTCAAAGCTTTTGAGCTCTAAAAACCTTTTCGGTTGCGAAAGGTCTTTACTGCTGCTGTAAGAGTAGCACTGCATTAGATGAGGGGTTTAGATCGGTGAGCTGTTGATGGCGAAAGTTCTTCATAGGGCAAAGGGCTTCCAGGGAAAAATTTTGGGGGAGAGTATTAGAAGACGGGACATATGGAAACTGGGGGCAAAGCTTTTTATGTCCATGAAAATTTATAAATGGGAACATTAGCGAGCTTGTTCGAGCGTGAAATGCCAAGCCTGAATATTCTTTCACTCTTAAATACCCCTTGCATCTCCACCGTCTACTTGCCTCCCAAAATCAATATCTAAAGCCCATAGCTAGCCAATGGTGTTTCCTACGGGGTGCAACCCAGGAATGTGAACTATCCTCAATCACGCCTGGACGATACGCACGTATTAAGAGACAAACGCCTGGGAGCCAAGGGTCACTTCTCCGTTAAAATATCCACAAACTATAATTTAAAAACAAAATTAATTCATGGATATGTCATTCTTGAGTTTGGAATATTTAATACAAAAGTGGATGCATTGATGATGGTGAAATTGCAAGAATAGCGTTGCATTCCCACAGCGATTCCGACAACGACCACGTCTCCGACCCCGGCGGCAACCTCGAGGAGAGCGACCACCGCCGGGCCCAACCTGATGACAGCTCTGCCGGATCTCACCATCGTCAACTTGACCACCATCACCACCACTGCATATCCCGAGACCAGCACGCCGGTGCAGTCTCTGGAGACCGGCACCATGGCTTGGGCTACTGAGGGCGGCGTGGAGGCAGGGAAGGGAACCACCGCAGATTCGGATCTTAGGACTCCGCCACCACCAACCACCACTTTCTCACCCAGGGTCCGAACAACCCCGACGGCGACCACGGCAAGGTTTTTTGTCTCCCGTCATAGTCACTTCCTTCGCTTCCTCGCTTAACAAATCAACTGCCTCACTCACTTCTATCAAATTTAAACTACAAATGTCTCCACCTACAGTGCTCTTCTCTATACACTCTCTTCCTCTAATCCTTCAAGGTTTCACACCACCCATTCTTACATGGCGAGGACCGATGAGCTCAAAACCCTGGGGCCTCCAACTTGGTGTGACTTTTCCGGCAACCCTGTGATGACTTCGGGTGAGTAATGACATGGAGTAGCCGTTGGAACTTAGGCTCGCAATTGCTTTCAAGTAGACGCTTCGAGCTGCGTCAAAGTTGTTTTACATTGAGATTGCCTTAATCTCATCAAAATTTGGTATAACAATTGGAGTTTGTCGCGATGAATTTTAAGAAGAGGAGTAGTTGCCTTCCAAACAAATACCGTGTCCAAAATACCGAAATGGAAAGTATAGACTCGATTGAATGACTTCGGCGTTACCCTCACTCAAGATATTCTCCCAGGTTAATCACATTCAAAGAATATGGGGAAAGGTAAGAAATAATGAAGACTTATTCGAGGAGTATTGGGTGTGGAGTAGAGTCGAAAATGCAACAGGTTTAAATGTCATTTTTGATGGCGATTATTTCTGAATAACTGCATCCAAGTGCACCAGGGGGGAAAACATATTTTTCTTTTTGTATTATGATTAGCCTAGTATACTGTCATTAACTCATGTAACCTTAGTTAACTTCCTTTGACCTCCTTATGTATGCTTAGAGAAGTGGATCTCACTTGGATACTGTGGTGAATGTACCTGTTATTATCACGGTTGCATGCCAGGTATTGAATCATGCCCAGCCACAAGCCCTGGCGATGGTTCACAAAGTACCATGTAGACATAGAAGAGGTAGAAGCTAGATGCGGTGGGTCTTCTCATCTTATAGTTAGGCCAATTTGCCGGGCGGCCTGGCCTGCTGCACCCTATGCATGGAGACCTGTTATGAGAAGAAACTGAACATGGAGGGTTATTTTCTAGTTCTGGATGCCCTGGGTGGACAATAGAACGATAATAACCTCCTCTGGTCTCGTATGCCATGCACATGGGCAGCCAGGACCTAGATACTCCGCATCAATTGATGCCCATTTTGTTTATACTCCACTGTTTGATTCGAAGGGGATTTCCAAGGGGCAGTCGGATATGTACAGGTTTTGGTGAGTCTGTTTATTAAAGACCAAACCCAAGAGACAGTCGTCCCTGAAGTGCTATTTCTCTCTCTAATTAGACCTTACAAGACTGTCCTTTCTTAATTAATGGCTTAGTGCTCTCATGACACATTATTGGAAAAATTTGCAAAATGTGTCGAGATTTTACACATCTTATTGATACACCAAATGACTGTGGAGTGCCTAGCCAATGAATGCAAATATTTTCCATGATATTCCTGAGGAGGTGCATCTCACTTAACATTTTATTTACAGAATGCATTTAATGATGACATTCTTATAGGAAACTAGTATTAAGCACTTTGTAAAATTCCAGCATACCATTACATAGCAGTTTAGTTTTAACAAATTGAAATAAATGCAGATCCCTAATTTTTGATACACCTTTAATGTATCTACCTACATACCACTTTATCTGAGCAGTCAGTTATTCTAGACTTTTGGAAACTCTTTTCATTCATTTTCCCGCGAAAGTATGGAAGAGATTACCCGGTAGCCTGCTGCTGCATCAGGTTGGCGTTCAACCGATATCGGTGTTGCCTACTTGTGGTTGGAACTCATATGGTGGTCCCATGAATATGACTTGGGAGCTGGATAGCCATGGAGAGTTAGGTGTCTCGATCCCATCCTGGAAGGAACCTGACGGTAAGTCGATATACTCAGTGATGAGGAGTTGTAAGAAAATCTTTTTTTCCAAAAGCCATTAATAAATTCCTGAACAAAGGGTGATCATAAACTATGTAATGAGTGAGTGATGTTATGTCACATAGATTTCACTTTGTTTAATGTCCAAATATTGGTAGGAGTCCTGTGCAGAATATTTGGGTAAAACTCTCTGGGTGAGATTGTAGCACGCTTTGCAAGCACTTGAGTTTAAATGCTGTCTTTAACACAAAGTTTGCAGTTGCACATTTAAATACTTGCCCTCACTATAAGCCATTTTAGTCCTTATGCTGGAATAATTTGATTCTGGTTACTTGCTCGCAACATTCAGCAACATCTCAGCAAAGTAATTTCAATCTCTCTGGATGACTGGGAGTTTTTACTCCCGTCCGCATGTAACCCTTTGGATTATCCATTCTTTGACTTTACTTGCATGTCTCAGGTTATCATGCTGGGTAGGCATGCAATGGGAAACAAAAAATTATTAGGGAATTGGGCCTTTTCTTTCAAAGCAAGTAAAGATCGAACTTGAATAGACTATCAGAATTTTGGATGAATATCTTTGGCATATTTCAAAAGTGTATTCCATTAAAATCTGATGAGAGTTATTGTTACCAGGCAGCCCAGTCATTTGAAATATTGCTAAACTCTAGTTACAGTGGAAAAATATTCAATTTCAGGGAGTAACCTCCGGGTGACCATCCCTAGAGATTCAAGAAATAACAGCAAGCAAGCATTGGTGATATCACCAATCTATAGACTGAGTACATACGCTCCAGGGGGTTCATTGGCCTGCTTCTCCTTTTGGTATAAAGCCTTAAATGGTAAGTTACTCTTCAAATTCATCTAGGAGTGATGAGTTATGAAAGCACCAACTTTTCACATTAGTTGGATGCTGTTCAGTTATCTTGGACTCCTTTCAGAAATGCACACCTCGAGGCAACTCTCTGACGAGCTTTATACCCTTTGTGCCTCCATATCTATAGTCCTGTAATTGTTCAA
Organism: Hetaerina americana; assembly: GCF_022747635.1. Taxonomy (NCBI): domain Eukaryota; kingdom Metazoa; phylum Arthropoda; class Insecta; order Odonata; family Calopterygidae; genus Hetaerina; species Hetaerina americana. The sequence continues at coordinate 11,218,629 of NW_027287205.1, forward strand.
GGGTGAAAATTTCTTTTTCTAGCAGGTTAATATCTGGGTAAATCATCCTGAAAATGATTGTAGTTATAGCTGATTTTATTATCATTTGGTATTCTACCATCTAATGTAGGTTTTGAACAGACTTAGACTGAACCGTGATTATTTTTTGGCTCTTTCAACAAAATAAGCTTAAACTACCACCCTACTTTTAACCCTTCCTTAATTTTGCATGTTCCCTTCCTCCATTCAACCTTTCTAATGTGCCTTCTGTGTTCCAACTCCTTCCTTGCTTGTGCAATATTTTCCCTTCTATCACAGTCTTCCTCAACCTCTACTGCTATGAGAACTACCTGCCATCTTCTTTTGGTCTATGCCAACATTCCTCTTCTTCCTTAGGCGGGTCATTCAATGAGTCCTGAAAAATAAATATAAAAAAATTATTTGTGGTGGATATTTTAATTTTCAAACTAATATTCATTTATCTTGATACATTTTTCCCAGCGTTTCCAACTTTAAATACTAATGATTATCAGCTACATGTACTAAGCAATGACCTATACTACATTAAAAAAAATCATTTATCTAATGGGCTTTTGATTTAAATAGCAAAAATATGCAATAATTGTATGGTTGTTGTGTACAAATGTACAATATATTATTAACTCTTAAAATCTAAAATACATGGGCAGACTTTACTAACTTATGCACTCAGAGGTGCTTGTATGAGAGTTGCATAGTATGAAAGAAGATTGAAATGAAATAATTGACTTTGTAATTTCACACACTTTGTGGAATTCCACACAACAGTGTGTGGAATTACAAAGTCAATTATTTCATTTCATTTCAATATGTTGTGCAAATTCCATAAAGTTACACCTGAGACAACAAATTTTATGAAAGAAGATGCTTGGCTTTTCCACACAAAAAGTTTTAATGATGACCTAGGTCGCCTTACTACTTGAAATGTTTATGATATAATGCTGTAGTGAACTATTGGTGGAAAATAAAACTATTTTCTGGAGAATAGCCATGCGTCCTTTTTCACAATGAAGGATTTCCACTATTTTATGCCTGAAATTGTGTTTTTTGGTTGCATAGCATGTACTTGTGGGTGTAACCATCTCATCCATGGGTAAAACAATACACATTACTTGCAGGCAGACCCTCATAATGCTGGCTTTCAGCAAAGGTATTGCTGTAAAACACAGCATTGGAGAGATAAAAGACATATGCTGTTTTTCCTCCCTGTAAGGCACCACCACTTAGGGTGTGCAGGGAGAATATGGGATTCATCTCCAAAAGACTAATTACAGTATTGAACCAGTCACAGAGAAGGGCTCAATTTGCAAACCAAGCAACACAAAGCATCACACATTTACTACAAGACCTGGGATGGGAAATGTAGATTTGCAAAGACTCTGAGCTAAATCAAATCTTTTGCAATCATAAGGTTTTGCATTAGGCATAGAAAATATATTTGAGGCCCCCCACAAATGCATAGGCTGGGCAGACAATTGCCACAGCATAAGAGAGATATACTGCTGAATGGGTAGATTCAAGCATTTGTTTTACTGCAAACTATTGGAGTCAAAAACTCAAGGGGGAAACACTAAGTCCAAAATGAGTAAGCATTTGCGATAATATGTAGTAGGGACCATGAAAGATACATTCCCCTCAGCTCACTCTGCTGATGTCCTGAGGCTCCCTACCAGGTGACCTGGGGCCTGATGGCTGGGTGTATTGTAATTTGGGATTCCGTTGCATGTTAGCTTGTCCTTTTTAATGGATATCCTTATTTCTCTTCTAAGTGTAGTCAGTTGAGTCATTTCTCGCACAATAACATTCGTTTTATATATATATATATATATATATGTATGTATTATATATATATATATGTATGTATAATATATATATATATATATATATATATATATATATATATATATATATATATATATATATATATATATATATATATATATATATATCCCACCCCCGATTACAACCTTGACGTGGTGGAAGGGCTTGTGCATTCTGATGACCCCTAGAGCTGTACTGGCTAGAGTAATATAGGTTGAAGGTTAGGAGCCAGACGAAAGGTAGTCCATTCCTCAAAGAGACGGCTGCAATGGCATCTGACCCCAGTGGGGCGGCCAGTAAGTGATGGCATCACGTTAAAAACACTATTGAGGAAGGCAACGGGAAACCACCTCATTTATCATTCCCATGATTTAAATGATGGACAAAACAGAGATTTTGAGTCCTGGCAACTGCGGGGCTCGGCCCAATCGGCCGTGTGTTGTGCCCGGCAGCAGGGGAGGCAAGGCCTCCGTGGGCGTCATCCCACGAAACCCTTGCAAGGGGAAACCAGCAGCAGCAGGTCAGAAAACGCAGGAGAATAAGACCACATTAGTTGGAATAGGAACGTGGACTGTTAGGACAATGATGAGGACAGGGAAACTGGAGAATATTAAACAAGAGATGGAAAGGGGAAAAATAGATGTTTTAGGTCTATGCAAGGTGAGATGGAAGGATAGCCGGGATTACTGGAGTGATAATTTTAGAATAATATACAGCGGTGGGGACAAGAGCCAACAAGGGGTTGCCATAGTATTAAATAAAGAGGTTGGAAGAAGTGTAGTCAACATAGAGCAGGTAACGGATAGATTGATACCAGTAGAGATAAAAGCAGAACTGATGAACTTGGTCATTATTCAGGTATACACGCCTCCGAGCAACCATAAGGAAGAAGAGGTCGATAGAATATACAATCAATTAGAGGACATATTCGCGTGTGTTCCTGCAGGGAAACATTTGATGGTGATGGGGGATTGAAATGCGACGGTAGGCGAAGGAAGAGATGATGATGAGTTGGGGAACTACGGTTTAGGCGCGAGGAATGACCGTGGGGAGAAAGCAGTTGAGTTCTGCAGGAGACGGGGGTTAGTCATCACCAACACTTGGTTTAGACACCACAAAAGACGCAGGTATACATGGAAAATGCCAGGTGACTCAGGAAGATATCAGCTAGATTATATCCTGGTTAGACACAGGTTTAGGAACAGTGTGATAAATTCGCACAGCTTCCCGGGAGCAGATGCGGACTCTGACCACAATTTAGTGGTTATGAAATGTAGCCTCCGTTTCAAAAAGATAAGGCAGAGGTGGCGAGTTAGAAAATGGAATGCTGAAAATGGAATGAATGAATTAAATGGTTTGAAAAGGAAGGAGTACAAACTGGCAGTAGAGGAAATCATGGAGGATGGTAAAGTGCTTAGTACTATCGAAGAAAAATGGGAAAGGATCAAGAAAGGGTTGTCGAAAGCCGCAAAAGACACTATTGGAACCGTTAACGCTAAAAGGACTAGGAAACCATGGATCAGGGATGAGATGATTACAAAGATGGATGAGCGGCAAAAATGGAAGAAAGTAAATATAGAGTTAGGCAAAATGAAGTACAAAGAATTGAACAATAAATTGAGGTGGGCAACAAATAAAGCAAAAGAAGGATGGTGGAAGACCCAGTGTGAGGATATGGAAATTTTGCAGAGGAAGGGTGAGATTGGTTCGCTGTAGAGGAAAGTTAAATCTTTATCGGGAAGTAAGAAAGGAAGGTCGATGATAGCAGTAAGAAAATAGTCGACGCAGGAAAGATCCAAAAGAGATGGAAGGAATATATGGAAGAACTGTATAGTAAAGAACTTCGTGTTGACGAAATCATCTATGCATACATATATGTATATACTATGGTATGATATAATATCTCTAGCTGATCTCTATAATCTACTCGTTAAGTTGGGTTTTGGATGGACACAACTACCAAATAAATATCTCCAAGAAAACACGATACAGCATCCTACTCTACAACAAGTCTCTCTTCATCTCTGTATACTCACTTCCTCCCTTCATTCGGTCCAACTTCCCTATCCTGTTCCTGCCCTTTCCTCATTTGCCAACATTCTCCCCTCTATCACAGATCTTAAAATCCCACTGCCGATGAATACACCCTTCATCCCTTTTTCCTGCCCCCTTATGATTTCTTACGATAATAATGGTCTCTCCTCACCCACCATACCTAGCGGTGATCGGGATGGTACGGTGGCTAACGTACAGACTTCTCAACATAAGGGACCGGGTTCAAATCCTGGACACAGCAAACAGTGGTATTCCACACACCAATTCAACTTTTTTGTATTCTGCCACAGCGTTTATCTTGAAATTTGATTTGTGCAAAAATTTAAATTTGATTAATCTTTTATTTAATTATTCTTATATGACACAGGTGTCCTTCAATTAGTAATCATCAGCAATGGCACTAGGTCTCAGCTTTGGATGGACCGGGATCCCTGGTCCACATGGAAGTTTGTGTCGGTGGCACTTAATCCACCGGTGGATGAATTTGGGGTAAGTTTCAGTTATAATTACCGTAGGAAATGATATAAGGAAAATTTCTGACATTATTAACGTTATGGCTAAACACTGGAATTACATACTAAACATTATTAATCAACGTTGTTGAATTCGAAGCAATTATGTCATAAATATTAATATTCCTACTCAATTACCTTCTTCAGTTTCTTATCTGTTCCCCTCCTTCATGATGTTCGCAAGGTCAATTTCACCTTCATCCAACACGAGTCCTGACAATTCTGCTGCTCAATCTTAAAATCTATACCCACCTTCTCCCAATTTTTTTCTTCTCCTCCAGTGCATGAGCATTTCCACTCTGTTCTGCCTAATTTCTCGATTCTTGAGTATCTTCCTGTTTGTATTCATATTTTTGAATTTAAAACCGGGATTCACAAGCAAACAAGGCTACACTAAACTTGATTATTAGTTTCATATTCTTTAAATGTTGATCTTGAATCAGTACCATTAATTTTCTCATATTCATAAAGCCCCTTTCGTAAGTGAAATTTTAATTTATTTACTTCATTCTAGCAAAATTCTGAAAGTGCTCCCCTGCCTCATATTTGTAATGTCTTAATCGTCAGTTTACCCTAGACTTAAACCCATTTAGAACTACCTATTTTATTATGATTATTGAAACAATATACCTAAAAAATTCATTAAAATGCAATTGTGTTATCAAACTTAGTCACAGAACCAAAAACTAGGTGCTTACAAAAAAATCAATGAGTCTGTTACCTCAACATTTTTAGTCATATCCATGGATGCCTCTATCAGTGTATGATAAAATGGCATTTACATTCTATAATTAAATTTCCAAATTCTTCCATCGTGGCCCAATTGTCATCATCAAATTTGCATATTGAAGAGAGTTTATTTAGGCAATTTCAAAAGCCAGGACATTGGGTATCATTGGAATTATTCCCTAAGTACAGGGTGTTTAGGCAAAGATTCTTCTTCACACTTGGTGGGGCTTTATTGGTCAATTTTTCTTGAGTTCAGAAGTGCTTGGGAAAGGAAAATATTCAGCATCTCACCATAAGATGATTGCTGTTCCATTAGGACACACAAATGTTGTGGACCACACGAATCAATACAAAAGATGTTAGTGATCATATTAAATATTTTTCAACTTAACAAGGAAATAACATATCTTTATCCAGGCAAAACGATTATTTTTTATTCAAGTGCAATAAGGAAAGCTCTTATCACTTTGGAATGATCAAATGGGTAATGCTTTGTTCATTTTTCATACAATTGGATGAGGTATTTAAGAAATATTTTTTGTATGTCTTTGTTTACTCCAAAATCTGACCGTTCTCAACTCCTTATATGCTTGGTTTTATGCCTTAGAGGCAGGGAAACTTCTTAAGAAAAATGTTCTAGCATCATGTTTCTTGGTTCTTTAAGAACTAATGTACATAAAACAGCCGGGGGATGCTTTTTAGGTCACTGAAATTGGAATCGTAAAACAGACTTATGAGGCACAAAAAACGCACGTTGAATGCTTTTTGAAAATGTTCCCGGGAAATGAAAATTTTTTCACTGTAAAATTCAAGCTCGGCTTTCTTAACATGGATCTAGCAGGTGAAGAATATGCCCCATTAGGTTTGAATGTTTGTTACCCAGTGATTGTTTTGTTCAGCTTAGAAAGGATAAAGAATGCTGTGATATTATTTCATTTTGATTTTATCTTTTCCATTAAAAATTTAGTATTAGAAATGGTACATAGTCCCCTTGTGAAAGGAAATTATTGTGAATTATATTTTTAAAAATTAAAAATGATTTTTTCTCTGAAATGTTTCAGATTGGCCTGATTGCTCAAGGTACTGGTAGTGCTCATGGTTTTGTTGCAGTCGACAATCTTTGGTTGGCAAACATTACCGAGTGTGAAGCTATTAAATGGAAATATACAACGGGTAGGTGAATAGAAAATAAGTGATATTATTACTCATATGAGTGGTATGCTACTAGTTATAATAGGTTTTGAATGGAACTAGGCCATACTATGGTACCAATGATACATTCATTTGCCTCTCCTAGAAGAACACAACTTGACACACAAAACTGCAACAAGAATCTCCTCAATTCCACGCATTTCCTTCCTCCCTTCACCTTCTCAATCGGTCTCCACACCCACATTTCAAAGGCCTCCAATCTATGAATATTATCATACTTCAATGGCTATGTTTCTGTGCCAAACATAACTACACTACTTATCAAAGTTTTAACTAGCCTCTTCTTAACATCCCTACTCAATGTCCCTGTCATCAAATCTCTCCTTGCCAAAGCCTCTTTGCCTAGTGCAATTCTTCTCCTTACGTCCCTACTACTTTGACTGTGTTGGTCCAAAACACTTGCAAGAAAGGTAAACTGTTCTACCTGTTCTAGTTTTTGCCCTCCTATTTTAATATTTAGCTTAGTCTTATTCTTTCTAGGAAATCGCATAACCTTTGTTTTATTAATATTGATTCTCATCCCATACCTGTCACACTGAATTTCCAATTCCCTCAGCAATACCTCCGCCACTGGACCCGGAGGGTTAGATGCATCCCTTTGGCTCCCTGACTAACTAAATTCCAAGAAACTAACCCTCAAATGCAGTGACTAATGTTTTAATTCTGTATGGTAATGAAAATGTCGGGTGTCACAGAGCTCATTAAGATCAACGAGGTGTCCCTTTGCTCTCCTGTGTCCTTGAATTTGCTTCACTGTAGGCATTAGTTTTTTTAATTATGAAGTCAATTGAAAACATAAGATTCAGGGTTGACATCTCAAAATCCATCAATTAACCTAAGTATTTTCTTACGTGTTTAGCTTTTATCTGTTCTTTCCTTTGTAGAGAATCTTCACAACCCTCTCCGATTGCAAACTACCAGATGTTTCTACTTTCATATTATATTTTGTGGAAGAGAATGCTGAACAACTGAGTCCATGTGTATTGATAGGCTAACATGGAAGAAAGGGTTTTAGAATATGTGAGCATGCTTTGTGACTGTCAACCCGAAGCATTGGTTGTTCTTAGAGAGGTTCGAAGGGCACCAAAGCACAAGTAGAGGGAAGAAGATTCATGACCTCAATAGCCGTGAAACCCTTTGTAGGGAATGCAGAAGAAGTCGCTGGAAGGGATGAAGGTGCTTCCGGAGAACCTCATGCCTTTACGGGAATGGGTGGCGTCACGATGTCTTGGACTGAGGGAGGGTTAGATGCCACCAGGTGGCATGCTTATTGATTTGGTACTGACCCTGTATCAGTTCCATTGTGAGCTGTTGCTCACCAAACGGGAATACGAGATAAGCGCAGTCCCTTATGTGCTAGTTGCATGGCATCATGGCGATACCATCTGAAAATTAATTTTTAACTCAGGACGTGATAGCATTGATCTAGACATTGACATTCTCCGGTAAATAATCTTTTGTTTACGACAGCGAATCTTTTACTGTACCTTTCTATACATTATGGGTTAAAAGCCTATGGTAGGCATGCACAGTATTGCTCGAGATTTAATTATGCATAATTGTAGCAACAATACGGAGGAAACGCGGTCTGTCGCTTTATCCTTCCCACAAAAGGATCTGGTAAAATGGCATCGACGATGCCGAACACATCCGAGACGCTGTTAATTAAATGTAGTCTTCTATAATTTCCATTTACTAGGACTTTTAAATCTTAAGTTGACTTATACCGATAACAGTATTATTGGAGTGGCTCAAGTTTTGTGTCCTCTGGGTTTTACGGCAGTTATACCTACATATGTACTGTCCTACTCATAAGCTGTAAATCAAATGTATGCTAGTGCAAAGTAAGTCATGATATCCCACTTTGACTGAAGTTGAGTCTGAATCTTTCATCGAATCAATATCTGATTCCAAAATATTTTTATCTTGCTAGAAAACACCACATCCACGCCAAGGCTGTCGTCCCGGGCTGGCCCTGGGGCTGGCTCCTGGGAAAATTCCAGTGCCATCACCCCATTTTCCCGGAGAACGCCATCTCAAGGCCTCTGGACAAACCCATTGAGACGAAACGGTACAACCACAGGGATCGTGATGCCCACCACTACTGCGTCTCAACCTCCAACCACTCGGCGGCCCACGACTTTCCAAATATTAGGGACTAGGCCGCACGACCCTAGAGGTCCCTCGTTAGAGTCCCCGTTGGAGGGGTCTTCTTTGCCCTCCGGGGCAGAAGAGTCCTCAGGCGGGATTCCGTGGGTGGTCATCTGGTCGGTGGCGGCCGTCTCAGCCGTCACTGTGGTGCTGTTGGCGGGTTTCTGGGCCCGGCGACTGGTCGTCCGCCACCGGACTAAAGTCCGGGAGGGTGGGGACGGAGACTCGGACGTGCGCTACCACCTCTCGGACGAGGACCACCTCGACTTGGGCCAGAAGAGAAAAAAGACATGCGAGGGAAATTGAAAAGCTTCCAATGGCTGGATACTCCTCGTGTGGTTTCGAAGGAAAACATCGGTTGGAGATGACCTCTCGCCGGATAGATTGCTGGAGAGATTCTTGTGATATTCCTGTGGGGTGACGGAGAGTTCTCGCGAGGAACGCCACAACTTCCACGCCACGGCCTTCCGTCCAACACCCGCCTCGGGTAGAATTTCATGCTCATCCAAGTGTACGCTTATTCATTTGGCCCGTGAACCCTGAAGCATGGACTCTACTCAGTCAATTTGCGGAAGAACAATATGAGCTGGGTGTGGTCTGGGAGTTCTGTTAAAACCTTAGAAGCGATTCCTTTCCAGAGTAACTGTGACGGAACTTCTTCCCCGGTGTTGGTAGGCATTGGTCGCAGCGGATGAAACCTCTTGCTCAGCTTTGCAGCCGTCTGTAGCTGTAACAGTCGAATTTAGTCAATTTATAGGGAATAAATGTTTCAATCAGGTAAAGTTTGTAGTGAGATTCCAGACACATAGAAGTTAAATTTCAGCTATATTGCCGTGTCCAGCATTTCTGCACCAGTAATTACGCCGGAGTATTAATCTCAAATTATTGATAATTATCTTCGCCTGTCATGAGGTTACTCTTACTGTGGTGTCTAGTGACTATAATGTGGGATGCCAATGGTATATTGCCGTTACCATGAACGGGGTTTACTTGTATCGAGGAAGGGCGGATAACACGTCCAATGACTGATACATCTACTTTTGTACTTATTCTTTTTAACCCTTTTTACTTGTCACCTTTCCTCCGCGATCCTTACAGTTCCGTAGTCCTTGAAGGAACAACTTTGATATGAACATCAGTTCACCTTGGTCATCATTTCTCATTCTTGTGGTTTTCTCTCGCCCTTGCCTATTTTGTTTCGGAAATAGTTATGTTTTTTTTCGTTATTGGAAAAAGATGTCTTATGGTTTTGCATCGTAGTTTAAAAACAAAAATTCATATCATGTTGCCTTACCTACCGAATCCGAGGTATGTTCACGAGGTGTGTCCATTCAATAAGAACATAAAAAATGTCAATGGCAAATTTCTTAGGAGCCTTACGGCAAGGATGGTGGCTCATTATGGAATCCTGGAATACTTGTTCCCTAAAAATGTCACTTGTAAATAATTAAATAAATTATATTAAAAATTCAACTGAAGAGAAGACATGCGTTAAAATCTTATACTCCTGAGTACATCCAGTCAATGTGCATAGTCCGATTGAACGCTTTTTAACGTACATTATCATGTTTTCTGAAGTATGGGAAAGAGTACGTATTCGTACATTTTCCTACTCAAGATTGGCAGTCATTCACGAGTATGCATGAAAATAGTGTTGTGCATTTCACCGTAAAAATGTGTTAATATTATTACGTATAATTGAGCTCTTTGGATGTAGAACTACAACAGCTGCTGGCGAAACGCCTGTATGAATCATCTCGTACGTGGTACCACATGTTAGAAATCTCCTCCTGGGACGCAATAGACGTTGACCTGAGGTCTTGTAACATTACCAATCATTACCCTTAAATGTACTTTGCGAGTTATTTTTTCTTTTTATAATGCCGCGTTAACTTTAATCCACGCTGCGAAACAAAATCTTACATTAAACTGCACAAAACGATTTCCATTCTTATCATATACGATCGGTTCCCGTACAATTATCTTACACATAATTAATTATATATGCAGTGTCGCATTTGAATTGGCTCCGAGTTAATTCCTTCGGAAAGTCTTAGTTCCATATTTTATAAGCCTTCCGGATGGACAGACGCAGACAGTTGTACTGCTGCACTCAACATACTTGTTCTTCGGAAACCTTTTTGTGGCGAAATTGTGTTCCTTCTTCTTTTTCTCCTCTCGGCACAGATCGAACGATCGGCACAGATACCCGTCGAATCGCAGCTACGAGGCTATGCTTCATGCATATAATATGAAGTTTCTATTCCCCTATACCAATGATTTACTAATACTATGTTCTAATATACACTGGAAAAGAAAATACTTATTTTATTTAAATACGAGAGGGACCCAAAAAACAGAAATGTTGTTATAGATTCTTTAGTTCTCAATATATTTAATAAAATTTTGTTCACCTTCAAAGTATTCCCGAATGACCATATTTGACACAAATGCCTTCTAGCGATTTTTGTTATACCTCCTCCACAGTCCCAAAACGCTTTCCTTTCATGTCCCTTTTGAGTCTGTGGAACAAAAATAAGTCACAGGGAGCTAAATCAGGTGAGTAGGGGGGGTGGACAATCGATTTGCCCGAGAGGGCGGTATGAGCCGGCGCGTTATCATGATGAAAGAACCAGTTGCCTGTGTGCCAAAGATCTGCTCTTTTGAACTCCATGACACTCCAGACATCTCACAGAGTTGATCAATGGTTCTGCGACGGTCTTCACGAGTGAGGGCATTGATTTTGTCGACGTTTTCGTGAGTTCTTGTTGTTGAAGTGCGGCCTGAACGGGGTTGGTCTTCAATTTACATTTCACCGTTTTTAAAACGTGCAAACCACTAGTAGACTCTGGTTTTGCAGGGCAGCTTCCCCATAAGCAGTCTTGGGCATTACAATAGTTTCCGCGGCCGATTTCCCCAACAGGAAAAAAAATTTCACTGCAGCGCGTTGCTCTTGATAATCCGCCACCACGTTTTTCGCCGAAATGGAAAAATTTGTTTCACTGAAACAGCCCTCACGGACAAACCGATCAAGTCACAGCGACGGCGCTGCGCATACTGACTCAGGAGGCGTAAGCCTGACGTACGACCTGCCGGTCAAAGGCTTCCCCCACTCTCGCTCCCCACCGCAGCCCAATGCCCGTTACTTTTGGGTCCCCCCTCGTATACCCTGCAAGCCACCGCTAGTGTGTGCGGCAGGGCATGATACATAACAGAATAATTTTACCCGAACATGACCTTACCGCGGTCGAACAATGTTATTATGATCCACTCTCGTTCGTAGAAAAATGATATATTAAAGCTACCTAGTTTACACATAATCTCCATAATTTTTTTAAATGATCGCACTTTAAGCCGTTGTAGTCCCTTTTTTTAAACAAGTATATTTTCCTCATATACTTTTTACTTCGGACCCCATGAATCGAAAACTTAGCATTTACTGTCCTGTGGTCACTTATTCCTTTTATTTTCTATAGTTAAGAATATTTCGGAAATATTCGTTGCCAACAGATAAAAAATATTGTCACCCCTAGTTGGTGAAGTCACGAGTTAATTCAATGAGTACAACTTGAATGAATTCAATAGTGATTCGCAGATATCTTTGTCTTTATGTGCTCTAGTCAATTGATGGAACATTGAAATCTCTAATCAGTTTATAGCGTCGCGATCATTGTGTTGGGATATAACACCTTTGATTTGCTGATATAATTCTTGTATTGAATTGTCTCTGTCGACCGGTCTGTCAGAGATGAGGTTCCAATCCAATAATTGGCTAACTCTCTTTTGTCGTTGGTTATTGCTATTTTCCACTTCCCGAAAGTTGTTTTTTATTATTTCTGATGCGAGAAATGAATTTGCAGAAAAATAGACAGCTCTAAATATTGTGACGCCTAAGATTATATTCCTCTTTCTTTTGGGATTTTGCGCCTCAAGAGGTATAAGGGTTATTTTTCTTTGAAATAGATAAACGTGAAATTCCTCGCAAGCGTTTTCATTAACGGTTTACGACTCGGTTTTCGATGTCCCAGATGTGCGGTTCCCATGTTTTAATAACATTTCTATCTTAAAGTTTTAGATAAATGAGGCTTTAATATGTTAACGATCAGTTTCAAGGTGACCTATCGTCTAGCTCTCAGTCAAAAGCATATTGAACAATACTTTTTCTACAAAATAGTCTATTCTCTTTGGTATTAGAATAGTTCACGCGGGATAATTAATATGGAAATCTATTTTTTACACATCAACGCGTTCTACATGTACACATAATGCTGGCTGTGCGTTTCGAAAATCAAACGAGGTAAAACAATGATAAACAAAAATACTTAGTACTCTTAGTACATATTGGGGTCTTCGTTCGATCCGAAGCCTCTTGTGTACACATGTGACTTCACAAACCTTTTTAATGGTAATTACTTGCTGATGTTGGCCGCACTGATATTTTTATTACTTATTTTAGTACCCTGCAAGCCACGGCTCGGGTGTGTGGCCGGGGATGAATACACAGCAGACCAATTTTGACCCGAATATGATCGTGCCGCGGTCAGACTATGTCATTCTGATCCCTCATCGTTCGTGGAAAAAATGTGTCTACAGCGAAATCGTTGAAGAATTCCGAACCCTGGATGGAGGTGACTTTGAGCATACGCTTTGCTGCTATTTCAAAGGAGAAACCCATGCGGAAAAGAGATCCATAGGTGGCCCATGAAAAAACCATCACGTAGTGCCAGTATATTGCGCACTGCCTGAATAAAGATTAAATTAAGGTTCCTTAGGGGTCTATACCCTTGGCTATTTCTGCTCTACATAATTGATATGCGAGATTGAATCTTCCATGCCAGACCCATCTTTTTGCTTGAGATACTGCCATTCTAATAACTGCCAAAATCAATCCGGAGCTACAACAAAAAGTAGGCTCCACAGTAAGATGCCGTCAAAATTGATTTCAAAACAACTTATTGTGAATAAATTTTCAAAAAATAGTGTGCATACATTTTGACAAAATGTCACTCACGGTTAAACATATGATAAGGACCTAAATTTTGCTGACGGCTTAAATTTCTAGTACGTTCAGTTTGAACCATCCTTTAAATGGTACTTATATATTGGCACCTGAAATTCTGAACTTAATAAAATATTTTTCAGCTGATAAATTTGTTATTTATTACTACCTTAAATATCCTAAAATATATTTATCATTCAAATTTTCAATCTCGATTGTCATATGGCATTATACTCTGGGGTAGCTCAAGCCATAGCCAAAAGATTTTTAAAGTGCAGAAACAGGCCATAAGAGCTATCATAAACTTACCATTCAGGCACTCTCGAAGGCCTCATTTTCAGGAACTGCAAATTATGCCACTGGTTGCTCTTTACGTACGTATATAATGTAATCTTATTCGTTAAGAATATCATGAATATAGTATATACGAACAAAACCTAAATATTCATCATCATTATACCCATACTAAACTTGGCATACACCAATGTGTATGTCAAGTTTAGTATGGGTAGGTATAATGGAGCCAAATTTTTTAACCTGCTTTCTCCAGATTTGAAAGCATCCCCTTCAAAAAAATTCAAATGTAGTCTTAAAATATACTTGCTTATTTAACCTTTGCACTCTGGAGATGAATTTGATGTACTATGTAAAGAAAAGTCTAAAATGTTGTTTAAAATATTCCTATGTATTGCGAATACCCTTTCTACCATGTGACATGTAATGCCAAAATTGATGTACATTTTTGTTTTAAAATTAAAGCATGCTGAACCATCTTATAATGAATAAAGCAATAAATAAATAAAATAATGTGAGAGACAGGACAAAATAAAAAGACATGAATTGCAAAAAATATAGGCCAATATTATCTATGCATAGTTTTTACAATATGTGAAAGTAAATAAATGGAAGACGATCTGAAGAATGAGAAGCAAATTGTGAATTGATTACCAGGGTTACATAAGACCTCCCTAATTTGAGAAGGGGGAGGCCCGTCGGTTCCTCTTAGTTGGGAAACCCCCTCACAGACGGCTCGTCATAAGGCCGAAAAATGGACGGATTACACTGGGCCGAACGAAACCATAAATCGTGAGGGGGGAAGGGTAAAGACGTGAAGATTGATGACGAAATTCTCCTGGTGCCACTTCAAAAATCTTTCATTAAACTCCTGACGAAAAAGAACAACGAAGAGAGTCAGATGGTTTACCTTTTAATAATAGTTCGTCTATCTGCATATTAATTTTGCATAGATTCAAAACGCTTCCAGATGGTCATTTGGTTGCTCTTTTATTCTGTTACAAGGTTTGAAATCGTAAAAGGTGAATATCGGGCCAGGGGGTATAAAGATATCTATTAATTTCCAACAGGGACAGGAGCAACTTGTCACTGTGCCTTCTTTTGCAAATTTCTTTCATCATGTTGAGTTCTAAAATCGGAGGTACCGAATGATATCTTGAACGGGAGAGTTCTGCCAAATTGAGTGTCACAAGTGTTTGTGGCGAAAAGTAAACTGAATATTGCAAAATTCCATCGCGTGGACTACAATTATTTCAATGAACAATAAAGTGAAGCATTTGACACGTATCTATGTTGACGGACTGGTATAGTTTTAAGGTGTAAAAAGTAATAGTTTATTCGCACTTGAAATCAAAGGTTTACTGTTATCATCGGAAATGTGTGATTGTGCACCTACCGGCGTTGCAGTCTTATTTGAATGTAGCTCTTTAATCGGACTTCCCACTATGGTTGGCTTTTTTTCTCATTTTTCAATCGTTCATCACAGTAGTGGTGTTAAATTACTTTAATAACAATGTAAAAATACTTAGCCGTCTAGTTCTTGACTGGCCGAGAAAATGCTGTTGAAATTTCTCTTTCCTCTTATTCCACGAGTTAGTTTACTTCAAATGTCGAAAATTTTATGCAACAATCTTATGGTTAGGTGTGTCTTGTCGAGGTAGATCCACCTTTGTTGTGCTTATGATTTGTCTAAATTTCTTCGAGTTTGCTCTTTTAATAGGATATCATTCCTGTGTGCAATTCCTGCATGCAGTTGTTCTGTATATATTCCTTCCTTATACAATTCGTTCCATTTCAATGCGAATTCCTTTTCACCAAGTATTACTTCTACAATTTTCATTCCCAAATATTTTTCGTGTTCTTAAAACCCTACAGGTTAGGGAGTGAAATTTTTCTGTGTTTATCTGATCACATAACTTTTGATGTTTATCCCAGTCTGTGTTCTGTTATAATCGCCTGTTTCCTTTAAATTTTTCTTATTTCTGCATTTTTCCAAGAAATCTACCTAGAGTCCTTAATCTGATCTTCGTTTGGCCTATTGTGTTACGTTGTGCTGTCTTTTTTCTGTATTTGGGCTCATATTTCTGAATGTGTTTGGGTCCCTATTTGTGCTCATTTTACTCTCTATTGCTTTATTTCCTTGCCTATTATGTAGGTATTCTCCATCAAGGCAAGGCCAAGATATCATCTCTAGCAACGGTTTGCTCTAAGGCTGAGAGACTTCAACTGGCCTCAACGAGAGGTGTCTGCGTGAGAGAGGTAGCTCTGAGGAGGTGTAGAGAGTATCATTCTAGTGGCGAAGTGCAGAAAAATTTCTGTTAATTTCCTCAATTGACACTTTGCTCGAAAGTTGTTAATTCTAGTTTCTGTTTGTCATTGATTTCTTGCCATATCCCAAATGCAATTAAGTGTTCCAGTCACTTTTCCTATATATACTTTGATATTCAATGCCAGGTCGCATTTTTAAGGATACATTGGCAAATGTGTTCTGCCATCTCTAAATCATTGCAGCACATTTAACCTCGAGAAGGCTTACATAGTTCCTATCATAGGATAGGAACCATTCATGAATAGTGACACTATATCCAACTGACCATGATGTCTTCCTTTTTCACTCAGATGCCCTTCAGGATTTTGATGAAGTGGGCAGAGTTCTTCATGCACGAGGGCATTTTTCCGGTGTAGATTTTTAGTGACTGGTCCAGATACTAGGCTAGGTGATAGGTCTGCTAGTCAATCTGGCTGACTGGGCCTCAATGGTATTCCCTCCACATGTACTTTTGGTATGCCATAGAGTCTTGTAGGTTTGGGTGCCTAGGATAGTAGACCTCTTTGTTCTTCCCGAGAAATTGGCGAGTTCTTGATGAGAGTTCTGGTATCTCTATCAGTTTTCATCATCAGTGTCTGGTCCAATTTTTTTGGATACCACCAGCCCTTTCTAAGGTGGGCAAGAAAGCTTCCACAAACACCTTCAACCTGAAGACAAAGGTAGGATGGCCAGAAAAACTGTTGTCACCTTAACTAACGTGGATGAAGAACCTGGATGTGCAGAGACAAGCAGTTCAATGCTGTGGAAAACTTTGGCAAATACATACATATTGTTGAATACACTTATTTGACAGATTGAAAACATCACTTGCTGAGATTGCATAAAAATTGTCTTTCAATACTAAATGTTATCATGTTCAATCTTTGGTAACAATTCGATAAACTGTTTTTTTCGTATTTATAGTTTCTGCTACCCATTGACAGCTGCTACCCATTGGTCAAGTTCAAACAATCACACAAACCTATGGAAATCATGATGCATGTTAAACATTATACTCTAATATATATATGAATAAATGCTCTCCCCTCATTCCATATCCTCCACCTGAAAGGTATGCAACCTCGGTATGATGCTTGAAATGCTCCCTCCAGGCAAAATGCTTGTGTGTGACCCTTGACCTGTATCAGTTATTGTAGGAGGAACATGATTTACTTCAAGAAGCAAGGAAAATGACCATACCCTCTTGATGCCTTTACCTGTTTTAGAAATTAATGTTCTCTTTTATGCATTTTAGTGAAATGTACCTTATGTGGGCTTCAATTTGACACTTTCAAGTCTTTTTCTCCCTAATTTTTCTTAGGTTACACTTGGAACAGCCAGAGAAACTGCTAGAATGACTTGAATGGTGACTCTTTTGGAGGAAGTGAGACTAAGGAATTGATGAGTAACTTGCACTTCTTTGTTTTATGATAAGTAAGTGTCCACAATTGTATTTGGAGGTACGGTCATGCTTGGGAAATTAAGGAGTGGGTGTAAAATATTTTACTCACTCATAGCTTGTGAGGGGGGAGAGGTAATAACTTGTTGGTTGATGAAAGAATCCTCCCAAAGTTAGAGTATTTTCTCCATCTATTTAGCCTGTTTATGAAGTCGACTACTTAATTTCCTTCAACCCCCAGCTGGCAAAGTAAATTGGTGGTTTCTTGTGCTTTCAAATAGATCTACTTATGCTTTCAGGTAGATTTCCTTTAGTAGCTTCATTTTTGTTACAGCTCCTTTGTGATCGCCTTGAATGAGCCAAAAAAATTTCCAGTTTTCCTGAATTCTTTAGTAGTTTTGTAGGAATGTTATTTATTCAACCAACCTGCTTTAATTTCATTCCTTATACCTTTAATATCTTGAAGTAAAGTATTTATAGCCATATGACATCCATATCAACACAATATTCAATTTCTCTATCCAAACTCACTTGTGTGTTATCTCTAACATACAGGTATTTTTATTTATTTTACGACTTTATTTGGGCTAGATTGAGACTTAGTAGTCCTTCCTTCCACCTAACCCGTTATACAGAACAATAAAGACAATCACAAACATCTATGCCCTAGGTGGATGAAAACCCACCTAGGCGGGACTTGAACCTGCAGCCTCAGGAGTGGCAGACGAGGGCATTATCCCATTGACACCGGGTCCAAAAATATATCTCCTCAGTGTATTCTTTCCAGCTGTTTAGAGCCTCTGCTGTTTGATTAGGTTCTAACCCTTCCGAATGTAATAGTGTTTACTGCATCTAAAAATTCATTTAGTGCGGGAACAGGTCCAATCATGTCGTTTTTAATCCCTAGAAAACCCATTTACTATGCTCAGGTTACCCTTAATTACTTACTACGCTCCACCATCCACAAACATTCTATTTCCATTCAATTAAAGTTCCTTGATATTCAATCAACTAAATATTATGGTGAAAAACATTTCAAAGTACTTAAATCAGTGTCGGAAATAACAGACTCAATATAAGTTTAGGTCGCGGTAGACCAGGGGTAGAGCATTGGACTACTGACCGGAGGGCCCGGGTTCAATTCCCAGGCAAGCCTCTCTGGGCACCGGCAACTCCACAAAACTGTATGATTTTTCGGGTACCAGGTCTTCCTGGGAAACCATAACCGGCAGAGGGAAAGGAACTAGCCCCTACCCTGGTGTGTGAATTTCACATGCCGTATAGGGCTTAGTACTGGGTGAACTCTAGCATCACCTACCAAACTGACCTCCAGGTTGATACTGTATTTATGTTTTTTTTTAAAATGTAAGTTTAATAGACAACGTGTGTAAAAAACAACAAAATACATTCAGGCAAGAGGTTCTTATCCTCCATTACTCTCCAGTCCATTATCCACTTCATCAAACCCCCCCCCCCATTCTTTTTCATTTACATACATGCAAAGGCTCAAAAAATCAGCACCCTTCTTTTAATCCCTCCCATTCAGCAACCTTTTCAAGGCACCAAAGTACATTCTATTTGTCCATAACAACTGGCATAGTCTTATCATTTATTATTAATTGAAACATTTCCTACCCGAATAGAATTAAAAGCAACCCAAAGCAAACATTCATATCCACCTGTCAACTTGGCCTCCTTTTATTTTCCTTTTCCCTGCCCCCTACCTCATCTTTCCCTCCTTCAAAGCCTGACATGAGCTTGAACTAATAGTGGATATGACAACTCCAAGTCAAGATATGATTATTAGGAATGAGCACTACATGTTGACCGAGGATTGAACATTCACAGACCCATCATTAGCTCCTGGTTTCCCTGATTTGTACCCCTTATATATTTTTCTTCTCTTATTTCATTCCACTCCTCAGCAGCCACAAATCATTCCCTTCTAAACAGCTAGAATTTTCCTTACTAGTATACACTCCTTGATAGGCTCTTTAATCTCAACCATAACTTTCGAAATATGTATGAGGTCTGTCCAATAATTTCTTGAACTTAAGTGAAAAAAACTTTAGAATAACAAAAAATACTTACCTAACAAATTATTGGTCTGGTTCCTCTTCAAAGTAGTCTCATCACCAATGTATACACTTATACCAACTGTGTTCTCTTTGAAAAGCCCTGAAACAATTCTTCTGGAATACTTATAAGCTCCTCCATCAAATTTTTCTTTATCTCCGGAATAGTGGCAAATATTTTTCTTTGAATGGGGTTTTCAATTTGATGAACAGGAAGAAGTCACATGGGGCCAGCTCTGGTAGTTGGAGAAGCACATCAGTCTTGTTTTAGGCTAAAAACTCAAAAGAGCTCTGAGATATGTATGAGCCAGTTCGTTGTCATGGTGAAAAAACCACTTGCCACTCCTCCAAAGTTTAGGGTTTTTTTCACTTGATTCTCTATCTCAGGTTTTTCATAACAAGTACTACTCCATGTTGACTGCTTGGCCCTCAGGATGGTTTTCATGATGCACAACCCCTTTTACATTGATAAAAAACAGTCACATCATGTTGACATTCATAGTGAGCTTTTTTGGGGCAGGGGGGATGTTTTCATGGTTACTGATCATTGTGTAAAGGTATTACCTAATAAAATTCTCCCTATGATTCATAACATTTCAGGTAATTACCCTATTGCTCCTAACAATGTGAAAGACTTCAAGAGGACTTATTCTATATTTCGTATTTTCCCATGCATGTTGTTTAGGGATTTCTCCTCTATTCTTTACACTTTTTTTGCTTAATGGAACTATTTTTATCCAAGGAGGGAAAGTTTCTCAATTCAATTGAACTGTAAACTGCGATTCTCTGTGTAAGTGTCTCTAATCAAGGCTGGCTTGTATCTATGCCCATGTGTAAGCTGCCCATCATATAAAAGCAAATATTTGAATGTATCTAAAGTTTACCAACCAGACTCTGATGGCATTAATAGTCCTCTCCTCGTAGGCAAAGCCACCACGAGGTCACACATACTGCAATGTTTATTTGAAAACATTACGTCATTTCTGATTGGCCTATATAACCCAAGATGGAATAAGAAATGTGATGAAATAAGTAGAAAAACTATGAGAAGAATGTTTGAAGAGGATCTCTAGCAATGCGCATTTGAAGAGACTATCAACAAGACACACATGTAGATAGTGTAAATGCAATCATATGAAGATATCTGAAAGCACCTATGAAATGAATCTCTATGAAGGCATATATGAAGAATATTACTACGAAAATGCCTAAGAAGTGTATCTTTATTAACCCTTATGCTGCTGTGAACAATACCTCGTGCATTTGAATGGTAGTCTGCTGTGACACTACATTTTCATCCCCTCTGTGGTTCCCTGTCATACTTTGAAATTTATAAAAATTCTGTTTGCATTGATAAATTAGTAAAACATTTCTTCAAAAATCAGTGAATATAGATTAATTTATAGTTTACATACTTTTATTATTTAGATAATTTTATAATTTGGGGATTAATAAGGGTTATGGCAATAAAATACCTTCCCTCTTGTAGGGAGCAGTTTTATTGACAGTGACCCACAGTGAAGGGGTTCAAGTATATGGAAAGAGGATGCCTACAAAGGCTTTTATGAAGGCATATATGAAGAAGATCTCTATGAAGGCTTATTTAGAGAACTTCTATGAAGACCTATATCAAGAGGACTTCTAGGAAGGCATATGTGAAGAGAAATTCTATGAAGGCTTATATGAAGAGGACGTCTATGAAGACTTATATGAAGAGGACTTGTATGAAGTCATACACGTATGGAGAGGACTTCCATGAGGGCATATATGTATGGAGAGGACTTCTATGAAGGCATATACATATGGAGAGGACTTCTATGAAGAAATTTATGAAGAGGACCTCTATAAAGATGCATATGAAGATGATTCCAATGAATGAACGTATGAATAGAACCTCAATGAAGAACCATTCAAAAAGGTATATTTTTATTGAGGTTGATCATTTAATTTCCTTTCATAGACAGGCTAAGAAAATGTATTGGATTTGAGTAAATTCTACAGCCTCAAATCTCAATGCTTTATGCCATGTAAAGTGAAATAATAGAAAGAATTTGTTTTAAAATTAAAATATAATGTGTTCTACATACATTATTCATTCATTATACATTCTATATTCATTATACATTCTATATACATACATCTTTTGGGAAAAATTTTTTAATGTTCTCTTAAACAAATGAAATGAATGATGAAAAAACTTACAAATACTGACACAGCCATAAGTCTATATTATGCACATGTCCATAGCAGATTGAAATATGGCATAGTGGCATGGGGAAATTCCCCTCCATCTGAAAGAATTTTTAAACTCCAAAAGTGGGCAATAAGAACAATTTGTAATGCTAGTCAAAAAGAGAGCTGTAGAGGCCTATTTAAAAAGCTGAGGATTATGCCTCTATCCTGCATTTATATGTATGAATCCATATTATTTGTAAAAACTTTTGAAGGTAAATTTAACTTAAAAACAAATAAAAATGTGCATAACTATGATACCAGAAAAAAATCCAATTATGTAACAAGTTCTCATAAACTTTCTATGTTCAGCAATGGGCCTACGCATATGGGTTGTAAATTATTTAACAATTTGCCAATAGAAATAAAAAAATGAGCAAAGACTGGTGTATTTTAAAATTAAATTAAAAAAATATTTACTTGACAATTGTTTTTACAATGTAAAAGAATTCTTGTTTAAATGACTGTTAATATTGCTGTATGATGTTTAAATCTTGTAATATGTACTACTATTTTAATGTATATTTGACAAGGCCTATATATGTACTAACATATCAACAGGACCAATAAATTTATTAAAAAAAAAAACTTCTTGAGCTGTAACATTCAGTCCTTCGGCCATAGTCAACCAAACTGTAAATACCAAAGCTAAGTGTTGTCCAAGCATAACCATAGTCTTAAAAATTTCTGTAAGGCATAAAAAGTTTCGTATATGTAATTATGACAGATAATTTGATCACTTATGTATTTCTTTGTTGCCTGCAAAGTTTACATACATACCAGTTTAATTACCAATGCTCTTCAACTTTATATTTGCTTTCACAAAATGTTAGTGAGGTTTGATTTTCCTGGAAGGTGTGGTTTCAATGTCATTTAATGCAAAAGCTATTATGGATAAAATATTAGTATTAAATGTTTACATAATGTAACATACATGTGTGGCTAATGATTGAATGGTGTTTTGTTGAAAGGCATATTATTATAAAACACAAATGCAGTGAAATTCCAACTCAATGAAATATAGTCAACTACCTTTGTACTACCTGTTGAATAAAACTTAACTTTTTCTCTCCTGAAGAACCTAATTTAACCCTCTTAGTGCTGTGGGCCAATATATAGGCTTTTGTATCTGGGGAAAAAAGTGTGGCAGGCTGATATATTGGTTCAAACGTAAGCTATTGTTTAAATCAGTATAATTTTTTAAATATTTTATTGCATCTTGTGTATTGTTTCTTTTATCATAAATATGATGTCTCTGCTTTATTCAAAATATTTTATTAATTTTTATTTTCTATTTTAAATACTTCTCGTTCGGTATAAATCTTACTGTAATTTTTACATTGAACTCTTTACGTGTGGGAAAGTTCAATCTTATGCTATGCTTGTTTCTTTCACTGAGTGATCTTTTCACTGTGATGTACCACTGAAAGACTACTTTAATTCTGTAAACTTTTGACTGCTTAATGATGAATCTGTTTTGATGCAAACTGCTAAGACTTGGGCAATATGATGCTAGTGAGAGCATTAATATGCAAACTCATTACTTTCTCTTGCCTTCAATCCTAGGGAATCATATGGGCTCTTTTTAGTGTGATAACCTTGTAAGTATTTCTCTGAATAACTGTGCTTGTTTCTTTTACTGTCTTGAGATGGAAAGTACATTGTAGATTGTGTGCAAAGGACATGATTCTCTTTCGGCTTTGATTTTCAGTGTCGTATTTCCCTGCAGGCATGCTGTAGACTCAAGTTTGATTTAAGCAAAATACTTAAGTTTTTATTTTTTCTTTCATCATATGTAAAGAAAACAGTCCAACCACAATTATGACAAGGCATCAATACTCTTGAAGCATCATTGTATTTTGAGATGGAATGCCTTGGGGAGACAGTGTTACATATCTCCTCATGTAGATGATCAAATCCTGAACTGGAGTAACTTCCTGGTAAAAAAGAAAAGAATTGTGTAGTTAGTTGCAGAATACATGACCAAGAGAGAAAAAGGTCCCAAGGAGTGTGCATACATTGTAAAATAGGGGTGCATAGCAATTGTTTGGTTAGCCATTGCCAAGAGGTCTGGCATCACCTGGAGAACAGACTTTTGTGCAAAATGTGACTTTGCAGAGGCAGGCAAAAGGTTATGCAACTCAGAAGTAATATTTAATTTTTCTAAAATTTTTCCTTGTTCATTTTTGGTCAATTTTCTTATTTAAAAATAGTGTTTTCATTTGAAAATGTTATAAAGAATGTATTAATATTGTTTCTTAAAATCCTCTTAAATGCTAGGTCTCATTTAGAAAAGGCTGCAAGTATATGGGATACTCGTGAAGATGGATTGATTGCTGAATTGGATCATGTGCAACATAGAGGAGCTAAATTTGTAAAAATTTGTTATGATTTAACTTAGTAGCGTATCCAAAATATTAGAGCAGATAGGTTGGTAATCACTCATGGAATGAAGGCTAAATTACAGATTGTAGCTCTTCCATAAATAGGAAAGGAGTCTCTTTAGCAGTGATGTTGAAAATATATTATTACCCCCTGTTGGAGAGATAATGTCAATAAAATTTGTGAGATTAAGTGTAGAACAGATAGATTTAAGATGTTATTTTTTCCACGAACGATAGGGGATTGTAATAACATTGTCCGACCATGGGAGGGTCATGTTCAGGTAAAAATTATTCTGGTGTGTAGTCACCTTCTCCCAAACACCCTTGCAGTAACTTGCAGGGTATATATGCATACATTTTTGCAATAACCTGAGAAATGTATGTGTTCATGGTGGAATCCCATCAAAAGCTTCCTTTAATTTATCTTTTCAGTTGTATGGTTATCATATATGCTATAGCATGCCTGCCTTGCAATATAATGTGGTCATTGATTTTTTCAGTTGTAAATATTAACTTAATGATACATATTTTGTGAAAATTATGAAATCGTTGGGTTCTTCCAATCAATCAATTTAACTTACTGATGTCAAAAGAATTGTTTAATGGAAAAACTACAGGTGGTGTTTCCAGTTGTAGTTTGAAGAATGGACAGTGGCAAAATAACACTTAAGGTATCACCACTTTTACTAAATAATCTACATACTACAATTGAGGTAAGGCAGATTTGAAGAGTTATCATAGCACCATAAACTCTTATTCCTAATTGGTATGATTGTTTCATTGAAATTTCAGTTGTAAATGCTATCATGCCAGTCATTAATTTATATTCCATGTGTCCATTGCTGCCACTTTGATATTTCCCTGGAATTTTTATTTTAAATAATTAGCAACATTGGTTCAATGTACTTAATTGTATGCTGTATTTTAACTAATTGAATGATAAATAACTATGCACTTGTTTTGGTACTTTTGAGGAGCACCCGATTTATTTGCCATATTATGTGGATGGATATTTCAAATTTATCTGCATTTCAGTATGAAGTTCATTTTCCTGATTGATTGAATTATTACTTATTTAATGTAGAAGTAGAGTGCACTTAATTACCGTAGTGTCCCTTGCATTTCCTTTATTTCCAAATTCACAGTGTATGTTTTCTTTCCTTCTTTTATACTTCTAAATAATCCTGAAATGAACAATGAAGAAAAGATAATAGCCATTTTCCACTAGATTATCTAGTGGAAAATTGTTGCTATCTTTTACTTATTATGTTCGAATTTCACCACATCTTGCCTGAAACTATTCAATTTAATCCTGTAGTGACTATCCATCTTGCTTTTTACTCTGTTGAGAGCAGTTATTTGCAATGTCTGTAAATGAGGTTGTTGGCTCTTGATATTTAAAATAAATAAGTTTTTATATCATTTAATTCAATGTTTTTCACTCACAATAAAGGTTTTCTTCTTTGTTGTTGAAGGGCCTGAATCTGAGAAATTCCCAAAGAGAAATCAATTATCGTGGTCCTCCTTTGATATGGAAGACCTTATCTTTTACTGAAATAAACATCAGGATAAACCACATGGTTGTGGGTGGACATAATTGGGAGGAGAGGATGAAGGACACCATTAAAATAAAAAGTAATGAGATATATTTATAGAGGAACCAGACCTTAAGAAAATGGTCTGTAGAGAATTTTCATCTGAAGCTCTTCCCAGATGTTGGTGTAATCACCAACCTTTAAACATTTGTAATTGTTTAATTTTAAAATAAGTGAAACTCTGCATGATTTACCCTGCAATTATGATTTTAGCATAGCAGCTCAATCATGATGCTATTTGCTTTAACCCTAATATGCTTAAAACAATACTTTGTAATACTGAGGCACAAAAACAATTAACAGAACCTAGGTTAAGGGTATATGCCAGGAAGCACAAAGTAATTACTTTAAATCACTTTACCTTTTCCGTTTATAACAAAGGCACATAACATCTCTGACTTCTTACAGCCAAATTCATCAAGGACAAGGTAAGACATCAATTCCAAGTTAAGAATCAAGTTGGAGGGTTGTGAGAGAGGCAAGATTTTCAGCTGGTGATTGTGGCACATCCATTCACTCCTCCTGGGGTCGCATCAGGAAGGATAAGGACCTTGGAACACAGCATGGCATACAGTAAACAACAATAAGTTTTGGACTGTGTAATCAAAAATCTCACCTTGGAGGCCTTCCATTAAGAGATATTGGGGAGAGACAACCAAGTGGAAAGTGGTGAAAGCAAAAGCCAACCAAGGAACATTGCAATGGTTAGATTAGGTATATAATGTTAGGACAATGATGACAGGGAGCATCAAGAGAGAAATGGAGAAAGGAGAGATATTTATGTTAGATTTGTGTGAGGTGAGATAGAGGGGCAGGGGATATTATTTGAGAAATAGGTACAGAGTAATTAATGGAGAGGTAAGAGAGCCTAAGTGGAGTAGCCGTAGCGTTGAATAGGAAAGAAGGAAGATGGGTAGTTAATATGAAGGAGTTGAATGATAGAATTCCATTGATAGAGATAAATACTGACGTGGGCAATGTAATGAAAATCCAGATGTGCATACGTGGTCTGTGCAATAAATGCTCGAACTGGTGCAATCTGGCGGCCATGACGAGGACTATAGCCCCGCCTACTAGCGGCGCTAGTTGCCTGAGACCCACTGTGCATGGCGGATCGTCGAGCTGCGCGTACGGTGCCAGTTATGTTAGTTTATGTTGTCCTTGTTTTTACTGTTTGTCGAGAATGGAAATTGAAAAAATCACGTAGCAATGAATCAGCATCAAGTTTTTGGTGAAGTGTGGTAAAAGTTATCAAGAAATTACTGAAATGTTGACAGCTGTTTATGGTGATAATACTCTCAAGAAAACATCCGTTTTCAAGTGGATTAAGCATTTTAAAGATGGCCGATAGGACTTCATGGCTGATGCAAGGCCAGGGCGAACTTCAAACACCTGTGTTGACGACAACATTGATCGTGTGCAGTCCCTTGTCCTTACTGATCGTCGAAAAACTGTCCGAGTGATAGCTGATGAACTTAATTTAGGAAAATCAGCAGTGCAAGCTATTTTAACGGAACATGGTGGATGGGTCCTTTACCATGACAATGCACCTGCACATTCAGCATTGATTGTTCGCCAGTTTCTGGCAAACATTCAATCACCATTCTTGATCATCTTCCTTATTCGCCAGATCTCGCCCAATGGGACTTTTTCCTATTCTAAAAATGCAAAAAAAGTGACGAAGGGACACCACTGGGAAGATGTGGACACTGTAAATTAGGAAACGACGAGAACACTAAAAGAGCCCAACTGTCGAGGGCTTCCAAGGGTGCTTTAAACAGTGGAAAAGAAGATGGAATAAGGAAGCATAGCAACGAATGGAGAGTACTTTGAAGGTGGACAAAATCGATGTGGACTAAATTTTGCAAAATAAAGTATTTATGGCCTCAGTTCGCGTATTTATTGAACAGAGTAGTATACCGGCAAGTGGTCACAGGGAGGAAGAAGTAGGCAGTCAAAAGTACGGTTAATTATAAGAATCAAGTGGGAAAATACCAGAAATGAAGCACTGCACTGCAATGGGGAGTTTGAACGTCTAGTTAGGCGATAGGGAAGAGAAAGGAGAGAATTGTTTAGGAATAGCCATTGTTCGCCGAGAGGAAGCAGTCAAGCTCTATGAAAGAAGGGTTGAGATAGTAACATCCGTGTCAAACTGCAAATCCTTTACGGAAATTTTTGAGTTGATTACAAAGGTTTATGGAGAGGATGTTATGAAACGTTCCGCGTGTTTTGAGTGGAAGGTTTCAAAAAGGGGCGGCAGTCAGTGGAAGACGACGAGCGTTCCGGAAGGCCATCGACTGATGACCCTCACATCGAGAAAGGGAACGATCTCGTTCGCGCAAATCGACGTTTAACTGCCATGGAACTTGCAGATGAATGTGACTTCTCGATTGGTTTATGCCATGAAATTCTGACTGAGAAATTGAGGATGCATCCCAAATTCGTGCCTCGCCTCATGACAGCACACCAGAAACAACGAGTGCAAGTCTATGAGGAACTGTTTGATTGAGCTAAAGAGAATGTACCCTTATTCAGGATCATAATAGGGGATGGGTCATGGGTTAATGGTATGACATTGAAAAAAAGTGCAATCTTCACAATGGCTTGGTGAGACATCCCCCATCTCCTGTTCTACAGTGGAAAAATACATTGTGTTCTTCATTTAATGAACATGAACTTCCTCAAAGTTGAAGAACAGTGGACAAATGTATTATGCTCTTCATTTAATGAACATGAACTTTCACCAAGTTGACCCAGAAACAATGGAATACGTGATATTGTTTTTTTCGATGCAAAGGGGGGATTGTGCATCACGAAATGGCGTCATAAATGCATCACATATATGCATCATGAATACCTTATGGCCAGGCAGGCAACACGAACAACTACCGGGAGGATATGAAACGTGTAAGAGAGAGAATCAGGCGAAAACGGCCCGAAATATGGACGATCATCGAGTGGTTTTTTTCACCGCGACAACGCGCCGGCTCATTCGTCTCTCACAACTCGTGAGTTTTTAGCCAAAAATATGACCGCTGTGCTTCGCCACCCACCCTACTCATCAGACCTGGCCCCATGTGACTTTTTGCTGTTTCCCAAGCTAAAAACCCCGCTCAAAGAAAAAAAGATTTGCCACTATTCCAGAGATTAAGAAAAATTTGATGGAGGAGCTTATTAGCATTCCGGGAGAAGCGTCCCAGGACTGTTTCAATAAGTGAAAACACCATCAGGATTGGTGTATATGTTGGGGAGGAGACTACTTTGAAGGGGACCCTGACCAATAGTTTGTTGGTGAAGTATTTTTTTGAACTAAAAAAGTTCGAGAAGTTTTTTTTACACACCTCGTATTCATCAGGATAACTCTTTTTGCTTCGTAGGTTTTGAGAAGGCGTTCGATTAAAATGTAGTTCGAGTAAAGACGACTGCGTTAAGCGGGCAATCTTAAAAGAGATATTGCGGAATATGGGATTAAATTGACTCGATAGGATATTTATCTGACACTTTAAAGGAATCAAATAGCACAGGTATGCGTAGCAGAAGGGAAATGGGGACGAACAGTAATTGGCGTTAGACGGGATCGTCCGCTATCGCCAGTACCTTTCAGCATGCAGACTGAAGAAATTTTAAGGGTAACTTGGGAGAGGCTTGAGCCAGGAATAAAAGTTGGTGGCCATGTGGCTGATTCAGTTAGCTTTGCGGATGATCAAGCAATAGTGAGTAAGACAGCCAAATGATTGCAGGTGGTAACTTCACAGGAACAGTAAAAGGGGTATGGGATGAGAATTAGTCACTAGTAATCAAAAGTAATAAGAGTCTCGATAAGTGGGAAAGATACCCATATATACGTTATAGTAAGATGGAATAAACAAGCGCAGGTGGAGCAATGTACATGTATGCAATTGGGCAGTAATTTAGAGAAGAAGCTTACTAGTGGAAACATCATGAGAAATACATGTAATGTATCAGCAAAAGAGGCGGTTGCATAAGAATTGATGACTGTTAAACTACGTTTGGACTCAAAAAAGGACAGAGAAGTGGACGAGGGGAATATTAAAAATTAGTGGAGTTTTGTAGGCCGTGATGTAGGGGAGAATATTGGGAAAGCAGCCTGGAGAAGAAAGTTCAGATGCATAAACGGAAGGCTTTCTTGTAACAATGAAGTCAGGTATAATAATAATTTGCAAGGAAAGAGGAATTTCTCGCGAAGTAAATAATTCTTAGGGACCTTCCAAAGTCTACCTTTAAATAGGTAGACTTTGAATAAATATAGTAGAATACTTTGAATGAATGACATGAGTCCATTATTGTTTTTCTTTCATTTTATTTGTATATCTTGGAAAAATTGGATTTTTTTCTCTTTTCAACTCTCACCGTTTTTTAAGGGTCCAGAAAGATGTTTATGTATTAGTATATAGCATTTGAACGTAGCCCGAAAGGCTGAGAGTATGATCCAGTCCTCAGCCTTCAGAAAAAATATTCTATCTTCTCCTTCAAGAGTCGAAGAAGAGTCGCGATCACTTCCTGAAACTCTGGATCAACCTCTCCCCCCTGAAGCGTCATATGTTGGCAACTTATGATACTTTCTTCTACTGATTCACTTGCTTATTATTCGACGGTTAATTTATTTAAAGCATCAATTTAATCAAAGCGAGTGCCTGCCGAGGAGAATGAAGTGGGGCAAATAATTTAGGCCAGCGAAAGAGTATTGGATCGCGCTGAACACATATTGCATTTATGAGAACTTTCAATATGGACTATCGAAAATAAAAATGTCTTTTGCCTATCGTAAATGCAAGCACTGTCATTCATTCAACCGTGAATATATTTTACTTTCCTGCGAGTTGATTTCGAGCGAGAATCAAGTCATTTTCGTACGCCCAAATTGAAAGTTAACCATGAAAGTTCCCATTCGCTAAGAGATATTTTTGAGGGAGCGCCTCTGAAATTCGTAATCGTCTCTAATGGAGTCATCCGATGTTGTGCATCGAAATACAGGAATTTCACAGGGTATAAACCATTCGCATTGACCGAGATTCGAACCTGGTCCCCTGGTTAAGGCACCCTTCCGATTATTGAGATATCTGGGTTCGAACCCCGATCAAGGAAAATAATTTTTACTCTGTGAAATGTATGCCGTCTAAGACGTCCGGTTGAACCGGAATTCGCGTATTTCCGAGGAAATCTATGAGTCGTCTGTTCGTGGATGAGATATCCACCTCGAAGGACCCCCCCATACCACGGATAGAGAAAATACACAGTAGTGTGTGTTCGGTCAAACAGTTTCCCCTTCCCCCTCCAAGGACCCTGATTAGTGATTGTCGGCCGACAAAGGGCGATTCCCTAATCCCTGTGGGGGCAAGAAACTCACGACCACAGCGACTCCCTCTCTCAACGTGGTCGAGATTTCGCCAAACTGGCGGTGAGGGGGCGCCGTCTATATCTCTCGCCCCCTCCGCCGCCCCCTTATCAGCCCCCTCGCACACACGACCTGCCCCTCTCTCGCCACCCATCCCTTCCGGGCACTCGTCGGTCCCTCAGTCCTCCTCCACTTCCCTCGGCCATCTTGCCGCTGTCCTTCGCCCCTCTCACCCGAGCGACGCACGGCGCCCCGGCCAGGACTCCTCAACGGCCAATGGACAAATATCAGAGGCAGCGAAATAGCACCCCAGTGAAGCAGGCACCCTAAACCGGACACCACCGCAAATTACCCCGTAACCTGCCGCTGAGACCAAGCCACCACATATACGTGACCTGTACATAGCCTCCAGGTCACATTTAATCAGCAGCCAGGTATTTATTTATCCCATTTTAATTGATATATTTTTCCAATATTTTTCATTTTTATGCCCGCAACTCGTGCAGAGGAGTTAAAGTTCCTTGTATGAGTAAATACGAATGTCTCTTACCTTTTAAGATCTCAAAATGGTCTCACATGCCAATAGTACTGAGGGATAGGTAGACCAGCATTATACTTGTAGCATTAGTATTAATTTCTACAGCATAATTTGTGCAAGAATTCTTCATGCATCTGGCGTATCTTTTAACTTTTTATATCTACTGCGTATTTTGCCGAAGGGTCGGAATTTTCTCCTCTTTGCCAGCATTAAAATCCTAGAATTTGTAGTATTTCTCAAGGTTAATCCGTGCTTACAACCTCCATGTCTCTTTCGTCCCCTATCCTAAATTTTAATCGCGTAATACTATTTATTTCGTCATATTTTTTGTCGAATAGTACTCCATTCCTAAGTGTTTCATTCGGGAATCTTAAATTCTGTTCAGGGTCCATGGTTGAATCGCATTCAACATGAGTTCTAACTAATAAATGTCGGAAACACATTTTCATTTCCAATTAAGTTGAAACCAAGATTCTGAATTTCAGTTCCGTAGATATTGCCATCGGTTATCGAGTGGGAAGTATCCTACTTAAATGCTGATACTTCTACCTAATATACGTCAATAAAATATGCTTTAGTTGTAGAAAAGAAGCAAGGCAGTAACGCTGCTGAGGTGATAAGAGATGCGGACGGAACCTACGCCCCGATACGGCACGACTTGCCCCTTCGTCCCGCCTACGAAAAGCGGCTAGAGTTTCATAAGAGCAGATTTTTAATGCAAGGAGCTGATATGCTGTTTAGATATGAGTGCATCGAACGCGCCTTGTCGCATCAAAAGGCAAGTAATGCGAATTTCTTGATTCGACTAGCATATATAATGCTAGTACGAGTTCAATTAAATCCTCATCCGAATCTTCGTTAATTCTGGAAGCACTTCCGTTCAAAAAGATCGGGTAAGGCCACCTCAATGGAGCGATGATGAAGTATGCGTAGCGCAGGGAATGAGCAGAGGAGTGCGGGCAAATCTGCGGTGCTTGAAGAGAAGGGTGCGCATTGAATCGATTTTCAATTGGAAATGCACAATTGATTGATGAATTGATTGAAATGCAGGAAACGAACGAGAGACTTAGACAAAAACGCAACTTTCCTATTAATTTACTGACCAAGATCAAGGTTACGAGTACATTGGTATGCAAAAATTATGGGTCACTGGTTGATGCTTAATGACAAGTAAACTTCAGTCTAATAATTTTTATGAAAAGATTGAGCAAGAATGTCATGTTACTACTGAGCTTTTTCACATATTTTCGTCCGAAATATTAACTTTGACCGAGAGACAATTGAATGGGAATGTGTGCTGGTAAAAGTAAGGGTGCTGCAAAATTAAGGTTTATAGAATGGGGGTGAATAGGTACCAGTTATTCGGATTTAAAGAGAAGACCAGATAAACATAGCAGTTCCAGTTTTAACTTTTTGGAATTCCTTCATGATGGGGGTAAAAAGAGAAACTTTGCAGTTCCACATAAAGATTTGATATTTCACGACCACGGATTCGATGCTGCGCATTATCATCAGGTGACATACATCAAACATTTGTCTACTAATATAGCCTGGCTCCAAAAAGGGAGGAAGGTAGGGGGAGGGGGTAAGTTGAGTGCAGGTGCAGCAACCTATTAGTGGGCCAGGGGATGGTATGTATTGGAAGGTTATTAACTCAAATTTGTGAACGTTTATAGTAAATGATTATTAAATGAAGAACACGATGCAACACTCCACCGTTCTTAGAAATAGCAGCGGAAAAAAACACATTGTGTTCCACATTTAATTAAGGGGGGGGGGTGTTTGTCAGCAAAGGTTTGACCTTCATTAAGGGACGGTTGATGGTCACCACTGCCTTGGTGGGGGTGGGGTTGGGGCAGAAAGATATTCGAATTAGGAGGATTAAATTCTTTCTAGGAATTTTAGGAGGGCGGAATTGTGCGGACTGAAACGCCATCTACATTGGATAGACAAGGAGGACATTCGATATTAGGATTAAAGAACACCAATCACACTTCACAAAGAAAGACAATAGATCCCAATTTGCCAAATACCTCTCGGAAAAGAATCATACCAGTAACTTCACAGCAGAAATTCTTCACACAGAAATGAAAGGATGCAGGTTGAATGCTTTGGAGGAGCTGGAAATTTGGCAATCCCTTCAGTCCGACAGTTTTTAGGTGGTCAACGAAACAATATACCTCTCCCTTTCCCCCCTCCTACTGACTATTGGTTGACTACCTACTGATTGGATTACTGACGTAGGGTGTGGACGAATCTCTTATCATTATGGGGAAAGTTTACGACGGAAGAGTTCTGTGGTACTATGGATGACACTAGAAGCGAGACAAATTAAAGCAAACTTCCTTACTACTAAAATATGATTATACAAGCTTTCGTGCTTCTCATACATCGCATTTCACCTTAGCTGGTGGCATTTTAATCGCCTGCGAACACCTTGCTACCGTGCTGAAAGGTCTAATACGTATATGCGTTCCTAATTCTCTGGCGTCGGCTTTAAAAGAATTCCATGATTTTGGCCACTTCTTCATGCTTACGCAGACGGGAGCGTTTTATGCATTTCAAATTTCTAAATTTTTTCAAACCGATTGTTTAACTTACGTTTCCCTTCAACCTGTGTGAATTACGTAAGATCTGGTGCTTCCCTGGTAATTGATGTATGGATGTGTAAAACCCGTTGACTGATAGCGGACTAACTCAAGTTCACGTAAGCGTGGTATTAAATGGAGTAAGCAGTTGGTGCTGGAGAAGTGTCCTTCAAGAGCTCGACCCTAAGGCGCAAAGAGTAGTCCCCACTTTAAAATTAAAATGGGAGACATATCTCAACGGACCTCGAAACGCAGAATCACCATTGTATTGCATCATTTGATTTCATGCCGTTTTGTCCATGGTATCCTCAGAGTTAACAACAAGGTAATCTCCCCTATCGGAATGCAAACCGTAAGATCCGAACAATTTCGATCAGGGCTTCGAAGGAACCATAAACTTTCAATCGTAGCGATCATAACGCAAATCATTGTAGTTAGTAGTTTTTAGCTTGAGGCGACCGACAGCTAAGGTCATTTGCGCTATTAGTGGTGGATCGGAAAGGAGGAAGGGTGATGAGAAACCCGGCGTCGGCATTAGCCTACCCTAAACAAAAGGCGCCAAGGGGTCCGCAGTGTAACGTCCCATCCGACGGACGGCGTACTCAATCACAGTGCTCTCCACAAATCATCTCAAGTAGGGATCGGGATACCACTGAAAAATATCTACCGTCTCCAGGATTTGAACCCGAGCCGTCTCGGTGGGAAGCCATTACATTAGCCACCGCGCCACCCCGATCCCCCTCAGTTTATCTCGGCGCGCTCTGGCAAAACTGGATGATTGGAGATGCACTGCCTTGCGGTGTCTTGTGACCGGAAATGATGTCACTATCCTCGGGAATATATTTGGCTACTTCTAAGAAGTTAATAACGTCGGAAAATTGTGAATAATGAATTTGGAATCTGGGGTGCGTTTTGTTTGACTGAGTCTCGCTAATATCCTTTCGTCATCATCACGTGTCCTGTTTTTGGATGTTGACTTTGATGGACCTAAATGTCGTTTTATCGAGTGAAAGCTTATTTGCGACAACGTTGTCCTTTATCTTGGCCCATTATGTTTAATCTTTATTATGTTTTATTCTGTATTTCAACCATTCAGTTCTTGGTCTGCCTCATCTTCTCATTCTCTCTCTCCATTCAAAGCCATTATTTTCCCACATCACCCTCTAAATGCATGTCCTGCATATTCCCACTTTCTTCTTTTTACCTGCGGAAAATATATTTAAGGAGTCTGATTTTGCTCGTCGGTGGCCACCATTCTGGAGAAATTATTTTCACAAAACGGTTTGTAGTCAGTTGTGCTTTTGATCTGAGTTGAACAGGGCGATCCGATAAAAGTGATTATTGGTAATGCATATCAAATTGACTCCAATGAATGAGTATTGCAACAATATTTAAGTTATTGTATAAATTATCTGCTATTGCCTCTGTGTAAGTGCCCTGAAAATGCACTCGTTCATGAGTTAATTATAGAATCCCATTTTTATTCCGCACGACAACCGGTGCCGTCACAGTCGAAGAGAATTAACATGGCGGTCGTTATCAGCGGAGTGAGGGTTCTCTCCGCCGTACTCATTATCTTCGCCTTCGACCTTCCTTCATTACATCCTGGTGAGTAGTTTGGTGAATGATGAGTATTCATGAATACTTTAATTTAGAGTGTTAAACTTTAATTGCGATTGTTAAACTACCCTCACTATTTGGCACAATTGACATTTTTTGTGTATTGTTAAATAATATGGATTTAATTTCCGTATACTATTCTAAAGTTAGAAATTAATTTTAAACGTTACAAATAGAAAATTCACTCTGCAGGCTTATGGAATTAATTTAAAAATCCATAAAATGAAAGTCATTGCAGTTCGGTTTTCTCGGCGTGCAGAATTTTATTACTGAAAAAAATTATTACCTTAACATCATTAATTAATCCCATTACACTAAAAAGGTTAAAGTTTAAAATAATGATATTAGCTTATAGTTATAATTCTTACCACATGCGCTCTTTATCGATATTTTGTGCGAAATTTCTTTCGTATTGCGTGCGCCAAAGTGCTAATCGATTTCGGGCATTTAATCACCGATTCGCATATCCCTTGTATTTACAATTACTAGTGTAGAAGGAAAAAATACACGATTGATTATAATTGAAATTTCAACCGATAAAACGAGGGAATTGGTAAAATTAAATGAATTGAATGGAAATTAAGGTAAATGCTATTCAAAACTTCTCTAAGGCTCATAAAAGGTTGATTAGCTTTTATAGCAGAACATGTAACTAGTTCTAGACAGTTATCTCATCTGTTGCAAAAAAGTACAGTGAAAGCATTTTTATGGCTACTATCATTCTTTAAATGCTATATACTGCTTAGTATGAGAATTGTATAGAATTCATCTTTTAAAGTTTGAAATAGAAGGAACAAAATGGAACCACTTATATATTCAGTCAAAAGCACAAAAATGACATTTACTGTTCATGTGACCATTGGAGCGCTTGAAGTACCAGGTTTATTCACTTTTATGAATAAAACTGAGAAAAGCAATCACCTGTATGATCGCAGTAAAACGTCCTCAACAGCCAATACTATTTTTAACTCATTGGTTGGTTGCTTATTGTTTAAGTCAATGACTGAGGAAACTAGGTCACTTGGCCGTAATTTACATTTTTGTATCCATCTACAATCTTTCTATTGGCTTGTTTCTGAATGATAATGTTGTGAATCTGCAGTATCTCGATGTTATTGCATTTCTGTCTCCTAGCATCTAATTGTTATTCCCTTACCGTGTTTTTTTGGAACTGTGATATAATCACTGCGGCACCATTGCAATGAAGAGCATATTGGGACTCATTTTATTTATCAAATTCTGAAAATTTTGTAGATAATCATTATATTTTCTTCCTGTCCTTTGTCGCTCCTTTGAAGAACATGTAACCAATTTCTTTCTTGTTTCTTCCTCTAAAAAAAAGCCAAATGTAAAATTTCATAAAATTTGTACGTAACTCTACCCACATAACCTAACGACATAAAATACAAAGGATTTTCAAATAATGTCAATCATTAAATTTTTGCTGGTGTAATTTATTTTATAAAAATTTAAATGCTGTGTATTGTTTGCTAAATACGAGGGCGATTCTAAAAGTAAGGTCTCCTATTTTTTTCATTAAAAAGCAAATTTATTCTCAACTTTGCGTTCATCGTTGGACCGGTTGAACATTTAGCTATTTTTCTACATAGTCGCCTTGAAATTAATCACTTTTCATCCTTGTAAGCAGCTTTTTAATACCGGCGTCGTACATTTCTCCCGCCGCGTCGCGAAGCCAACTGACGACTGCTTCTCCGGTATAAATTCATTGCCATTTAGTGGAAGTGTACGGTGAGAAGTGTATGGACATCAAAAACGTGCGGAAGTGGTGCAGGGAGTTTTTGAAGGCCGGGAAAACGTCCACGATGAGCAGCGGTAGGGGTGGCCGATTTTGGCGGAGTCAACGGTGGCTCCGCGCAACGGTGGTGCGCAATAACCGGAGAATTACCCTTCATGAGATAAAGGAAGGCCTTAATGAAGTGAGTGGCTACTTCTCCGTGCAGAATATTGTGTCGGAGGTCCTCTGCTACTGCAAGGTGTCTCACCAAAGGAGTATGTTTGCATCATGACAATGTACGTCCACATGTGTCACATCAAACGACCTGCTTACTCAATGAATTCGGCTGGGATATCAACGACCACCCTCCCTACAGCCCGGACGTTGCCCCCAGCGACTACCACTTGTTTCCCGCTCTCAAAAAACCCCTCACATCAAACGACCACCTTACTCAATGAATTCGGCTGGGATATCAACGACCACCCTCCCTACAGCCCGGACGTTGCCCCCAGCGACTACCACTTGTTTCCCGCTCTCAAAAAACCGCTTGCAGGATAGAAATTCAAGTCAGACGAGGAAGTGCAAGAAGCAGTCGTCAGTTGGCTTCGCGACGCGGCGGGAGAAAGGTACAACGCCGGTATTAAAAAGCTGCTTACAATGATGCAAAAAGTGATTGATCGTAAAGGCGACTATGTAGAAAAATAGCTAAATGCTCAGCCTTTCCTACGATGTACAAAAAGTTGGGAATAAATTTGATTTTTCATGAAAAAAAAGGAGACCTTACTTTTCGAATCGCCCTCGTATTTAATGTGTATATATGGCACAAACTTCAATGATAAAACTCCAGTTTTGCATCCATGGCAGTTGTTGCAATTTGAAGTTCTCCTTTGGAAATGGTGGAGATAACATGCGACAAGCATTTTCTTACTTTGAATGTTGGCTCTCACCTGAATCAATCATTAGCCAAGGCCAGTGTGATACCACGGGAGGCTTATGGCGAGTCTGTCCTTTCATCAGGAGGCATATGGTGAGTCTATCCATATGCTATTGCAAAAAGTTTAAATGTTTTATTAGGAGAGACTATGAGTAAACGTTTCTGAGGAAGGTGGAGTCAGAGCTCCAGCGCACTCTCACAGAATTAAACACCGCTGCTGCCACTGTGAGAGAAGATCATCAAATATGACTAAGAGGACTATCAGAAATTTTGAACATCTCATTGCATGCCACACACATTAGTAACAGAAAAATTGAAAGAGATGTTTCAGTATGCGTTGGATTATGCAAAAATATGATTATCTTGCACTAATCAATGTGAAGTGTGTTCTCTATCCTCCTTATAGTCCATCTTTAGCTCCATGTGACTTTTTTCCATTCCTCAATGTAAAGAAATACTTCTTGGAAAAAGTTTTTCATAATCAGATACAGGCATAGGCAAACTAAACGTTCCCATATGCAACAGCTGCTGTCAATGCAATACTGCAGCCAAAGTGATTAACTCACCTACATATTAAACATGAAGGGAAAAGATTAAGCAATAACATTAAATTAAATTTTTGCACAGTAAATTATTTGATTAGGAAAATGTGATCAACATTTATTGAACGGACCTTGTGCATAATGATTTTTGTGCCCAATGTAATCAGAAGATGTATAAGTGCACTCCAATTGTAAATAATTTATATTCCACTAGATAAGAGAAGGAAGCACTGATATATGAATAGCACTGAAATACGAAGCACGAAATAAAACTTATTTATCATTAGCTCCTTCTTGAGAGTCAACTGCAGTTGATGCTGGTTTCTTTGACCAAACAGTCACTTCCATTTGCTTTTGCACTGCTGTCTTAATCACAGAACCTTGAAATTGTCGGAATAGTGGTCTGAAGCGAGATTCTTAGATTTTAAAAACAAGGCATCTGGCATCAGACAGATTAATATCAATATTCATCATAGGCTTATTAAATCACAAATAGGAAGATTTATCTCAACTGCTAGTGACCATTGAACTAGTTTTGATTTGTGTCTACATAATAGTTCTCTCTCTCATAGCAAAATGTTTCAATTGTATAGTGTTTGCTGTCAAACACAAAATGTGTGAGTCACTTCTACTCCATCTTTGCAGTGTCAGGGCAAGACAACAGGGGATTAGCCTGCACCCCACCTGTCCTCACCAATGGCCGAGTCAAGCTGCTGGATCGTGGCACAGTAGCCAGGTTTCGATGCCGTGGCAGTAGCATCCTGTGGGGCCCCAAGTATGCCAACTGCATCTATGGCGAGTGGGATAATAGTCCACCCATTTGTGTTGGTAAGTACTTGCCTGTTACCCGAAGGTATTACAGGAAGCCATGCCATTGAATTTGTCTCTTTTACAAATATAACCATCATCAACAGCTTGCATCGAATGAGTAGTGGAATTGTGAATCACCTTCTTAAATTTTATGTTTTAGCTGAAATATCATTCACGTTAATTCTCAATGTACAGAATGCAGATTATGAGTGACTGATATGGGTTTACATACATCCAGCATTGTAGGGCTTTGCATTTGCTGATAATTTGGATAATTTAGCCAAAGCATCCTCCATTGATCATTCTTAAGTTAGCAGAACTGTGGATAAGCTGGAGTGAATGTAGAAATACCACCAGCCTCCACTCTAATGGTGATTTGTGTGGTATTTAATGATAGATGGACCGAAGTGACTTCTAAATAGCAAAGCTCGTAACTATTCAAAGTAGGCACCCTAGATTTTGATGGGAAACTCTACTTTAGGTCCTACTAAATAACTATGGGGATAAAATTAATAATGATTCAAAATAATGAAAAGAGTTGGTTCAATCCTCAATATGAGATAATAATAAGGTCCACAACTTACAGAACAACATACAAATCACAAAGTCCACATGCATTCAACAAGAGAGGATTCCTCAGCATGATTATTTGCTTTGACTGGTATTTGTACCTAAATCTCTTAATGTCTAGCTGAGTGCTTTATCCAGTTTGGCTATAGATCCAGGTTTAAATCCTGGTCAACGGAAATGATTTTTACACTTGAAATTCTCACATATTGGTGCACATGCGTTCAGATGTAGCAATCCATGAATGTTGCTGAAATGATGTTATGCATCCAAAACAATCATGCTAATTGTGTGATGTTAACGTATGCCTTAACAAATTTCCCAATGGTTTGGATCTGCTACTTGAAAACTATAAATCATGATATCAATGATTTGTATTGCACCCCTGATTTTTCTAATACTCCATCAATTTTGAAATATAAGCTTTTAATGCAATGTAAACTTCAGTTTACTTTATCAGATTTATGATGTCACGGTGATGAAGCAACCTTGTTCAAGTTGTTATTCATGTTGTGAGCATTTTACAGTGAACATGATACTACAGAAACTATTAAAATAGCCTCTGTATCAACAGGAATAATGCATTGACATTTGAAAGTCATACTTAATGTAATTGACTTGGCAGAGGCCCTGAAAAAATGGGGAGCATGTTCATATCCTCAGAATTTGGAGGTACATGAATCCTAATATGGGTTAAATTAGTTATTGAGTACCATAGTATTATTCCCATCTTCCATAGAAAAATACCCCATTACCAGGGAACTATGAAATTCAGTCTTTCTCCTTTTGGATGTAATCAGTGCCTAAAAATTAGTTCTAGTTTCCTGAGAATACCTTCCTGATTTTAATAATCTCAACCAGTTAACAGTTGAATCATTCACAAGTGCCATGCAATAGAATCAAAATGTGAGACCTTAATTTTCTTCCTTGCCCACCCAGTACCCGGCTGCCACCCCCTCTCCCCATTGGCCTCGGGCTCCATCAAGTTCAAGTACCAGGGTGCTGTAGCCCTGCTCATCTGCCACAAGGGGCATTACCTGGATGTGACAACTCAGCGCATCTTTGGGAGAGGAGCCGTAACCATTAGGACATCTGGATATGGCCACATCTATTGCGACGGGAGGAAGTGGAACTCCACCCGATACCAATGCACACGTGAGTAATTCCAACTCTTATTACTTGTAGAAAGGGAATTCATCTGAATCTTATAAACTTCAAGCTACCACCCCTGCTTGTGGCCAGGGATTTTTATGCTCTTGAAATTAAAGCAATTGGTGATTTTTATAAAAATGTTTAGCTTATTTGCAGAAGATCAAGGAAGTTGAAATTTGGTGCGCTGGTAGATTTGACTTCAAAATTGGCATATCATTTTTTTATCTCCCTATGGAATCTCTTAAAACTAGCTTGAAGATAATAGCATCTCTATCCAAATGTTTGAAATATTCTAAGGATGAACATAAATGTGTCTTGCTGCACTTTACCAATTTGGATATGAAAAA
Organism: Hetaerina americana; assembly: GCF_022747635.1. Lineage (NCBI taxonomy): Eukaryota > Metazoa > Arthropoda > Insecta > Odonata > Calopterygidae > Hetaerina > Hetaerina americana. The sequence continues at coordinate 11,260,602 of NW_027287205.1, forward strand.
CCAAATTATTAAAAAATGATTATCTTATTTGATGCTGAAAACCCTGGATATTTTTTATTCTGCCAATGATTATTTCTTTCCATGCATTGTATGCTTGAGAATTTGACATTAGGCAGAAAATTTCTCTGTTTTTCAAGGCAGTAATCATGGAAATTATCACATAGTTGTCCACTTGAAAACAATGTAACAAGGAAAATGCAAGGGGCAAGAGAAAGCATAATTTATTCTGGATAGATTAGTGTGTATGAATTTATTTTGAAGGGATGCAATTGAAGTGAATTTTGAATTTTGCGAGTAAATTGAATTTTATAATTGCTTGAAAACATTCATTGGGCTCAATGGCCATGATACCTGCAATCAAGAATAGCTGATTGTGAATCTTTGTGGCATTAGCAAAACTTTTTCCAGGAACTCTTATCTGCTGAGCAGGAATAGGATGTATGGGCTAACAGTTCCAGGATTTCCTCACTTTCTGCAACTTATGTCTAGAAATGGGACCAATAAAGTTGATCTCGAAATAACTTGGGAAGAACTGGTGAGACCAGCCTATAACATTATATAATGATTACACTTGTTCCATTCCTTCCAACAGCAATGGTGACCACGGCTAGACCATTGATCACATCTTCAACACTGGGGTCAACCCAAAAGGAGACCAGCAGTACAGCACCTTACCTGATGACCAAATCTTCGGATCTCATCATCTTCAACATGACTGCCACCACTGAATACTCAGACACAACAGTGACCTTAGAGGCTGGTGCTACATCTTGGATTGCTGGTGGCAATGGGGATGAAGTGTTATCACAAGGAACCACATCTGATTTGGGCTCTGGGACTACCGAGCGAGTGACTGTCACCATCCTGCCTCCTCAGACTGTGGCTCCCTCACCTGGGTTCATAACCACCCTTTCTACCTCCACACCCACCACTTCCACCCAGCCAAACCCTTTGACTACCGCTTCAACCTGGCCAAGCCTTCCCAATACCACTTCTACTCGGCCCAGCCCTTTCAATACCACTTCAACTCGACCAAGCCCTTTTAATACCACTTCAATCCGGCCAAGCCCTTTCACTACCACTTCAATCCGGCCAAGCCCTTTCAATACCAGTTCAACTCGACCTAGCCCTTTCAATACCACTTCAACCCGGCCAAGCCCTTCCACTACTACTTCAACCCGCCCACGCTCTACTATGAAAATAATTCCATCCCAGCAGCTGAGCAAGGCTCCCAATTCCAGTACTGCTGTCGCTCCCAGGAAAACTACCCCAACTCCCAGGCCTTGGATCACCCTGTCTTCCATCCCGACAACCCCTGAGGGCAAGACCCAGGTACCTCCAACATGGTGTGACTTCTCTGGTCACCCCATGGTGACCTCGGGTGAGTACTTACTGTTCTCTAAAGATCAGGTACTGCGTCAAACAAATGTTTGTAATACTCCATGTCAAATTTGAGAATAAATGTACTCTTATAACAAAATGTGTCTCTTGGTTTCTCACCATGGCCTCAAATATTGTAAGTGTCTCCAAGATATCTCAAATATGCAGTGTGCAGTATCAGCAATATGCTGCTGTGATGCAAATGCCCTTTCATCTGAGTAAGATGCCTCATAGGAATTGTGAAAGGCTTCTAGTTTTCAGTACAAATGACCACAGCAACATGAATATGCAGGAAGACATAGATACATAGATAAAAAATCATAATTAAGGAAACAAATTATCACAGAAGTTACTCAATGAGAAATTTTTGTATTTCCTCAATCATGGAGATTAACAAGTATAGGTGTGCATGTATGTGTACATAGTAATCTCTCAATTATCCATGCTAATGGATGTGCCATGAAGCTCAGGTAATCGGAAAACATGGATAACCTAAATATGCAGGTAATATGGTGGTGATATAAATAGAAGTATACGGAAACTCTCCTTTTTTATTCTGTGTCATTAATTCGAGTTTTTAACATGGGAAAGCATGTTTTCACTATTTTCAGACATTTGATAATGAATTATTAATTTAGAAGGACCAATCATCAGGAAGTGAATAGCAGAAATTATTTTCCTCAGTTAGATAAAACAATACTCGCATGACTGGAATGGATCCAGCCATGCAATATTTTGAGAAAAATAGCCTACCTGGAACAATGGAGCCTTCATCTCCTTCTGAGTACTCCCCTTGGAGCCTCACACACTTATTCTAGCATCTCTTTGAATTTTTAAAACAATCAGCCAAGTTCTTTTTCAGAATGGTCATCAGCTGCCTTGTTGAATTCTCTTAAGCCTCGTCAAGGTCAAGAACTTTGGGCTCCAGTTGCATGGGTTTTGCTCCAAGCCACAAATGATGACCCAGGATTTCTAAAAAAAGATCATTATTGGAGATGAGTCATGAGTCTATGGCTACAACCTTGAAATAAAATCCCAGTCTTCCCAACATTTATTTGACCAAATATAGGAGAATGCAACGAGGCTGTTGATGCCCATTCAGAAAAAGGACTTTGCCAATTGTTTTGAAAAGTGGAAGAGATGCTGGGATAAGCATAATTTTAGTGTTATTATAAGTCTAAACTTGCTGTTCTAATATCTTTACCATATAGCTAGTACATCTTTTCCATTTCTCTTTAATATCTCTTGAGTCAGGTTATAATTTTTCTGCCATGTCTTTAATATTATCCATGAATTTTACATTATTACTTGTTATCAGCACTTTCACTTTTTTTTCTCTACAGCACTCCCATTTCACCCTTCCTCTCTAAACTCTCCATCTCTTCAACCTTTCCTCTTATCCCATATTAGTTTCCTACCTCAGTTTATTTTTTATCTCTCTGTTCTTCTTTCTAAATACTTCTCTGTTTACCTTCTTCAATTGTCTTCTTTCATCTACCTTTCAAATCGTTTCATCTCTGATAAATGTTTGTATAAGGGTTAGGTGGAAGATGTGGCTATGAAGTTTCAACCTCTCCCAAATAAAGGCAATAACTAAATTAAATAAAATGAATAAAAGTTTCCTTGTTCTCGTATTTTCTATCCAATGTATTTTCTCTTATTTACTGCTCCGATAATTGCTTTTGTGGCTTTCAATATCCTTTATTGTATTTTCTGGATTTTCTTCTATTGCCCTTGTTCCCATCTCCTTGTACTCAATAATAAATGTTTCCACTGCCTCCTGTGCTATTCCCTTTTCATCTAGGTTTATCCTTCCACATTCAATTTGCATGCATATTTTTCCACTTTTATCCTTCTGAATCTGACATTGACCTTCATTACCTCATATCATTAATTTGCACCTAGCCATAATTTAGTGTCACTGATATCACTCTTAATCCCTGGGCATTTCCTACATTTACCAAACTATATTATGCCATTGAAATCAAGTGCTCGTTGAGGTTAAACTATTTCTCCTTCATGTGTACGAGGGTGGTCCCGAAAGTACCCAACCCAACAAAGAAAATACAAATATTTTGGAAAAAAATGTATTTATTTTTCAACATAATCTTCTTTCAGCTCTATAAACGTTTCCTAGTGATGTTCAATAAGTTCGATACCCTTTTTATAATGAGAGCTGTCGTAATCCTCAAAATAGCCATTAACTGCCAACATCACTTTTTCACGGTCATAAAATCTTTGACCACCAAGCCATTTTTTCAAGTTTGCGAACAGAAAATAATCCCAGGGGGATAAATCTGACAAATGGGGTGCATGAGGTAGCAATTCAAACTTTAATCAATGAATTTTGGCAATTGCAATAAAGGATTTGGGAGCTGGTGCAGTGACTTGATGAAACAACACTTTCTTCTTATCCAAATGCAGTGGCTGCTTTTGATTGATTTCTTCACTCAAACGTTGCAATAAATCTGCATAATACTCACCATTGATAGTTTTTCATTTCTCAAGATATTCAATGAAAGTTATCTCACACACATCCCAAAAAACCAATGCCATGACCTTGCCTGCAGATGAAATGGTCTTCGCCTTCTTTGGAGCTGGTGCTCCATTTTGAATCCATTGTTTTGATTGTTCTTTTATCTCAGGTGTGAAGTAATGGACCCATGCTTCATCCATGGTTATGAAACTGCACAAAAATTCTGCCTTGTTGCCATGAAACTTTGCTAAACACTCAATTGAAACATCTTTAGAACACTGGTTTTGCTTGAGTGTGAGCAAACGTGGCACCCATCTTGTCTAACCTCATAATGCAATAGCAAAATTTAATAATGATATGTTCACTGAGGAGGTGAGAAATCTAGGCATCATATATCAAGTCCAAGAAAATGTTTCTCTGGTAATCTGACCTCTCTTTTAGTCAATTGTTTCTCTTTCCCCCTGACATCCATCCCTTCCCTTTCTTCTACGTACCTCCCCCTCAATGTACCCTTTAATACCATAAATTGTGAGTGCAATGTCACTTATCATTTCCATATTTTGTGGTGAAATTCATTGAATTTTAGCAGTTGATTCTGTAGAATATCTGGGAAGACAGCATTACCAAAAGTGAGTTTCAATTGTTCCTCAAAAGGATGGAAGAGAGGATCCAACAACCGACTTACTCGAACGGACCCTACACCAATCTCAGTATCACCAACCTGTGGCTGGGACCAGCCTGCTTCTGGACCTGTGGCGATAGCCTGGAAGCTGAGTGTCATCGCGGATGCGGGCCCTTCGGTCCCTGCCTGGAAGGAGCCCAGTGGTGAGTTGAGGAAAGTGTTGCTTATGTATTGAAATAATGCTAATAGCTTTATAAAAGATAAGTGATTCAGTGCCGTAAGCAATACAGGGTATACAATGAAGTAATAATTAATGGACTATGTGGAGCTAATTTGAAATCTTCAAATCTGCCATTGCATGAAATGGGTATGTAAATAACAAATACCTTATCCTCTGCTATGCTGTACAAAACATCACTCTTTTGATGCCATAGAACTATTCTCCATATACATTTTTCTTTTTAGCTTTATCTAATGAAAACTCTTAGATTATAAAAATTCTATATGAAAAGATAAGGAAGAATTTTTTGAAAGATGTAAGAACAGGTAATTGGGTGGTCACCAATTCACATTACTTTATTTGATGCTACAAAGTTAATTCATAAATGTTATTGCTACCATAGTTAGAATTAAAAAGTTCTTGCCACTGTATATCTTAAATCTTAGTAGATTCAAGTCAAGACTTTTTACTAATTAACTAGAAACTTTTCACTAACTTTTTTTTGAACATCAATATTAGGTAATTGTATTTTATTAGTTATGTACCATATATTTGTTCATAATTGACTCTTAGATTAACTGCCTTCCCTATTGAATTAAAATGTTTTTTTTGTGTATGAAAGCCAATACTGAAATATGAATGGCTTGATTTGTTTAAATTGTATCTCTTCTCTTTAGCTGTGGAAAATGTTTTGTTTATGTGATGCCTACAAAGGAAAAACTAAGTGTTTTGTGCATTGAAGCTAGTTATTATGGCTACTGAAGGAATAACAAACATATTATTCAATACAAGTTTACATAAAGTACTCTAAGCGGAGATTTTTTTTCTGATTTCACAAACCAAATGAATTTAAGGGTGATATTTAATAATGTATAGATATTGGTAGGATGTAATAAAAAATAATTTGGTAGCAAATCTTTAGAAAGTTATTTAGATTGACTGTCAAACAGAGCTTGTAATTAGCTGATAGCTATACTGAATTCTGATGCAATGTGCCATTCAACTGTGCGATGGATATGATAGCAAGGATTATTTCCTCACAAAGTGCTTGAATAAAGTTAACTTCAATATGGTGACTATCCTAAAAGAACCGCAGGCTACAGAAAAACCTAGTATGTTTAAAAATTTGAAAAATGCCTATAAAGCATATTGTAATTGTTACTAGTACAGATTTACGGCAGATACAAGGGGCTACCCAAAAATAACCAGATTAATGCTGTGGTTGGTGAAGCTTCCGTAGTACATATGTCTTCCACTAAGTGAGCATAGTGCAAATTGTGCGGAGTTCTGGGCACGCATTGCTGTCATATGGGGAGGTTGTGTTCAATCACAACAATTTGTTTTGTAAAAGCAGTTTCACCTGCTCCTCATTTTTCGTCATGGTGGAGCAGTGCACAACTGTGAAATTTTGCTTCCTACTTGGGAAAAATGCTGCTGAAACTGTTGTAATGTTATGAACAGCTTACTAGGATTGTGCTATGGGATAACTCAAGAGTGTCAATAGTTTTCTCCCATCAAAGAAGGTGAAATGTCACTTGTTGACAAACCTTGGTCAGGATATCCATCAACTTCTAGAATTGATGAATATGTGGAAAAAGTTCATGCAATCATCCTTGAAGACCAATGATGGACTATTGAGGAGATTAGTAAGTTATTTGGAGTAATTTTGGAGCTTGGTTCAGCAAATATTGTGGGAAGATTTGAAGATGAGAAGGGCCACCGAAATATTCGTGCCTTGGGTCCTGACTGAAGAGCAAAAAGAGAATTGAATTGAAACTTGCCGTGCATTGAAAAACAATCTTCCAACTGGCCCAGATATTTTTTCAAGGTCATTATTGGTGATGAGTCATGGTGCTATTGTCACAACCCTGAAACCCAGCAACAGTTAATCCAGTGGAAAACTTCATTGTCACCTCATCCAAAAAAAGCTAGTCAAGTGAAATCAAGCCTCAAGATGATGCCTATTTGTTTTTACGATGTGAGAGAGGTTGTGCATTCTGAATTCATCCCACAGGGTCAGACTGTTAATCAGGCTTTCTATTTGGAGGTTTTAAAAGAATTGCCTAATAGTATGTGACGAAAAATACCCGATTTTTGGTAGATGAAGGATTAGTTTTTCCACCTTGACAATGCTATGTCTCATGCAGCCAATTTAGTGCACTAGTTTTTACCCAAAAATAACATGACTCTTTTGCCCCCCACCCCTTACTCACCCGACCTCACTGCATGTCATATCTTCTTGTTTCCTTGAATGAAGAGGGACAAGGAAGGTTTTGATGATTTAGAAACGGTAAAGAAAAAACAAGGTAAGGGCTGTCTGACATCAAAACAGATGAGTTTGAAAAATGTTTCCTGGAACAGAATAGCAGATTAGACAAGTGCAATGTGTGTAATGGAGGGCACTTTGAAGGTGATATGGTTGTTTTTAAAAAAAATTTAATACATAGCGTTTTAAAAAAAAGAATTGCGGTTATTTTTGGGTATCCTCTCATAATTGGACTATCCAAGGACCAAATATTTGGCCTGAGACCATTTAACCCTTTACCTATATTGCAAAAAGGTTAAGTTGCTCTGAAAAAAAAAGAGAAAATATATATGTCAAGTGAGTATAATTATACAAATTGGCTGCTTTATAGTTTTGTTTTATTTATATGCAGTCTTTACTCTTTCTATTTCTATTTGTGAGAAATGCTGGCAACTGTGAGAAAGATGCAGAGAATTCTTGTTATCTTGTTTTTAGGTTCCAAAGGATTAAATGTGAGTCATGATTATTTTTATTTGTGCATGATAGCATACTGCATTTTGGTTTGAAAGACGTGAGCATCTGCAGAGAAAACCAAATGATGACACTACAATGTGTCCCCATAAAGCTCTTAGAATTCAAACTCTTGAAACGTTATTTATTTTTCCTCATTAAAAACTGTTGATTGAGAGCTTTTGTACTCACCTCCAGTGGAACATGCCATACCACAGCCCCTTGGCGGGATGCAGGTAGAGAAAATAATGTGGATGAATTTATTGACTTATCTTCCAAATGGGAGGGGATGACATAATTATCCTTTATTGTCAGTAATCTTATGAAGAGTCAAAAGGAGCTAAAATGAAAACATATTCACTTTCAGGGAGTTATCTCAAAGTGGTCATCATGATGGAGGGTACCAAAGAAGACAAGAATCTAGCAATGTTGATATCACCTTCCTATAAGCAGAGTGCATTTGCTCCTGAAGGATTGCTGTCCTGCTTCTCCTTTTGGTACAAGGGATTAAATAGTAAGTTGCACTCAAAATTTGGGACCTATCTAGCTTAATAAAATACCTAAAAAATTACCTTCTCCTGGGACCTAACTAGCTTAAAAAATATCCTCAAATGCTGTTCTTCATAAATTTTGTAATAGCTCAATTTTTAAACATGCATATTTTCTACCACGGAAAAATCTATGCAAAATGTGTATTCTTTTCCTCCCTCCACTTCACTTGTTTCCGGTGGTCATTCTTTTCTCGTAAATGATGTTCACTCAACTCACTCCTTTCTCTCCCTTCTCCTACCATTGCATTCTAAACTTTCATCTCAATTAAAGGTTTTCTTCTTGGTACAGTTGCAATCCTTTCAGCTAATTGACCATGTACACTATTTCTTCTTTTCAATGACTGCTTTTCAGCATGTGCACTTGAATTACCACTAGATTAATCAGGTCTACTCTTATTTTTGCAAACAATATTCTGCCATTCACCTATTCCATGTTTACTAATCTTCTTCAAAGTTTCCTATTAAGTGATACAACTACCCCTTATCACTCCAGAATATTTGTATTTATTGCTCAAATATTCCCTGTTTTCTTTCCAACTCATTTAGAATTGGCCTACAGTGTCTCTATTTCCTCTCTCCTTCTCTCCCTTGATGTTTTCAAACTTTTCTCTCCTCAGTATTGTTGTCACATTTTATGCCCCAATTTTCATGATGACATTCCACTTCTGTGCTTTATTTTCGGCTGCTGTCTAATTGGCTGGGCAAGGCATTTGTATTGACCACTGTAGAAACCACCACTGTTGCTGAAATAACACATCCCAGTCAACTGAGTCCCATAGCTGCCAGGACTCATTTACCAATAAAGTCCTCTTTATCATCGATTCATGGGATAAATAATGGAACTGTTTTTATTGTGACACCATTGCTGAATGGCCACCCCACTTGTATCAGATGCCTTTGCAGCTGTCCATGCCGGCCCATGTGCTTTGTCCTATATGGCATGGGTGACTATTAGGAGCAATTATCACTGCTTCCATTAGGACAGCTGTATGAGTTGTGGGAACACGAACATTCCCATCCTGTCAAGATTGTAGTCAGATAGGGTGAGGGGTGAGATGACATATCACCTGCTACATTAATTTTGTGCCAATATTTCACTGTTACAGGTATTACAAATCAGTTTAATGGAATAATGTTTCAAGTGTGTTTGCCTTTCTCCACAGGCATCCTTAAAGTGATGGTTTACAGCAATGGCACCTCTACCCAGATCTGGAGGGACAAAGATAAGGGTCCTATGTGGAGTTTTGTGACTGTTGATTTGAAACCAAAAGCTGATGAATTTCGGGTTAGTGTCTTTGACAGGGTTGCAGTAGACAGTAAATTGTAATAAATTTTCCAGTGTTTGGAGTCCCTGGTTAATGGCTGAATGACTTTGGTTCCAATGGTAGAAAATGTGGACATCCTTGGTTCCATTTGAACCTTTTTTATTTTCTCAATACCAGAAAACCCTGGAGTACCACAGATGGTTAATAAAGGAAGGAAGGAATATTAACACTAGTAGTTGTCGATTTATTGAGTACATTGACAGCTAAGATAATATAGAACTACCAATAAACCCACATTTATTAAGAGTAGTATTTTTTATTGAATAGTATATTCATTAAAATGTTTGATAGAGTTGCTCATTGCATATTTTACAAATATATGGACCATGCTTCACTATGCCGCTATGCTTCATACTTCATAGGCTTTCTATACTATTCTATGTTATAGCTATGTATTAACATATAACAAACTAGATGAATCAAATATTTATATGTATTTATCAAAAGAGGTTAGCATACTTAAAAATCTTTGCCACCATTTCAATTTTAGAAATATCATCGTATAAAATGTGTGCTGTGTAGCTTTCATGTGATATTTCTGGCACATAATAACAGAATAGGTGTTGGTCTATTAGAATTTGTGTTCCGTTGATCACAGGGTGATGCTTCTTTCTCATACATGAGTAGAAAGTAGTATGTTAACTCAGTTCACAAGGAAAGCAACTACCCCCTCATTGGTACTATCTTGATATGTAAACTTCAGACTGAAATTTGTAGGTCAACTGGAGGCAGAAAATGAACTCTACCCACATTTTTCAAACCAACCTTTGGGTTGAATCCTGTTGGTTTTCTAGTCAGTCCCTGAAACTTCAATTAATATGGTTAATTTACTGGCAATGCTTTACTGCTATATTCTACATTTAATTATACTCTGATGTTTTAAGTTGAGCATTATTTTAATGCTTGACACAAATGGAGATCTTTTAGAAAATTATCATAAGATACAGGGAAATAATCATCTATGAAAGAAGATGAATTTGGCAGAAAAATTCAACTATACATCTTAACTTTTTAATGACTTAGTGTGATGATCAATTAAGATATATTTCAGAGGGTGTCATAAGCAAACTAAATGACGGTCTCCATCGATTATACAATTCACACAAGTTCCATAGTTAACTTTGAAATCTGGAATACATTTTGGGAAAAAAGAGATATTTATGCTTAGATTTATTCTTTCTAAAATATTTCAGCTCGCCCTGATTGCTAGCAGCACCAGTAAGATTTATGGGTCTGTTGCAGTTGACAATCTTTGGTTGGCAAACCGCACAGTGTGTGAAGCAATAAGAAGGAACTATATCACAGGTGGGTCCATTGGAAATAAGTGCTTTCTAAGGTAAACAATATAGGGTGAGCAGATTCAGATTTTGTTCAACTAGCTACTTTACATTGTATTCTTTGTGCTAATACGATTTAGCTGGTATATTCTTTACCAGATGATGGCTAGCTGGTATGGCTAGCATGTCTGGTATTTGGTTGATTTTTCATTGAAGGAAGTACAACAAAATTTAAGAGTATAGAAACAAAGGGCCTGATAACCAGCAGGTTGATACAGTGGCACGTTGGAAAGTACTTCAAAGTTACTAGTGATCAGACATATATCTGTGGGATACAAAGTTGTACTTTGAAGATTAGAACCATTAATAGCTTCAGGCATAACATAATGGAATCGATTCAAATTAGAAATGAAAAAAATAATAGCTTTGCGATTCCACAGAAAATTTATTTGGATGCAACCTGGGTTTCGACATTCAACGTAATCTTCAGGTAACAACTCTTACAGACATTCATCTTTATAGTATACTACACTCAGGTGGGGATGGGGAGGTGGGAAGGCCCGGTAGGGCCAGTGGGGGAAGGAAGTGAGCAATGATTATTGGAGGGAAGGGTAGAAAGTAGGAGGAGGTCCCCTATGGAGATTGGAATTTTTTGGATTATTGGAAAACAACCACAATAGTGACTTTGAGTTTGAAATTTTACATGTGAAAAGGAAAGGACTTAGATTAGAAGTTTTAGAATAACTTGAACTTTTAAAACGTGTATGCTTCAATGACAATATTGTCAATGACCTCATATAGATGGATGTGTGTAAGAGTTGTTACCTAAAGATTATGTTGAACATTGAACTCCAGGTTGTATCAAAATAAATTTTCTGTGGAATCGCAAAGTTATTATTTTTTCATTTCTAGTTAGAATCCTAAACCTACTGTAACCTATAGATTACATGATGATAAAATAATTAGAATCATGTCACAAAGTTTGAAATTAGAAAAATTTGCTTGGACAAAAGTCACAGTTTGACTTACTTAACTAAACTTTGGACAAATTGCAGTATTTAGTAAAGAAGAAGTAACAAATAACTATAAGAAAGTTTCAATAACTTCACAAATGTTAACTGAATATTGAATTGATTGAAATATAAACTCAATGGCTTAATGTATAAACTTCTAACTTCATTTACTGTAACCTACATTACCAGGAATTTTGAATATAAACTTACTGATGTAACCTTGTGAAATACTTGCTTCATTCATTCCATGTTTCCTATATCTGTGACAGTGGTATCCCAATTTTTTGATATATGAGGCCCGTATGGCATTAAATGGATCTTAACTATCACTCTTAGGCCTTAATTTTTTTCCTTTTCAATCCCAGGAAAACAAAATTCCTCTAATGTTAATTAATGGTGCTCATAACCTTTATCAGCATAAATAAAAGTTTCCAGTCAACTAGAGACTACATCCTGACTTATGCATCTGCCTTGCTCTTGGACAAAAAATCTTGAAGGATAGCAGTAATTACTTTTTTAGGCTCAACTCCTTGTTGCCTCACACACTTGCCCACAGTTGGTCAATAGGAGATCAAACTAGCAGTGCATGACTATTCTCTTTAATTATGTTGGCCTAGAAGTTAGCAGAGTAGGCTGTAAACACAAATGACCTTTACTTTCAAATCAATAATTTACATAAATCTGCAGGAGGATGGAAAATTGTTTTATATTAAAAAATATCCCGGATGGTAATAAGTCTATCCTGTTACTCCTTTGATCAACTGCTATTTGATTGCAGATAAGTCTAGTAGGACTGAAAACTCCAGGATGTTTTTTGTCGAATTAATTGAAAATTCCCAATTTATCAGCCATATTTCAAATAGTTCTAAATTAATTAAACAGCATAGAAGAAATATCTGCATTTTTAATCATAATGGGATGATAATTTTCCAAAATGCTAATTAGAACCTAAATTTTTTCATTTATTGATCATTTTTGAAAAACTAGTATTGAGAACAATGTAGCTAACTCATTCATAATAAATATTTAATTTATATTTCAGTCCAATATGGCCATTTTTGATTGAAACTCTAAAATGTCATGCACTGGATTGAAATTCTTATCACTCCCATCAATATCTGCTGGGATTGAAAATATAACCTATGATAGAATCAGGGCTCCTTTTCTGGACTGAACTTTTTGTGTGGTTTTATATTATTCACCCACATGGAAAATGTCAGACTCGTAGGCCATATAATTAACATCCATAAGGATGTAATTTTCAAGGAGTCAGGAGAACCCAATATCACTGAATTTGACTCCACCTTATCCTTCGAATTGATTACAAAAATATTATTCAACCTTACATGAAATCACCGTAGCCACGCCAAGGTCCTCGCCGAGGGCGACTACTCGGCCTGGCCCCCGGGGGAATACAACGATCACCACAAGTCTCCCTAGAAGGACACCATTGCCGAGGTCCTGGACGAAACCGTCGAAACAGAACAGCACGACTCCAACGCCCACCAGCTTAGCTCCGACGTCCACCGTCCCTGCACCTCGACCTCCCAGCACGCAATGGACTGTGGCCACCACAAGGTTCCCGAGGCTAGGGTCGAACGCCTCCAGTCATCTGCCTCAATTACCCGCCGAGGCAGACGTCTCTATCGGTGGTATGCCGCAAGTGGTCATCTGGTCTGCGGTCATACTCTCGGCTGTGGCCGTGCTGCTGGTGGTGGCTGCCTGCGCCCGGCGGCTGGTCATCCGCCGCAGGACGAGTCTCCGAGAGGGCGGGGATGGAGACTCGGACGTGCGATACCTAACCTCGGACGAAGAACACCTTGACTTCAACCTGCAGACGGTGGCATGGGAGGGCATGTGACAGGCGTCATTCAGCTGTCGTGGGGACTGGATCTTCATCGGACGGCGACAGAGGGGAATGCCAGGTGGAGATGACCCCTCCCTGGAAAGGTCGGAAAGAGACTAGTGATATTACTGTTAGATGACAGTGTTTTTTGAGTGCGGAACGTTATAATCTCCCGTCCAATTCACATCGCAATCAGCTCAAGGATTGTTTGAGTGACTCTCGGATTATTCAATAGTTACGGCACCCTTTGTCAAAACTTTGGTGTAAACGCGATGCATCATGATTTTCGGATGAAATCAATCATTTCAGGATATCTTTTTTTCCCTCTTCTCTGAATGAGGTCAGCCAAGTGAGATTTGATTCCTGTCTAACATGGCCCCAGTGTCTTTTGCATCTTTGCATGATTATGCCCAACCCCATGTGTTCAGCATTCTTATTGCTCGCTACTGGATTAGAATGGCTATTTGAATAATCTCAAAGGTCGACGTTCGAATGCTTTTCGATCATTTACCATTGCGATTATCAATCGTCTACGCATAACTGCCCCAGAAATACGCCAGCTGTGCAAATATCACCAAATACAATGCAATGTAGTTTTGAAGCGGCAGAACACCCTTCTTCATTTCGAAAGTCACAAAAAAAATCGAGAAGATTAGTAAACAGTTGTCACATTATTATGATTTTAACTCATTCCAGTCTTTTTTCCCCGGGACTAACGCTCGGCATCGTACTATTTTACGGTGTGTTTGGAAGTAACGCCTATGAGTGTAATTTTGTCTCGAGATAATTCATCACCATTAAGTTGAACTCAAGAGCAGTTGAATCTGAGTCTTGTTCTCGAGTCAGTTTGTTGATTGATGAGGAATAATAAACATGTAAATGATCAAGTGCTCAAGAGCCTGGCGATGATGAAAGTATGGCTCATTGGGAGATCCGGAGAGCAGAGACCAACTGTACCTGCCGTCTTACTAGTGGCAGAAATGCACCTGAAATGAACATTTCCATATGCTAGATGCATCTGAATTAAGAACTATTTGTGGTATTCATCGTTCCCGGGCAATACATATCTATTGGTGAAATATTCCACCCATAATGTTCGTGGATATATCTACAGAGACATTTATATTCCTTAAAACTTATTTTGATTTGTAGGAATCCATTATTCCTCTGACAGCTGGAGTCTTGCATCTTGAACTTATATACCCTCCACATATGGTACAAAGAGAACCGCCTTGTAACAGTCCTAGCTAACAGACAGTTCAAGTTTCCTTTGTTAGCTGACGTTTACGAAGGCGTGTTGAAATATGCGGTAGATCTAAAATTATGCATGTTGGAGGTAAACAAAGAATTTCAATTTTTTAACCATGGCATGTCTCTGAAAAAACTGTTGTTATAAATTACACCTAGTTTAAATTGGCAAGAATATTATTTAGCCGGCATGTCAAGTTGCAGTTGTGTATCTTGTAAGGCTCACGAGGTTAAAGGCTGAATGAACCGGCGAGATAATGAATGCGGTCAGCGATGCTGTGATTCGGCAGGTGCAAGAAAGTCGAGGCAATCAGCGGAATGCCATGCATGGCGTACTGAGGTAAGGTAAATTAAGGTCACTTTTAGTGCCGTCCAACAGTTTTTGGTTTGTGAAGGCTTCTCTTCTCTGCCTCCTGCAGATCAAAGACTAGCACCTCAAGGCCGCACTAGAAGCCATCTTCGGCGAACTTGGCCCAAACACTCGTGCCACTCATTGTCGGGCTGTTCTGAAGTCGATTAGTGCCCACGTTTCATTCAAATGCATCCTCCGTGACAAGTGAAGGAAGCATACAAATGAACGATAGTGGGAATTTCAATGAAATGGATGTGAAATGAAAAATGAAATGAATGGAGCATTCTAAGGACTGACCCCTTCGATTGATGAACGCCCATCGGCGAAGAAAGTGTATCGAGTTCTTAAAATTTGGTTTACTAAGGTGAAAAGATTCGTTTTGCCTTGTTATGACATTATATTATGATGTTTTATAACTGTGGAAACTGTGACTATTCGCCGCTTTCTCTACATCTATTTATGGAAAATGTTTGGCGGATTTTTATGTGCTACAAAGTTCCGTAAAGCTTGAGGGGAAAGGACCTGAAAGTATGAAGACTTTTACCGAATTCCATGGCCTTCCTTTCGCCTGAATAAGAATGTTCAGTTTGGATTATTTGGCCGTTATAATGACAAAAACGGCGGATACATGTCTTTTCACGTTAAACGTCGTCGCGTTTGTTTTTGCATGCTTTAATATTATTCATTGATAGTCAAATTTAGTGTCATTATGTATCATGCCACTTTTTGAGTGAAACTGTGAATAAACATTCTTTACTTCATTATTTACATGTGTATGTTTTTGGTAGAACATAAAAATTTATTCTAGAAAGTTATGGGCAATAAATTAGAACAATGTAAATATTTTATAATTACCTTTTGTGTTACCCAAATATTTTTCATCCTTTGTTAAAAGTCTTGGCTTCTGTGTAGCATATTCAATCAATGTTACCTTTAAACAGTGTGGGACGGCGCCCTCTTCGCAAAATATTCTGTTGCTACGGGTTTGATTGAACTGGAAGAAGGAAAGGGGCTTGGGGCATGAGGGGTTTTTGAAGTGAGCAATTGAATGGGTGTTTGGAGTGGGAGAGTAAGAAGGCCGACAGGAACGAGATGTAAGGAGTACGCGCATAGTATGACGGGGTAAGGGAAGGGGGGTCAATAGGAGAGAGAGGGCAGGGGTTGGAACGAATAACATCTTCAACTACACAATACCCCGCAAGCCGTCGCAAGGACGTGTGGCAGGGGGTGGTAGATCACCAGCCATTCTACATACATTCACCCTTATTTCTTCATGCACCTGTCACCCCGCGATCCACCAGAAACCGCATGGAAAGGGGGCGACCGAACACCACCAATCATGCAAAATACCTATATATATTACAGGTATTACATGGTTAGCAGCAATTCACTATGCCTGCCCAAAGAGGGCAAGAAAATACGCTAAAAGAGGGCAGGCACATGCAATTGAGACAATGATTACCGGCTAGTACTCTCCACATTCCGGGCGGTCAATCCACAAATACAATTGGCATTATGTACATTCACCCATTCCTCACCTGATTTCACCCATACCTCATTTCCCCCGATTGTAGAACGTCGGGTATAAAAAGTCCCGAATACGTTTCTTATGATCTCTCCTTTCTGAATCCGTGTTGTCCGTTGGATAATAGGTTGTAAGTTTTGAGGAATGTCATGGAATTACTAGCGATAATGTGTTCCAAGACTTTACAGGAGAGGGAGGTTAACGATATTAGTCGGTTATCACTGGGGTCTTATTTATTTATGCTTTTAAAAATAGATGTGATGTTGGCTATTTTCCAGTCAAGGTGAACGACACCTTCTGAAATCGATGTTTTCAATGTATATTAAAAAAAAGCGCAATTTCGGTCGCTAGCTCTTTCAGTACCATTGCGGGAATATCCTCTGGTCCGGGTGATTTGTTACCTTTTATGTGTAGGAGTTATTTCGTAATCCCTTCTCGCGTAATTCTAATACCATCCATATTTGCAATAGGTGTGACGTGGCCTTCACTGGGTGTTTTCCTGCCATTATTGTACACGCTTTGAAAGAAATTACTTAAAACATTCGCTTTTTGGGTACTGCCTGTATGTATATTACCATTGTTCTTTTGAGGGACTCCATGGTTGGATGTTTTCCCTGCAATTCCCTGACGTACGACCAGAATGCCTTAGGGTCATCCTCCAAGTAATCGCACAGGATTTTTCCTCTGAAATTTATTACGGCGCTTTGCATTACTTTCTTTGTTTCCCTACGATGTGTTAAATATTTTTTTCGTGCGCTATCAGAACGCGTTCCTTGGCCGTTTTTCAAAGTTTTTTTGTATTTCGAGTGCAATATCCTTTTCTGTCTTAAAACCTTCTCACCTCCCTGTTGTACCAGCGCGTTTCGTGACCATTGTAGGTTATTTCCAAGACAGGTGGCAAAATCCTTGAAGTTACTTTCCTCCAATAGAGTAACCTTTCTTCTTGGTTTAGAGATTTTGTTCACTGAAACAGATAATTCGATTGCAATTGCTTTGTGACCACTTATTCCTTCCTTTACATATGGATTTGTGACAATTTCGAGATGGTTTATCAAGCAAAGATCTAGAATGCTTAATTGTTCCCAGCTCAACTTTGTGGAAATTCATGTAGAATGTTATTGCCCCTGTCTGTTGTTCTTATTATTTGGCTCATTGTATTGGCGGTGATCATTTTAAAGGTAGCCTCGCATGAATCGCGGTTTCTTGCGGCGGTATTAATGCAGTATTTGTCCCAGTCTATTGAAGGAAGATTGAAATCACCCCAACTATAATGTCGCTTTTCGTGTTCTGGCGGATAAAATGAGTCATTCGGTTATTTAAAGCCTTTGTCGCAACTGAAGTAGAATTGGGTGGCCTGTAAAATGAGCATACGTGTATTTTTTCTGATTATTTCTCTCTATTATTCACCAAACGCTCTCAATCTGGTCATCAAATTTTTGCGCACGGCTTTCAAAGAGTTTTTTAAATTGCAATGAATACTCCTCCTTCTGTTCTGTTATCCCGTCTCGTCTTTAAATATTGTACCCTAAAGGGAAAACTTCACCGCCATTAACATCCTCCGTAAGCCAACTCTCCATTCCCAAAACTATGTCCGGATCTAGATTTTGGAATAAAGGATCGACTTCGACTCTTTTGTTATTAATGCTACGAAAGTTTAGTATTATTATGTTTATCCGTTTCTCGACATGTACTTCGTTTATTTTTGGTGTAACTTGTCCGCCAAGTGGATTATATGTCGTTTGAAGGCAAGTGTTTATTTGTTATGTAATTTTTGGAGTCAGAGAGCCATAGCCAGATCTGAAGTGACAAACAGCAAGTAAAAAGGTCTTGAAAATAGAGGAAAGGGGCGCCAGGGAGAAGGTGGGAATGGGTTAATCCACCCTAGCCGAGAGCTGCGGCCTTGTTGAATAGACCTTTTATGACAACGGCCCTTTATGAGCGATTGTGTCAAGAGAGAGGGAGAGAAAATAGGAAGGCCGTTGGGACTCGGGTTTATTTCCGACGTGCCACGTCAGCAGCGCCCCTTGGTGTGGCCACGACGAAGGTACAAGGGGTTGTTGGGGAAATGCTAAGTGGTGGTGAAGTAAGTAGGGTAGGAGTGAACTATGTATTCGGGAAAAAAAGTGATTACGGGAGAGGAACACGAGAAAGTAGTTTGTTACCCAGAGAGATTATGGGAATCTTTGAACTTTGGCAAGTTCACCTACTACAAGACGCCAATGTTCTAAATATGTAGGAAGGAAATGTAAAATAATTCCTTCTAATTTTCTGTTGTGGGCACAGAATTGTTTGACAACCCGGGGAGAGGAATTGGAATTTATTAAAAAACCTCATCTACATCCACACGATACCCCGCAAGACATCACGTGAACGTGTGGCAGGGGGTGTTAGGTCACCAACCATTCATGCATTAATACATTCATCTAAACATTTACTTAAAAATTCCTCGAACTTCTTACGTATTTCTTGGTGCGTGTGCAAAATCTTCTTTCCCTTTTCCTGAATAACGCGCTGATCAGTGAACAGAAAATGTATCCACCTCAACTTACAAACTCCCGATTTTATTGGTTTGGCAAATTCATCTTTCCTGATGTAGCAGGTTCAGATACGAGGGTGGCGGCGGGATTAAATCATCAGGGTTATTGAAAATTGAATGAACTTCGTCGTTTGAGGATTAAAATTTTGGTCGGATGCCAGCCCCACGGAAAATGTAATTTCTCTGTGGATGGAAGGATAATTCACCAAATTGGAGCACCCTTGGTGAACTGTCATAGGACCTATCGCCCACCACATGCCTACGGTCATGCCACTATGCTCTTTTCGCAAATAAATTCTGATGATTTCGCATCTATTATATGACGATTACGTCAGCATTACACATTATTATACATACAGCTCCGTGAGAAAGGAAAACTCGCATAAAGCTTCAACAATACTAAAACTGGCCAAATTGTGATTACTTAAATACATTAGATAATTCGATTCTAATAGAATAAGTTCAAGAGATAGGCTAAGAGACAAAAAGTAGCGTGAAAGCCAAATATTCGTGTTGACATTACGGGCCAAATAGCTTCTTCCCGGAGGCATTTTACTCTTTACTTATGTTAAGTAAGAGCGAAAATGTCGAGTTATTTTATCACTGCCTGCAAAGCGCTCAATAATTACTACAATCCCTTGTTTGTGTGACTCCACATTGGTTGATCATCTGCAAGCCTTATGAATCAATAATCTCTCCGCCCGCTTTTATTCGCAGCTCAAGCCCTTCCCTTAATATTTCCTCTACGTTTTCAGTGGCAAATACTGGTGTTAACGAGCAACCATGCCTAACTCCCCTGCCATTCACTGCCCATCCCGATTATCTCCCTGCTATCCTTGCCTGTGCCGTCTAAAACCTGCACACGTTTCGAATAAATCGTCGTTTTAGCAATGAATCTATTTTCCCAGTCTCTGGGAACATAGTGATCTACTAGGAACTTCTCAAGTATGATTTCTAGATTCGGCGTCAATCCCGACGCCAGTTGCTTAAATATGCGAGCTGGTGTTTGATCGGGCCCAGTGGATTTGCTAGGATTAATAAGTTGCAGAAAAAGTTTTATTCCATTGCATGAATTTTAGTTTGGGGCATCGTTTGGCAGAAATGATATGATAAGCTATTGGAGACATTCTGTGAGAATTTTATGAAAACGCTTTAAAAGAAGGAATTTAATAAGTTGACCTTTTAACAACTTCTTACTATCCTTTCTTCGTTATCGTTTTTCATTAAATTAAATGCGTACCTAGTTCTGTGAAGCTCCTTGTCATAGGATCATAATGCCTTTTGATTCTCATTAATTTTTAACGTAATATTTACTTTCAAATTCCATTAAGACTTTTGGAATTCCTTCTTGACATTCGATCATAATCGTAAGTGATTTTATTCTATTTGTCGCTAGAGATATTGTTCCTTGGACTTTTCTCTTTGTCATTACATAGGCTTTGAACGTCAAAACGATTTTCTTTCATCCGCGTTTTACAATCTATGTTCTTTGTTATATTTTACAAATTTATCTGGAATGAACCTTGTAGCTACTGACCGCGCGATGTCAAGGAAGTGATTCCACGTATCATCAGTACTTTGACGTTTACTATCTTTCATAAAAATTTTCAAATGAATTCTGCAACACGCACTTAAAGCCTTTTTATCCCACTTTTTTAAGCAATTCTTTTATGCTATACAATAATAAACTATTAAGTCTCTATATTCAAGACATTTTCGAATACGTTTGTTGATGACGAATCAAGAATATTATTGCCCCCAGTATTTAAAGTAATAAGTTGATGTATGGAGTTCAACGTAAAGGAATGTAATAGCGACTCGATGGTATCTTTGTTTTTAATCCCCATTTTAAAACTATAGGTGCCCCAATCAATAGATTCCCATTGAAATACCCACCGATTTTTTTATCTGATACATTATTTTGGGATGAAAAACTTTTGATACGCTTGTCTAGTTCTAATATTCAGTTAGCTGTGTCATCCGGTGGACTCTTAAATGTATAATCGTGGATTAATTCGGATTTATGACTTTTAATTAAACACCAAACAAATTCCAAACCGTTATCTGGAATTATCTCAGCCCAGCTGACGCAAGAATTCTCAGCTGAAATGAAAACAGCGCCCCAGATCCTATTTACTCTCATGTGTCTGCTAACGGAGAGGGATTTGGGAAGGGAAAATTGGTAAAACGCAAAGGATTCTTAAATAGCCTCATGTGTTGAACGTGTAAGTAATCCGAGTTAAATGTCCAGTTTTAATAATCATATCTAAAAATTTTACTGTGAAATATCATGAAAATTTTGAAAGTTACTAGCACATCACCTGCCTCTGTAAATGTCCTCAGTAAGTTTGACTCAGTATATCTTAAGCATTGTATATACTATATGAAATTTGAATAATTTTAAATATATAGTATTTTTTATTGTAATCAATAGTGTGATCACTCAGAAAATATAAATTATCATTCAATTAGTATTTATGAATTAAATTAAGGTTTGTAGGTCACATTTTTGGGTTAAACGTTTGGTTAAATAAGCTTCTTGGAGTTTACAATCTTTTACTTTTTTTGGGTAATGCCCAAAGTATCTTTGATTTGAATTCATTCAGTCGAAAGTTTGAAAAAAATGAGAGAAATTTCTGTGAAAACCGAAGTTATATGGTTAAATTTCATGTTGATATCTTCAACAGGGAGTGAAATCGTTTTCGGTTCAATCACCCATTAGCCTTAAGTCATTCACTTAACGGTCCTGACCTCTTTACGAATCTGAGCAATTCCTTACCTTTCATGGCATTGACACCTTTGACTTTTTTGACCTCCAGCTATTTTATGAAGCTTCGATATCTTGACTTTGTTCCGTAAAAGTGTTGTTTCTGGGTTTTCCTGCAGTGCATTCTGAGGTATTTTAATTCGGAGATTGGTGAACTGCGGGCTCCATTCTTCTTTAGCAGGAGCTAATTCCATTTCCGTGCACAACAGGCAGAGAATATATTGCGATGGGAATCCACGACCAAAATATTTTTTAGCATCGTGAATAACGACCCGTCTGTTTTCGCGTCGCGTCCTTTTTCTATCTCTCATTCGCTCGGCGTTTCCCTTTTGCATCCTCCATGGAAACATTCCTAATGCGATCGTAAAACTCAATCACTGCGTGCTCGAAATGTTGAGCTCAAGATTGCATCATTTAAAAGAACTGCGCCCGTGAGATTAACTATATAAAAATAGATATTATAGGAAGTGACTCTAGTGAGACGGCTGTTCTGAAACCAATTTCCTACTCGTCTATTCCTTTTATTTTTATTCTATTTTTCTCGTATTTGATCAAAACATTCAGGATAATCAAACCTGCATTAACTTTTCTCTGAGACGCTGTATTTACCCTGAGACAACACTATTTATGGAGTGATATCAAGATAGCTTTCGGAAAAATGTGGCTGCAAAATGCCTGGGATTGAATACGTCTAGCTCTCTTGAGAAATTATAGTTGGGGGATTGGTTCTCGTACAACTCTCGTTCTCAGACAGTTGTGTCACTTCTGGTCCGAAAGATTTTTTGTTTCCTTCTTCAATTTATGGTGGGCATATCGTGGTGGATTTAGAAAGCTTTTCTGTACAATGTAGACAGTACTAACGTATAGTACTGTGTACAGTGCACAGAGAAGCTTTCTGAATCCACTGTGCAATAAATGCTCGAACTGGTGCAATCTGGCGCCCTTGACGCGGCTTATAGCCCCGCCCACTAGCGGCGCTAGTTGCCTGAGACCCAATGAGCCGTCTGCGCTTGGCGGATTGTCGAGCTGTGCGTATGGTGCCAGTTATGGTATTTTCTGTTGTCCTTGTTTTTACTGTTTGTCGAAAGTGGAAATTGACGAAATCACGGAACAAATAATCAAAATCAAGTTTTTTGGTGAAGTACGGTTAAAGTTATCGAGCAATTACTGAAATGTTGGCAGCTGCTTACGGTGATAATGCTCTGAAGAAAATATCCGTTTTCAAGTGGATTAAGCGTTTTAAAGATTGCTGATAAGACGCCACGGATGACGCAAGGCTGGGACGACCTTCAACCACCTGTGTTGACGACAACATTGATCGTGTGCGCCCCTTGTTCTTACTGTTTCCCCTTGTTCTTACTGATCTTCGAAAAATTTTCCGAATGATAACTGATGAACTGAAAGTAGAAAAATCAACAGTGCAAACTATTTTAACCGAACATGATGGATGGATCCTTCCCCATGGCAATGCACCTGCACATTCAGCATTGGTTGTTCGCCAGTTTCAGGAAAAAAAATCAATCGCCACCCTTGGTCATTATCCTTATTCGCCAGATCTCGCCCAATGCGACTTTTTCCTATTCTAAAAATGCAAAAAAAGTGACGAAGGGACACCACTGGGAAGATGTGGACATTGTAAAGTAGGAAACGACGAGAAAACTAAAAGAGCCTTACTGTCGAGGGCTACCAAGGGTGCTTTAAACAGTGGAAAAGAAAATGGAATAAGAAAGCATAGCAACGAATGAAGAGTACTTTGAAGGTGGACAAAATCGATGTAGACTAAATTTTGCAAAATAAAGTTTTTATGGCCTCAGTTCGCGTATTTATTGGACAGGCCTTGTTTCATTCATTTCATCTTATTCAATTTATTCTTCAAATTGACATATTTTCCATTCCTATTCGGGTTAAATACAACCATCCCAACTCCTCGAGGCAATTTTCCTGCCCAATTAATAAGAATTCCCTCTTATCTATTACATGCCTTTCGAAATCCTATTATCTCTATTTATTGCAACGATAAACTTTTCTACTTTCTTTGAAATTACGCTAAAGACTTCCTCTTTTGCCCTTAACTCTTTAGTCATACTCCTCTCATTTAAGCTCACTCTTCTCCGCAACGATATAGGAAAGGTGATAATTATCTGATATACGGGATAATTATCTAAGGCAAGAAACTAAATGGGAGAAGGAAACTTGGCGACAGAAGCAATTCCAGGATATGGAGAGTTCACAGAAGAAGCGTGAAGTTGGTATTTTGTGTAGTAAATAGAAAGTACCATCAGGAAGTAAGAAGTTCAAAAATCGTGTACTTTATCAAAGTTAAGGCTGTACTGCTATCAATGGACCCTGGAAAGATTCGATAGAGACGGCAAGAATACACAGACGAGCTATCTGGTAAAAATATCCAGATAGGAAGCTTAGACAGAGAGCATCATTGCCGATGAGGAGGGAGATTCGGTCAAGCATAATAGTTTGAGCGAAAGAAAAGTTGCGAAAGTAAATTAAAACGAACAAGGCTAGTGGAACACATGGCATCTCTATGGAACTACCGAAGAGTTGAGGAAAACGAGGATAGGAGAGTTTTTTTGAGCTTATTCGTTTCATTAATTGGGTAGGAATTTGGTGGAAAGATTCCTTTTAAGAATAATGGAGTTCGACCGACGTACATTCCAAAAAACGGGGGAAGTAGTCTTGAGGTCTAAAGGAAAATAAGTTCGATTTTCTTAGAAACTGATTTAACGTGGTGAATATTACCGGGATACTTTTCGTTGATCGAATGAGACTAATGTGTGTGTCAGCAATACGACTGTTCTTATAAAGTAAACATCTTAAGTAGAAACAATTTTACTTACCTAATAAATAGCAGTTTATTTAAAAGATGTTAGTGGAAGATTACATTGTGTTCTTCATTTAATGAACATGAACTTCCACAAAGTCGAACCCGATCCCATCGAGTTTATTTGATGATAATTACTCAATCTTGTCGCCAAGCCGTCATCATTTTTCGTCATCTTGCTATGCCTACCCTCGAAGGGTGTAAAAATTGAGAGTAGAAATTGCTCGAAATGTATTTAAACCGGTCTAAGCCCGTCCAACGACAAAAATAGCTCGCTTTTGTCGGGTTTATATAGAAGGGGAGCCTATAGAGTTGGAGTATATTTTCGATGAGCCAAGAGCTGTACATGACCATGTTTGGTAATATAGTGAGAGCACCCCTTCTGGACAAAGCGGGAAGCATAGGTGTATTTGGAATTGGATTTTATTTCTGTAATGTTTATCAAAAACGCTAAGGAATAGTTCGCTCCTCATTATCGTCTATGAATAGGGATAAATAAAAGAAATAATTTTGATAATTTCAATTTATGTGATGGAATGCACACATTTCATTTTCTTAAGGCAGCTCTATTTTGCAAAATTTAGTATGAAAACCCTCGTAAACAAAAAAATGGGTAGGGAATTTCACAACACCGTAATGTCATCTTGAAATATTAAAATAAAAAGAAATTATTTATTAAAAGTTATAAAAATAAATAAATAATAAAGAAAGTTATAAAAATCATTTAAAAGGGCCAAATGTTATAATTTTCATAAATATCTACCACCCTTCCGTGGAAAATATAAAAATTCTTATCGATCGAAAAATGCGTTAAATGCTTGATTTTTTCCTTGAGATAACATGTTAAAACTACCAGACACCAAGATGTTTTCTCGTAGTAGGCTCTAGTTCTACCCACCGCCGAGCTAGACCGAAACGTAAGTTACTTTCTGCTCAGCCCTCGTAGTTAGATGCATTACACAAATGTTGAAGTAATTAAAAGACTAGCACAAAAAGGAAGAACTTGGGACGTGTACACTTAAGTCTTAGGAGTCAGACGGTCCTATCAGAGCTTCTAATTTCCATGTGATTCGTTTAGGTCTCTCCGAGGAATGGGGTTTGATATCGCCTTCCTTACAGCACCAACTTGATTGTTTTTCAGTTTCTTTATTTTATTTTCCGTTAATCATTCCATCTTCAACTTTTCGTTTGCATTTTGCATTAAGAATTTGGTCGTTTGTGATTCTTGTTCAGACCTTTGAAGTATTTGCCTTCAGGCTATTTCTCCGAAAATATTCGCGCTTGCTTCATCTCATATCCTTAGTAACCAGTGGAGTTAGGGTTTTCTTAGATGGCTAAATATTGAAAATTCCGATGGAATACTATCGGTTTTTTCAATCCACGCTGAGGATATGCAAAAATTGTTTGCAGTTTGTTAGCAATTTGCTCTCTAGAATTTTAATTAACTCCAAAGTTATGTAACCTGATTACTAGGATTTTCTCAAAATACCTGTTTCCTTGGGGAGGAGACCGTTGTATGTTGCATGCCCGGATGGTGGTGGAATTTCGCCCTCTTGTTTTTCAAATTCTGTTTTGCACGTTATTGGATAAATTTCTGACTGCATCATAAGGTGCAATTATATGTTAGATGATAGTATATGTATATGCATGCGTGTAAAATGAAAGGATTTTTGCATGAATGTACGCGCCACTGTGGGTATGGGTTTGTATGTATGTGTTTGTTTTGAATGTAGTTTTGTTCCCTTTTAAGGGTGGCGACCTAACACCCGCCGCCACACGCCCTTCCGGTGGCTTGTGGGGTATTATGTAGATGTAACTAGTTCTTAGCTACACTATTAATTTCCAGCCTTGTCTCTCCTTCATATTCCTCTAATTCACGTTTATCTTCAACATTTTCGTGGTAAAATATCTGGTGCTGAAAATTGGTCCATATGCCCTGCTAAGGCCACTTTATCTTCTTTTCCAATGTAAAAGTTCTCATCTCTATATGAACCGCTTCTTGACTAGGTCTCCTTGAAGTGATTTATCATTATCGTACGAGGTCTGTTCAAAAACTATCGCGAATTTTGAATATCCGCGGGTTTCGTATATTTGATTTTCGATTTTTTTGTGGCACTATGTTGGTACTTATCTCTCTCACTTATACCGAAGAGGTCGGCCATTTTGGGTGTTCAGGTAATAGTTAACAGCTGTTTTTCTGGGACGTGTTTTGGCTTGTCTTTGATTTTTGCCTGTTCCAAAAAATGGATCAAAGAATCTGTATCAAATTTGGCGTGAAAAACGAAATTGAGTGCACGGACGCATTCCGAATGTTGACTGAGGCATATGGAGAAGCTACCTTGGACCTAAGCAACGTTTACCGGTGCTACAAAATTTTCTCGGGGGGCCGAGAAGATGAGAACGACGTAGAGCGTGCCGGACGCCCGAACACGTCAACGACAGACGAAAACATTGATGAAGTGAAGAAAATAGTATTGGCCAATCGTCGAATTACCGTTAGAGAAGGTGCTGAGGACCTAAACATATCGATTGGCTCATGCTATGCGATTTTTACCAATGATTTGGGCATGACACGGGTCGCCGCGAAATTCGTACCAAAATTGCTCAATTTCGACCAATAAAGCAACGCATTAACATTGCTAATGAGGTGTTGGACTCTGGTCCACGACGGCCTATATTTGCAGTCATAACTGATGAAAAATCATGGGGTTATGGTTATGACCACGAAATTAAAGCTCAATCATCCCAATGGAAGCTGCAGCTCGAGCCAAGACCGAAAAGAGTGCCAAGCGCGGTCGAATGTGAAAGTTTTGCTTTGATTTTTCTTCGATTACAGGGGCGTGGTGCATCAAGAGCACGAATGGTATATAAGATAAATTGGCAAGAATGGTAAATAAGAAATATTACCTGCAAGTTATGCAAGTTCGCGCAATTTGCGCGAAGCAATCCGCCATGAACGCCTGGATTTGTTGAAGAACAAACATTGGCTTTTGCACCGTAACAACGCCCCTGCTCACACATCGTTACTTGTGCGCGAATATGTGGCCAAAAACAACACACAAATGATGCCGCAGCGACCGTATTCCCCAGATCTTGCCCCCAAGTTTCCGAAAGTGAAGAGGCCCATGAAAGGACGACGCTACGCTACGATTGACGAGATAAAAGACTGCGTCGAAGGGTTTGAACAAGATCACAAAAAATGATTTTTTGAAGTGCTTCGAGGATTGCAAAAAACGTTGGCACAATTGTATAATATCTAATGGGGATTACTTTGAAGGGGACAAAATAGAAATTCATGAATAAATAAATAATTTTTGAGAAAACACAAAGCCGCGATACTTTTTGAACAGACCTAGTATATATATGGATACATATACATACATATATATATATATAGAAACAGATATAAGGAAAAGGGATAGGAACACACATAAAGGACGAACACAATAAAGGTGGGGAAGGCGGAATCGAACGGATCACAAGAGTAAAAATATTTACAAGACCGGGACTCGAACACCGGATCCTTCCACTTGCCGGGCGGATGCTCTTAACCACTTGAGCTATCGAGGAAACGGAATTAACTCTGAGATCCATGGGTCTAATATGTCGCCAAGTGGAAGGATCCGGTGTTCGAGTCCCGGTCTTGGAAATATTTTTACTCTTTTGATCCGTTCGATTCCGCCTTCCCCACCTTTATTGTGTTCGTCCTTTATGTGTGTTCCTATCCCTTTTCCTTATATCTGTTTCTATATAAATGAGTATTTATTCGCCGTTTGGCGGGATTTCGTGTTTGAATGTATATATATATATATATATATATATATATATATATATATATATATATATATACTCATATATACAGAAACATATATAAGGAAAAGGGATAGGAACACGTATAAAGGACGAACACAATAGAGGTGGGGAAGGCGGAATCGAACGGATCACAAGAGCAAAAATATTTCCTCAACCGGGACTCGAACACCGGATCTTTCCACTTGCCGGGCGGATGCTCTTAACCACTTGAGCTATGATATAAATTATTTTATTCGGCTCAGAATATTACAGAGTTTGTTAGCATTATGCCTAATATCAGGTCACAGATTATGGGTACATCATGTTTTTCTTTAGTATAAGTGTATACATGGATAAATACATGATACATATACCCCACATACATATCCACTTGTACATACATACGCACACATGCACATCCACACGCACATACATAAGCATATGCATACAGACGCATACTCGTACATTTGACCATTAACATTTAGAAAGAAAAAAGAAAGGAAGACAAGGTCCACAGATATTAGGAGGGAGATTTTAGCTAGCAATGGAAAATTATGTATTGTAAGAAATTATCAATGGCAGGGTTGAAATTATCGATTCAATCAGTCATTCAGAAAAAAAACTCTTCAACGATGGACGAAATGTGTCCGGCACCGGGTGGCTACCGGACATCACTTCCCAGAGTTCTGATCGTGGCTAGCGTCGCTCCGGTCGCGACTCGACCCCGGGCGACGAGTGCTTCGCCGTTTCCTGGGACGCCTCGTCCAACGGGTCGACGAGCGAGGACGCGGCATTTCACTACATCCCTCCCCCCCGGCCTCGTCCGAAGAGGAAGAGCCAGCCGTGGTCCCCACGAAGACCGGGTAACTCGGCAGCGTTCCACAGGGGGCCTTCTTCGAAGGAGCACCGCTGGGGGCCGCCAAGGGGCAGGAGGTACCCTCGGGGAGGGTCGGAGTGGCGGGCTGGGGCTCATCTGCGGAAGGGTTGTGGTCGGGAAAAATCAGGGGCGATAGTTGCTTGTGGTCCGTATCTTGAGAAGCGCTGGGAAGATCGTCGACACCTTGGCTGTCCTTAATGGGGAAAGAAGATGGGGTATGTGGGATTTTTGACTTTGGGAAACTTGTATGCGGGTCGACTTCCGGGGTCGGTGACGCTTCCTTTACAGTCAATGATAAAGGGGTCGAGGGATGAGCTGTTGGGGACGGGAAAACATCGCAATCAGATGCATCCTCCTCACCTGTCACCAGAGGTTCTCCGGGTGTTTGAAACCCGTGATGCAAGGATCGCGTAGCGAGGGCGTCGATGGCGTGAGCGGGGGGAGGGGGGGCGAAAGACCATCCCTCCTCATTTGACGAGCTCACGGAGACGGGGGCTGGAGGTCGTGTGATATTAGGCGAGGTGGTAGGTACGAGAGCCATTTTTAGATCCGTATTCGAGTCCAGGAGCTTGGGTTTGTCAGCCCTCTTCTTTTTCGGTTCCCTTTCCTCCGTTGACGATTTTCGCTCCCGCTGACATTTCCCTCCAATTGAAGGGAGATGCGGGGGACCGACGGGAGCAGCCGGGGCCGCACCCTCGATGAGTAGAAGCGACCGCGCTCTCTCCTCCACAGCCACTTCGGGCTCGTCCATCTCCACGGCGGCGTTAGGGTTGGAGGGCATCGTCATTGCCTCCACATAGCTCTTACCTCCCTGGTTCCGAGGGCAGGTCTTGCGCTCGTGACCTTCTTGGTTACAGCGGGCGCAAGTGCGGCGCTGACCCTCATAGATGATGATGGCCCGGTTGCCGCCGATGTGGAGGTACGAGGGGATATTTCTCTCGACCGTCATCCGCACAACCCTGGTGCCAGTAAGCACCCGCGCCATATTTTCTCCCTCCCACCTGTTCTCCCACGAGCGATGTATTTTACCAAAGCGTTGGAGCTCGCCTGTTATGTCTTCCAATGGGGTCTCCACGGGGAGACAAAGAACCCTGACATTACACGGGCTGCCGGAAGTCTCGTCAATTGTTATTGTCGTCCTCTGGTCACTTAAAGACGGAAACGGTAGTTTCCGCGGAGTATTGTCTAAAATCCTTGTCATTGTACCTTCGGTTGCCAACTTCAGGAATATCAAATGGCGATTGTATCCAAATTGGATCGCCACTATCTCTTCGGGTGTGAGGCCCAGCGACTCTAACGTGAAGAGGTGGACCTCCAACGGGGTAGGGGGCTTCGCCTTCTCGTCAACTTGCAAGGCGAGCGTGTTTAAGCGGCGCACAGCCATTTGAAGAAATCAAATTCAGCACACTAGCATGAAGAAGGAAAGCGCAACAAAAAAAAAACGAGCACTTTAAAGGGAAATAAAACACTCACGAACGCTCCCTCCCCGCCACACGCACCCGGCGGTAGCAAACAAAAGGAGCCTAAGCTCTACACCAGGAGTCAAGGTCAGTCTAGATCCACTAAACAAAACAAAAGTACGGCCTTCCCGGCGGAAGAAGTCGAGAGTCAAACTGCACGCTTCTTGATGAACTAGGCGGTCAACCGCCGCTCGAAACAAAACACGATCGGAACCTCGATTTCCGAGAGAGTCCGGCAGTGCCGCTCTCCAAACCCCGGCGGCCGAAGCCTCGGACGCCGGCGATTTTAGACACTCGGTGAACACAGGCACGTCCTGCTGTCAAGGCAGCTATCGAGGATAGTCAATTTACCCTGAGATCCGTGGGTCTTATATGTCGCCAAGCGCCCCGATTCTTTAGCCAAGAGATGGCGTCAGGGGGCTGTTTCACCCACCAAAGGAGAAATTATATATATATATATATATATATATATATATATATATATATATATATATATATATATATATATATATATATATATATATATATATATATATATGACACTTTTTGAAAGTCTCACGGGCGTGAATAATAATGTATACAATTTAGAACTAGTGGGCACAGACAAAAACACAGATACTCTCACAAAAGAGACTCACTAAGTTTCGAATTTTCGGTGGTCGCAGCCACCTTCATCAAGGAAGAGAGGGGCAGAAGTGGCAGTTCTGTCTCTCTCCTCCCTGAAGGTGGCTGCGACCACCGAAAGTTCGAAACTTAGTGAGTCTCTTTTGTGTGTGTTTTTGTCTGTGTCCACTAGTGCTAAATTTGATACATTATATATATATATATATATATATAAATATAAAAAATCGTATGTATATATATATATAAATATAAAATATCGTATGTATATATATATTCAAAGAATATATGTATATATATAAATATAAAAACTCGTATGAATATATATATATATATATATATATATATATATATATATATATAGTATATATATTTCTTTTTTAAGGTAATCTAACGGTTAAGGTAGGTTTTTTGGATGGAATCAACTACCAAACAAACATTTTATTATTCCTAACAAAACAAAAAATCCATCTTCCTACTCTATATCAGGTCCCTCTTCATCTCTGAGTACTTTCTTCCTCCCTTCATCCCGGCCAACATCCCTATCCTGTTCCTTCCCTTTCCTCGTTTGCCTAACATTCTCCCCTCAATTACAATCTTCAACATCCCGCTGCCGGTCAACACCCCCTTCAGCCACTTTTCCTGCCTCCATAGGATTTCTCCCAACAATCCCCTCTCCTCAACCACCATACCTAGTACGTCCTCATTTGTTTTCCTTTCTGTCCATTTCACCTTCTCCATTCTTCTCCACACCCGCATTTCCAAAGCCTCCAATCTACGTCTATCCTCCTGCTTCAATGACCACGTTTCCGCACCGTACATAGCTACGCTCCATATCAAAGTTTTTACGAGTCTTTTCTTAACATCCTTACTCAACGTCCCTGTCATCAACTCTCTCCTCCTTGTGAAAGCCTCTTTGCCTAGCGCAATTCTTCGCCTTACGTCCCTACTACTTTGACCGTGTTGGTCCAAAACACTACCGAGATACGTAAACTGTTCTACCTGCTCTAGTTTTTGCCCTCCTACTTTAATGTTAAGCTTAGCCTTTTTCTTTCTAGAAAATCGCATAACCTTTGTTTTATTAATATTGATTCTCATCCCATACCTGTCGCACTGAATTTCCAATTCACTCAGCAATGCTTGCAGCCACTTGGCTGACTGACAAACTAAAGCTTGGTCATCAGCAAACCAAACGGTGATAATGGGCAACCCTGCCTTACACCCCTTCCTAACACTGCCCACCCTGACTCCCCGTTTCCCACCCGCACCTGAGCAGTCTGAGACATGTACAGGTTGCGGATTAGCCTCCTTTCCCTCCAATCTATTCCTATTTTCTGCAATATACTCATTAGTTTTTCCCAATTCACCCTATCAAACGCTTTTTCGAAATCTACGAAACAGGCAAATACCTCCTGGTTGTGTTCTATATTCCTCTCGATTAATAATCTCATTACTGCAATGGCATCACGCGTACCTCTCCCCTTCCTAAACCCAAACTGATCATCCCCTAAGTAATCATTTGCCCTACTCTCTATTCTTTTGTTTATGATCCTGAGGACAACTTTAGCTGCGTGGGATATCAAACTAATTGTCCTATAGTCCTCACATGACGTGGCCTTTACCTTTTTCGGATTAGGAACTAAAACTGATCTCACAAAGTCTTCCGGCCAGATTCCCTCCTCATAAATACTACGGATCAGCCCATATTGCCTCTTCCTCCCACATTTTCCTAAGCATTTTAAAAGTTCCACGGGAATGTTATCTGCCCCCACGGTCTTATTTAGTTTCATCTCCCTTAATGCCCTTTCTATCTCATGGTCTAGTATGCCTGGACCTAAGCTGTCCTCCTCTACGTCATTTTCTTTTTCAATGTCTAACTTTGTTGGTCTGAGTTCTTTACTATACAGTTCTTCTATATACTCCTTCCATCTCTCTTGGGTCTTTCCTGCGTCAACTATTACCTTACCCGCCTTATCTCTAACTGTTAGCATAGCTCTTCCTTTCTTACTTCCCGATAACGATTTAACTTTGCTGTACAGCGCACCGATTTCACCCTTCCTCTGCAGACTTTCCATATCCTCGCACTTTGTTTTCCACCATGCTTCTTTTGCTTTATTTGTCACCCGCCTCAATTTATTGTTCAATTCTTTGTACTTCATTTTGCCTAATTCTGTATTTATATTCTTCCATTTTCGCCGCTCATCCATCTTTCTAATAATCTCATTCGTGATCCATGGTTTCCTAGTCCTTTTAGCGTTAACGGTTCCAATAGTGTCTTTTGCGGCTTTAGGCCACCCTTTCTTGATCCTTTCCCATTTTTCTTCGATAGTACTAAGCACTTTACCATCCTCCATGATTTCCTCTACAGCCTGTTTGTATTCCTTCCTTTTCAACCCATTTAATGCTTCTACATTCCATTTTCTGACTCGCTGCCCCTGCCTTATCTTTTTAAAACGTACGCTACAATTCATAACAACTAAATTGTGGTCTGAGTCCGCATCCGCTCCCGGGAAGCTGTGGGAATTTATCACACTGTTCCTAAACCTGTGTCTGACCAGGATATAGTCTATCTGATATCTTCCTGAGTCACCTGGCATTTTCCATGTATACCTGCCTCTTTTGTGGTGTCTAAACCAAGTGTTGGTGATGACTAACCCCTGTCTCCTTCAGAACTCAACTGCTTTCTCCCCACGGTCATTCCTTGTGCCTAAACCGTAGTCCCCCACCTCGTCACCATCTCTTCCTTCGCCTACCGTCGCATTCCAATCCCCCATCAAATGTTTCCCTGCAGGAACACACGCGATTACGTCCTCTAACTGGTCGTATATCCTATCGACCTCTTCTTCTTTATGGTTGCTCGGTGGCATGTATACCTGAATAATAACTAAGTTCGTCGGTTCTGCTTTTATCTCTAGTAGTAGAATTCTATCCGTTACCTGCTCTATGTTGACTACGCTTCTTCCTATCTCTTCATTTAATACTATGGCAACCCCTCGTTGGCTCTCGTCCCCACCGAAGTATATTATTCTATACTTATCACTCCAGTAATCCCCGCTATCTTTCCATCTCACCTCGCATAGACCTAAAATATCTATATTTCCCCTTTGCATCTCTTGCTTAACATTTTCCAATTTCCCTGTCCTCATCATTGTCCTAACATTCCACGTTCCTATTCTAACTAATGTGGTCTTCTTCTCCTGCGTCTTCTGTCCTGCTGCTGCTGGTTTTCCCTTGCAAGGGTTTCGTAGGATGACGACCGCGGAAGCCTTGCCTCCCCCGCTTCCGGGCACGACACACGGCCGATTGGGCCGAGCCCCGTAGTTGCCAGGACTCAAAATATCTGTATAGTCCATCATATTTTTCTTGGGAATGATAATTGAGGTGGTTTCCCGTTTCCTTCCTCAATAGTGTTTTTAATGTGACACCATCACTTACTGGCCGCCCCACTGGGGTCAGACGCCATTGCAGCCGCCTCACCGAGGAACAGACGCTGCGTGGACTACCTTTCGTCTGGTTCCTAACCTTCGACCTATCTTGCATGGGTGACCGTACCAGGAGCAATTATTATTACTCCCACCAGCACAGCTCTAGGGGTCACCGGAACGCACAAGCCCTTCCACCACGTCAAGGTTGTAGTCCGGGGAGGAATATATATATATATATATATATATATATATATATATATATATATATATATATATATATATATATATATATAAATTCATACAAATATGCACGGAAGCCCTGGACATCATTTCGAAGAAGAAATGGTCGAGACGAGTGAAGTCGTGTAGGAAGTATAGTGTTTGGTTGGCTTCGAATACCTTGCGAATAGCCAATAGCCAGATCCTCGGTCACTATCCCATGTATCATGTGTGGGCATGTGTAGGGTGTCAGCAATTTGCTTGATGATCAATCGACGGTCGGAACGCAGAAATTCGCGCGCACTATTCACGTTTACGTCAGTTTTGGCCGTTGTTGGCCGTCCAGAATGAGGTTCTCCGGCGACCTCCTCCTGGCCCTCCTTGAATGCCTTGTGTCCCCTCTTGCACTGTCACCTTGGAATGCAGTCGCCCTTAATGGCCTCTTGAAGCATCTGGAATGTTTGGGTTTCATTATTTCCAATCTGTACGCAAAATGTGATGATGTATCGCCGTTCAAGCGAACGCTCCATCGCGCCATCGTGTTACAAATTCGAAATAAATCTTCACGCGGTGGCACGTCTTCCCGATCAGACTGCTCGGAACAAACTGAAGACCGGCTACGTTCGAAGGGCAGCCCCCCCACCACATTTCCCGACCGATTTTACGGCACTGCCATGGATAATCGCGTAAAAAATTATGCGCATTGCTCTCATAATGGACCTTGTACCTGCTCTGCAAGTTATTTTAGAAAAGGCATAACAGTAGTTTTGCCCTGTAGTTTTGGCCTTACTATTATTACTTTTTAATAAGATTACCTTTTTCTCGAAAACCTCATGACATTTATTTTGCTTGAAACGATTCCCATCCCGTACCTGTCCCACTGGGTTTCTTATGCACTCAGGCATGATAGTAACCTCCTGGGTGATTGGAAAACTAAAGCCTGATCATCCACAGATCTAAATGATTTTATGAATACCCGCCAAGCCCATAAAGTTTACTCCTGCCTCCAGCCCTAACCATACCTCCCTGACCATTAAATTTGCATACAAATATTGAAAGAAAAGGTGATAAGCGACCTACCATCTTATCCCTCCTCTGAACACTCACCATCCTATGCCATCCCTTGAATATCCTCGGCTTGTCATTCTTCACTTGCACCTGCGTAGCCAAGGACAATGGCCAAGTTAGTTGGTTCACCTTTTACTTCTACTTATAATATTCTATCGCGCGCCTGCTCTCTGCTAAATACACACTGCCTTACCCTTTTGTTCAATATAATTTCCACACCTCGCTGCCCCTCTTTCCCTCCGATGTACTTTCTCTGACCATCGCTCCCACTATCCTTCCATTTTACCTCACGCATGTCAAAAATATCTCTCTTTTCTCTCTCAATCTCTCATTTTTTATTTTATTATTTCCCCGTCCTCAACGTGGTTCTAAAATTCCAAGGCCCTAAAATTTTTATCATCATTTAATAGACACCAAAGGCCGGTGGTTCTATTCCCGTAAAAAATTTGCGGCGGCGAACAATTTTCAGCTTAGAAAAGGTTTGATAATTATTTTTCGGAACGAGGCAACCACACATCAACAGAAAAAAACACAGCAATGGAATTTCGGAACGAAAAAACGAGAAAAATAGAATAGAGGTGAAAGGAAGCCGTTTCACCATTAGGTACTGGTGGCGCAGTGGCGAGTGGGCCAGCCCGGCATCGGCTGCGGGTGAGAGGGAAGTTTACGGTGCCGGCCGCAGTTCTGCGATGTGGAAGGCAAAGGGAAACCATCACATTATTTGTTCTAACTAGCAATTGCAGCCTTGAATTCAAATAGAGTAGAATGTAGTTACTGCAGTAAACCAATCCTATGAGTGAAATACTGATGATAATAAATGATAGAAATGTAATGAAATAATTGACTTTGTAATTCCACACACTTTAAAGTGTGTGGAATTACAAAGTCAATTATTTCATTACATTTCAATATGTTATGCAAATTCCACAAAGTTACGCCTGAGACAACAAAAATTATAATAAATGATGATGCCTGGATTGTTGATGTGTCAGCATGAGTCTGTGGGGTTGAATTTGATGAAACTACGATAGTAAAAATACTTCCAGTTCACAAATTTAAGGGTAAAATATGCACAAAATATTGTTAAAAGTTTTAAATTCACTTATTAGTACAAATTTATGAAGATTCAACCAATGAATTGGATGAAAATAGTAATGAAAATAATACATCCATTGGGTTAATGGATGCGGCATAATTTTTGGTCAATTGGTGAGAACTTCTTCCATGGCATAAATATGATCGGCTCATAAAAATATTTCCTTTTTTTTAAATAATTTTCGGTTGTGGAGCATACAGAACCCAAATAGCTTGTCCTACGCAAGCGGAATGCGCCATCATCGGGGAAATTTCAGAAGCAAGTTAAGGGTAAGCCTAAATTTATTTATAAATTTTTCCGTTACAGTCTCGGAGTTAGTTTTTTTTTCACGAACACATTAGTAACCCTTTGCGACGTAGAGAGCACAGAGGTTATCATCGCATTATCGATAATTGCTCGAATTACAGCCGTTGCCATGTGCTGGAAAGCTTGTAGCGGACTTGTTGCCGCAGATGCTTACGGTGTCATCAGAAAACCATTTGATTCGATTTGGCGGCGGGGATGGGGTAGGGGATAAGAGGTGGGAAGGAGGGGAAAGGGGGAGGGTATGGGCTGTGGGGTCGGAAGGACGGGTCATCGGTTTCCTGGTTCATTACTGGCCGTAGTGTCCCTTCTATTCATTACCGACGAGTCGTCGCTTCCTTTTTTTGCGGTCAAAATTCGATTAGTTCGCCCATCTTCCCACGCAACCCCGACTCAGTCCCCCTCCCTTCTCTGCTGTATTTATAAAATTCGTCCTTTGAAGAGCCGTCGTGTGCAACCTATTCCCGTTTGCTGTATGTCAGTCATTTCGTAAATGCTAACAGTCATTTCGTAATTCTGGAATAAGTGTGGAGTTGCCAGCTAAACAAAGTCGAATGGATACCTTCACGAGGATAGATAAGTTTATATGAAATGGAGTTCATCGACATCGACATAAATATCCCGAGACCCACCAAAAAGGCATGGGGTGTAAGCACCAGTTGGGATGGGTGAGTAATAACGGAGGATATGGAAAAGGAAGGGAAAAGAAAAATACTATTCAGTGAAAAAACTATCAAATAACGTGCAAATTTGAATATATTCTGGAAGAAGACTTAAATAAAAACAAGGATGAATTCAACTTGATGCATAAGTTATTTGTAATGCAAATCAACGCGTATTGATTTGAGTCATGAGTATTGATCTCCTGATAGAGGGTCTTTAAAATGGAAGACTCTAAAAAATGATACTCTACGAAGACGTTTTTCAGATGCAGTCATATAATTTAAAAAGATATGGTCATTCCAAAAATATTAATGCACTTGCGATAATCAATGAGATATTTCAAAAAAATTTACCAGGCATGAAGACAATTTTCAAACACAAATCTTTCCTAACTTTCGTTGAAAATTTTTTGGAACAAAAGTTTTATTATGTTTTTTGATTTAAATGGTAATATTGTTACGAAGTTAAATATGTTATTCTTCCGAATCGTTGAAAGAGTGAAAGGAAACTAGTAACGCCTCTCATACTCTGACTCAATTAGACGAACTTTCATGTCTAGTTGTACTCTTCACGGAGATACTGGATATGAATTAGTGTGTTCCTCAGTTAGCATTGAGCACTGGAAAGTAATTCTTCCCGTAAGTACGCACATATCATCAAAGGCGCCGCCCTCCCACTCCTCCACCGGCTCCAGGCCGCACGTCATTCGGGTTAATCTCTTAATCGTTTGATCGCCGCTCCCCTAAGTTTCCCTTCCACTTTTCTGGGAAAGTTCTCGATCCGGAGCCAATCGCCCGTCTCGATGCCCTCTCCGTCCGTATCCTCTTCAGCGACCCCCCCTTTCCACTGGAACGCACGGGGGGAGGGTCGGCGGTGTGCCTGCAGGGTAGACTCCGATAATCCAGTGGTAAAAAGGTTCCACCCTTCCATCAACTCCCATCTTTCCCTACTATTTAACCTCCAGCCCCCAGCACCCCCTTTCCCTGTTGATGACGCTCCCTAAACCAAGGACCCGCCTTCCTCCCGTCCCCCACCAAACACCCCGCGGCGGGGTCAAAGGTTGCCGAACGAAATAGTCGGGTCTCGATAAGCATAGTTCTCCGTGAATCTCGTTCGGGGGGTTTCGAACTTCTGCCTCGACCTGCCATCGCTCAGTATCACTGTGTGCGCTCTGCTTGCTCGCTGAAATATCAGCGTGTCTAAGCTCCTAGTTGCGTTTGTTTTTCCTGTATGAACAGTCAACTACTGCGCTAATGAGGGGCGGCAATGATAAAGGATGTGGTGTGTGCATAATAAATAAATATATATATATATATATATATACACAAACATAGACATGCGTGTGTGTATATAAATATATATAAATATATATATATGTATATATATATATATATATATATATATATCGATTATACGGAAACACTCACACGAGCAGTATAATATTCAGACGACACAATAGAACACAAATAAAGTAGTAACACTTAAAAGGACACTCACACGGTAACTTGTTTTAACAAGTTACCGTGTGAGTGTCATTTTAAGTGTTACTATTTTATTTGTGTTCTATTGTGCCGTCCCAATATTAAATATAATATATGTATGCGTGTATGTATGTATGTATGTATATATATATATATATATATATACGGAATACATTATTATATCAAGCGGAATAACCAAAACACACCCTCCGAGCGTAGAAGGGGTTAGGGGAGGTCCATCTAGAGAAAGGGAGGGGTTGGGAGGATGAAAGCAACGCCTGAGTGACCTCTGGAGTGAAAGAGAGGATTGGCTCCGGGCCAGGAGAAATTAGTGGCATGAACCTAG
This sequence comes from Hetaerina americana, assembly GCF_022747635.1. Lineage (NCBI taxonomy): Eukaryota > Metazoa > Arthropoda > Insecta > Odonata > Calopterygidae > Hetaerina > Hetaerina americana. The sequence goes on from NW_027287205.1 coordinate 11,300,682, forward strand.
GGTCTAGGGTCCAATGGGATTTCCAATAGAACGCGCAATTTTGCACAGCATGCGATTTCGACTATCAGCTCGTATGAAATCCACAATGACTTGAATACAGAGATAAAATGAGACCTAAAGAGTGCAAGTGGATATCCAAGTCACTCTCGAGACACTGAATATTTGTATCTTGGGGCGAAGTGAAGAGTGTGAATGAGGCAGTATATGAATGTCTCTCATGGAGACTAAAGTGGCATGCAGGGGATTTTCAAGAAGAAGTAAATTCCCCGAAATATCCTCTAATTGTGTTTGCGACATAACACTACCTAAAAGGTACGGTGTGACACGAAGTAGATTATTATTAATTAATCTACCAGTTAAGGTAGGTTTTGGATGGGCACAACCACCAAATAAGTATTTTGGAACTCCTAACAAAACAAAATCCAGCAATCTACTCTACATCAAGTCCCTCTTCATCTCCGTGAACTTCTTTCCTTCCTTCATCCCGTTCAACGTCCTATCCTCTTCCTGCCCTTTCCTCTTTTGCCTAACATTCTCCCCTCTATTATAGTTTCCCACTGCTTTTCAATACCCCCTTCATCCATTTTTCCTGCCGCCATAGGATTTCTCCCAACAATCCTCTCTCCTCAACCACCATACCTAGTACGTCCTCATTTATTTTCCTTTCTGTCCATTTCACCTTCTCCATTCTTCTCCAAACCCACATTTCAAAAGCCTTTAATCTACTTCTATCAACCACCTTCAGGGACCACGTTTCCACGCCGTGCATAGCTATGCTCCATATCAAAGTTTTTACGGGTCTTTTCTTAATATCCTTACTCTACGTACCAGTCATCAACTCCCTCTTCCTTGTGAAAGCTTCTTTGCCCAGCGCAATTCTTCTCCTTGCGTCCTTACTACTTTGACCGTGTTGGTCCAAAACACTGCCGAGATACGTAAACTGTTCTACCTGCTCTAGTTTTTGCCCTCCTATTTTAATGTTAAGCTTAGCCTTTTTCTTTCTAGAAAATCGCATAACCTTTGTTTTATTAATATTGATTCTCATCCCATACCTGTCGCACTGAATTTCCAATTCACTAAGCAACGCTTGCAACCCCTGTTGCTGACTGGCAAACTAGAGCTTGGTCATCAGCGAATCTAACTGATTTTACGAATTCCCCGTTGACTTATTTTCCTACATTCAGTTTTTCCCATGCCTCTTAAATCATTTTCTTTAGATATACGTTGAACAGCACCGGTGATAATGGACAATTCCTTACACCTCTTAAGGTGCCCCCACTCGTACCTGATTAGTCTGAAACATGTAAAGGTTGCGGATTAGCCTCCTGTCTCTCCAATCTACTCCTGTTATCTGCAGTACACTCATTAATTTTTCCAAATTCAGTCTATGAAACGCCTTTTCAAAACTACGAAACAGGCAAATACGTCCTGATTCTATTTTACATTCCTAGTAGTAGTAGTTTTGAGGGGAGGCGACCGACAGCTAAGGTCATTTGCGCCATAGGGGATGGATAGGAAAGGATGAAGGGTGGAGAGAAACCCGGCGTCGGCATTAGCCTACTCTTTACGAAAGGCGCCAAGAGGTCCGCAGTTTAACGTCCCATCCGACGGACGGCGTACTCACTCAAAGTGCTCTCCACAAAGCACCTCAAGTAGGGATCGAGATACCTCTGAAAATATTCAACACCGCCGGGATTTGAACCCGCGCCCTCAGGGTGGGAAGCCAGTACGTTAGCCCCCGCACCATCTCGATCCCCTTTACATTCCTCTTGATTAGTGATCTCATTATTATAATTGCATCGCACATGCCACTCCCGTTCCTAAACCAAAGCTGATCATCCCCTTTGGAATCATTTTCCCTACTCTCTATCCTTTTGTTGATGATTCTGATAACCACTTAAGCTGCATGGGAGATCAAACTTATTGTTCTGTAGTCCTCACATGATGTAGCCATTACCTTTTTCGGAATTGGAACTAACACTGATCTCCTAAAGTCTTTCGGCTAGATTCCTTCCTCATAAATACTACGAATCAGCCCATATAGCCTCTTCCTCCCACATTTTCCTAAACATTTCAATAGTTCCGCGGGAATGTTGTCTCCTCCACGGCCTTATTTGATTTCATCTCCCTTAATTCCCTGTCTATCTCATCGTCGAGTATTCCCGGACCTAAGCTATCTTCCCTTACGGTCCCAGCACTACCCGGCCTGATCTAAAGATGGCGGTAGTTGTTTCAAAAATATCAATGTATTAGAAAGTACGCAATCGAGAAAGCATATGTTTCAAGTTTGAAGACGCCCCGTAGTTTAGTATTTGTTTGGCAACCATCAATAATGAACGTTTTCAGTGATTTTATGAAAATGGAGAAAATTGGTCATCGTTATGTGATACAATACTTTAATTTGAAAGGCCTCAGCCCAACCAATATAAAAGCTGAAATGGATTCTACTCTGGGTGAGTCTGCTCCTTAGTTTAAAATAGTAAAATATTGGGTAGGAGAGCTTAAACGAGGCCATACGAGATGTCAAGACGAGCATTGTGTTGGTAGTCCCAATAAGGTGACCTCTCCAGAAACGGTGAAGAGAATCCACAAAGTAATGCTGGATGATCGTGGAATGAGAGTGCGCGAGCTAGCAGACAGAGTAGGCATTTCAAAAAGTGCGGCACATCGCATATTAACTGAAAAATTTAGACATAAGAAAGCTGTGTGCAAGATGGTTGCCGCGTTTGCTCACACTCGAGCAAAACCAGTGTCATGAAGATGTTTCAATTGAGTGTTTAACAAAGTTTCCCTGCAACAAAGGAGAATTTTCGCGCCATTTCATAACCATGGATGAAACATGGGCCCATTACTTCACACCCGAGATAAAAGAACAATCGAAACAATGGATTCAAAAGGGCGAACTGAATCCAAAGAAGGCGAAGATTGTTTCATCTGCAGGCAAGGCCATGGCGTCAGTTTTTTGCGATGCGCTGGGGATAATTTCAATTGACTATCTTGAAAAAGAAAAAAATATCAATGCTGACTATTATGCAAACTTATTGCAACGTTTGAGCGAAGAAATCAAGCAACAGCGGCCACCGCATTTGGATAAAAAGAAAGTGTTGTTTCATCAAGACAATGCACCCGCTAACAAATTGCAATCGCCAAAATTCATGGATTAAAGTTTGAATTGCTACCTCATGCACCCCATTTGCCAGATTTAGCCCCCTCGGATTATTTTCTGTTCGCAAACTTAAAAAAAATGGCTCGGTGGTCAAAGAGTTCCCAACTGTGAAGAAGTGGTTTGTAGTCAATGGCTATTTTGAGGAGCAAGACAGTTCTTATTATAAAAAGGCTCTTGAACTTATTGGATATCCCTGGGAAAGTGTATAGAGTTGAAAGAAGATTACACTGAAAAAAAATAAATTTTTATCAAAAGATTTGTGTTTTCTTTGTTGGTTCGAGTATTTATGGGATTATCCTTGTATAGTCCTTTAATTTCTCTTGGTTCTTTTCTTTTTCAACTATTATCTTACCCGACTCATCTCAAAGTGTCAACACATATCTTTTCTTCTTACTTCCCGATATTGTTTTAACCTTCTTGTATAGCACACCAATTTCTCCCTTCCTCTGCAAACTTTCCATGTCCTCGCACTGCGTCTTCCACCAAGCTACTTTTGGCTTCATTTATTACCCTCTCAATTTATATTTAACTCCTTTTACTTCCTTCCGCCTAACTCCGTTCTTCACAACTCATTCTTCCGTTTTCTTCTCTCTCTTATCTATCTAATCATGTCATCCGTGATCCATGGTTTCCTAGTCCTTTTCGCGTTTAGGGTTCCAATAGTGTCTTTTGCGGCTTTCGATAACCCTTTCTTGATACTTTCCCTTTTTTCTACGATATTAGTTAGCTCTTTATCATCCTCCATGATTTCCTCTACCTCCTGTTGGTACTCCTTCCTTTTCAATCCATTTAATGCTTCTACATTCCATTTTCTAACCCGCCGCCCCTGCCTTATCTCTTTGAAACCGACGCTACATTTCATAGCAACTAAATTGTGGCCTGAGTCCGCATCGGCTCCCGGGAAGCTGTGCGAATAGATCACACTATTCCTAAACCTGTGCATAACCATGATATAATCTAACTGATACCTTTCTGAGTCATACGGCATTTCCCATGTATACCTACGCCTTTTGTGGTGTCTAAGCCGAGTGTTGGTTATGAGTAACCCCTGTCTCCTACAAAACTCAATTGCTTCCTCACCGCGGTCATTTATCGTGTCTAAACCCCTCCTCATCACCGTCTCTTCCTTCGCCTATTGTCGCATAGCTAAGCACCTGGAACCCATTGGCCTCTCTTTTAAGTTGACTCACGGCTTCATTGCATGTCTACCGTTCACATTCGGAGTTACGACAGCCCGTGTAGTATTTCCATGCCCGTTTTTATTATATAACCTATATCCGTGCATAATCTTATCGTCAAGGAATCACGTTTGCAACCTTTGAGGTATTAACGTGAATTTCGTAAGTAACAGATGGAATTAAAGAGAATTTCAAGGTTTGCAACTGTTGTCAAACTCCTGCATGTGTCGCAAACGCTATTTTCTTCCAACTTTTATAGCACTCTACATCACAGTTTTGGCACATTTTCGCCAGCATGCCACAACAAACCCAAAGTATACTAAAATCCCCGGCCCAGTTTCAAAAGTCTAAAATAACCAGTGTCCTTCCTGAAGAAGCTATCTAGGTAGCATACCATTAACAGTTCCATACCCCTAGCTGTCGAATAATATTTCATAACGAATCGTCGAGAAAGTTTGATATAATATGTATAATTTTGGAGCTCTAATAAGCGAACTTGATCAAAATTGTAATGCCGTTGACTGCTCTCGTAACTTTGTCGGATATCGCACGTTTTTTTAATGAGTTTATTTATATTATTACGCGTTTACCTACATCTTAACACGCTAGCGGTCGCAAGGGAATACGGTAGGGTGTGTTAAACCACGAACATTTGAGAAAATGCTGAACATGATCATTCCTTTTCATTTTATTTGCGATAAGTTCGACTATTCACACAACGTTTTCCACCCTAAACTAATTAAAATCACATACTACGTGAGAAAAAATGATTTAATATACTCCCGATGCCTATTTCCAGAGGTCCCCGAAGACGCCTTCCAGGGCGCGTACCGATCATGGCAAAGTCGCTGGAAAAATCTTAAGAGGCCCAAGTACTTTGAAGAATTTTAAGTGTTTGTGCAAATCTGTTCAATGAATTACTTAAATAATTGCATCACCTTTAGAAATAACCCTGAATGAAGAGCTTTATCACCTTGTTCCAGACTATACGAAAATAATTTACACCCTATTCTATCTAATATGATCATTTATACTAACGATTTTATGTTAGCACACGTATAAAGATTTAGATTGAGTTACCATAAAAACATTTTATTGGAGGTATTTGTAATGAGCCCAGGTTTTAAAAAAAACATGTGAAGCATTGATTTGGTTTTTATTCAGCAATTGTAATATGCTTCATCAGTGTGCTTTGTAAAAAAACTCCATCTGTGTAATCAGAGCCTTTAGAGTTGATCAAACTCAACCAAACCAAACTTCAAGCTCCAAATACTTTAGAACCAATCAGAGATTGGTTCTAAAGTATTTTTTCTTAATAGTTTTACCGAATATCTCTCAGTAGTCTAATTTCCTCTTGGAAAATGAATACTACCAGAAAAATAGGCTCTTCCCCTCTAGATCACTAATAGTACTCTGGTAACTTTGTTTGCGAATGAAAAATAAAGGTAGGATGATATTGCTATCTAAACTCTGTGCTATGATGGCAGGCTATTGGGTATTTATCCACGCTTGCATCATGAACATTCTTCCTTCGCTAACATATTCTTGTATCTCTCCATAGGTAGGGAGTTCGGCTTCCGATGGAATAATATTAGTTCCGGGATGTCCCTGAAAAACCGGAGAGGATCTTTAATAGCGTGATTTTATGGGCCCCTGGGCTTTCTGGGAGACCATAGGCGGCGCTGGGAAAGGATCCGAACTCCATTACCATTACCCTGCCTTTATATGCGAGTTTAATACGCCGTAAAATGTATAGAACGAACACCTCCCCCCCCCCTTGCCCAGTGTAAGGAACTTTCGCGATGAGGACTGTTGGGGGAACACATTCCACGTGTTGCTTAGTGACTATCGTACAATATGTACACTTTTTATTGTATTGTAATTGTTTTCCCAGATTTTTCTCTTGGCATTTTTCTTTTGTTGTTTTCAGGCAATGTTAGTTAAGATATGATCTCTTTGTAATGTGCTCAATAAAACACATGAATATCATATGAGTAAGTCTTAAAAATTTAATGTACATGGAAAATCTTTATCCATTCTAGATTTGTGACTTTCATGTGAGATATAATACGACCCCTGTGGACGTATTCATCGTATTTTCACTAATACGAAGTCTTAAGTTATTTTATTTACTGAGATACGTTTGTACTCGTATGCCGACGATACAGTGGTTTACCGTGATATCTGTGATCCTGATGACACAGCAGCTGTGACAGATGACCTTAATGCTAAATAATGCTCGTGCGACACTTGGCAGTTAGAATTAAACTTAAAAAAAGTGCGTAGTCATAATGTTTCGGAAAAAAAGCAATACCCACCCGAATGCCTACTGCATTGGGAATACCGAAATGGATGGTTTAGACTCAATTAAATTCCTAGGCGTTACCCTCACTCATGATCTCTCCTGGGTGAAACACACACGGGGAATATGTGGACGAGATAGCAAAATATTAGGATTTATTAGAAGAGTACTCGGTAAATGTGATGAAAACATCAAAGAGAAATGCTATCCGTCACTGGTTAAGCCTCATTTAGAATATGCTGCAAGTATTATGTGGGATCCTCACGAAGAAGGATTAATTACCGAATTGGATCGCCTGCAGCGTAGAGGGTCTAGATTTACAAAACTTTGTTGTGATAAACATGGTAGCGTATGCATAGTATTAGAGGAGCCAGGCTAGGAATCACTCACGGAGCGAATATTAAATTACAGATTGAAGCTCTAGCATAATTTGGAAGGGTGTCTTTTCAGTACTGATGTTGACAATATAATTACCTCCATTGTACTGCGATAGGGGAGATCATATTAGTAAAATTAGAGAGATTAAGAATAGAACAAATTGATTGAAGATGCCATTTTTTCCACGAATGATAGGGGATCATAATAATATTGTTCGATCACGGTAGGGTCTTGTTCAGGTAAAATTATTCTGGCGTGTATTCACCTCCTGCCACACACTCTGGCGGTGGTTTGCAGGGTATACCTAAATAAATTCCCATTCGATGTGGTGGCCTTACAAAACCACTGACGCTCTGCAAGCCCACCTTGATCTAATCGAGTCCTGGCTTGCTGAGTGGAGGTTATCTGTGAATCCCTCTAAATGCACCAAAGTATGCTTTACCCGACACCCGACAAAATATAACAACACCTACCTTACCTTAAATCAACAAATTCTCCCACAGAAATCAACCCACACATTTTTAGGTGTAGTAATGGACTCAAAATTATCCTTCGTTCCTCATATTAATCATAAAATTTCCAAAATCCGCTCCACCGCATTTGCCTTACATCCCCTTCTTACTCAAACCTCAAAAACCTCTCTTTCTAATAAATTGAATATCCTAATTAATAAAATCGAATAAATTGAATACCAATATGGTGATGCATACAGCCTTTGCGTTAAAGAAAATTCAAGTCTGGCAAAACAAGATTGCTCGCAGGCTTGGAGGAGCCCGCTGGTTTATCCCAACAGTGAATGTTTTCAGAGAGCTCAACCTTCCTACCGTAAATGAAGCAATTTCTGCCGCCCTAATAAGCTACAGGAAGTCACTTAAACAGTCGAAAAATCCCCTCATCGCAAACCTTTGGTCCTCATCACTACCTTCCAGAATTTACCTCTACCCTCACCAGCTAGTTGAAAATGGAACATGCATCCCTAAAAAGAAGAGAAGCCTGAACCTACCGGCAAATATAACCTTTCATCCCACCCTTAATCAACCTCATCGGGATTTTCCCCCACCTAAGGAAACTCCTAAGCAGCAAACGAATAAAACGAAACAAGGGCCTGGCTCTCCCGATATCCCTAATCTACTCCCACCTGATCCTACCTGAGAATCCTATCCCTCACTTCTATCTTTACTACCAAATAAACCCGTTATCACCATAAAAAAATAACAATAATAATAATAATATTAATAATTAAAAAAAACAATAATAATTTAAAAAAAATATTACCCCAAGAAAAAAAAACAACAATTAAAAAACATTAATTAAAAAAAAGAAATAAAATCCAAAAAGACAACTGAACTCTCCTTGTCACTCTACCAACCTTATTAAGACAATTACCACAACATAAGTACCCACCCTGCCTCTAAAGGATGCGAATCCGAAGGAGTAGTTATAGGATTACTTCCAATGGTCTGTCTCTGTCTCTCTGCAGCTACTTTCCTTTCTATTTAAATTTTCGTATGCTGTTAACAAAGATTGATCGGTTATACAATAAAATATATAAAACGGATGTATATTTTTCATGCGTATATTTCATTAAAATGAACAAGATTCAAATTGCAACGGCTGCTGCTGAAAAGATACGCAAAAAATCAACGAAACTTGCACCATGTACACATTACACTTCGTGTGATTCCTCTACCGTATTCATGAAGTCCGAAAATCAACATGTAAGTGTGTTTCGTGTTTTTTTTCTGGGTGCTCCTGATACGTGTCATACCCTCAAGTCATAGCACCCACCAACACGCACACTTACCCGCACGAACACACTTTGAGTGGAAACATCGAGTAGTATTCAACACGAATTTTAGGCTCAGTTAAAACATTCTAAAAGTTAATTAGAATTTGTCGGATTTTATGAGTACCGCTCAAGTGCATGGCGATAAGTTTGAGATATCATGGGGGCTGTCCGCTTGTTTGAGGAATGCATCTTACAGCGAGTCTAAGAGTTTGCTATCGAATGAATTGTCGGAGTACCCGATTTTTCGCAGAAGAATCGGGGGAGGCAATCTGTGTATTTCTGTAGGGTGGGGGCGTAATTACATATGCGGTGGCCACGAATAGAGAGGGAACATGAAACGTAGTTTCTTTGATGTAGACTTTGAGGTCTTAGCACGTTGCATATGAGCCCGAGGTGGAAGACCTAAAATAAATCAGTCAAAATCAAATTTGAAGAGGGATGTAAGTACGCCCTTTGCCCACCGTTTCTGATTTGATAATACGCGCGCAATATTCTACCTGTAGACCCGCCCTCCGACGGACTTGACACGGAACTAGCTCGAGCACGCGTGAGCTATTGTCGTGGACAGTTAGCATTGTAGTTCCAGCTACCACCACCCAGTCCAATAGGCGCTTTTCCTCGGTTAGTTGGTGCGAGAGCAAACGATGCACGAGCGGACCTCACCTCCCTTTTTATTTTTAATTATTTATTTATTTTAGTACCCTGCAAGCCACCGCTAGGGTGGTTGGCAAGGGGGGAACTTCGTCAACTGCAGTCTACTACCGTTCTTATTATTATTATTATTATTTACACAATTACGTTGCAATTAGGCAAATTTCCTGGTGGCAACGGTCAGGTTAGGTCAAAGATAACTACTAACAACGAAAATTACATACGAACACATAAAAACAGATAAGAGACAAAATATTTTTACATAATGACACTTCCACATCACATACAAACAAACTTCCACACCACATACAAAATGCCGCCCACATCATATACAAACAATATTTTCATGACTACAATGAAGTTAATTACCCAGTGGCTGCTTTACATTTCAACTTAAAACTTCTAAAATTGGATGGAAAGGGCTCAAACAAACCTCCAGGCAGCTGGTTCCAATCAATAATGGTTCTATTTAAAAAAGAGTATTTTTTCTTATTGGTTTTTTGAGTCCTTATTTTTATTTTGAGGCTATGGTCGTTTTTTCCCTTAAAGTTAGGCTTTTCTATCCCTTGCCATAAATCTTCCCACGCTTCGTCCTTTTTAACAATTCTATACATCGCGCCTAACCTACTCCTTTTTCTTCTATTTTTCAAACTCTCCCATTTCAGTACATCTAACATATCCGTGACACTATCTGTTCTTTTGTACCTTCCGAGTTGGCAGCGATGACATTGATGTCCCGAAACCATGTGCCGGAGGGATATACAAACAGCTTTCAGACGAAAAAATCGGAGATACCAACCATTTTTACCAGTATAATGAAGTGAATTAGTCACTATAATGCCGGTATTTCAGTAAATAACAAATACATGTTAAAAGGTTCACTTACATTTAACTCTGGTAACCATCTGTTGGGTGTGAAGTGAGGGGCGATTCTAAAAGCAGTACGCATTAACCACATTACATATTTCCTAACTGTTCGGGATGTCAAACAGTTCAACGATTAGCGTGGTCGGGGAAATATCATCTTTACGTCCTATGTAGTAGCATTACTAGGTCCTCATTGCTTGTTGTAATTTGTATTCATCCCGTATTTCTCATATTAAACTTTAAATATTGCTCAAAAAAATAACACCAATCCGATTTTAGTGCACGGAAATGAAACTTACGTTTGCCAAATAAGGCATCAGCCACATCTCATCCTGCAAGGGCGTGCCGCGAGGACGTTTGGCAGGGGATGGGCGTCTTCGCTGATGGTATTGAGTACTCGAGGAATGTAATGTTGTAAAAATAGGAGTTAAATTGTGAGGAAGGAGTGGCCTATTGAAGATGGTGGTTCGATTCACTGGTAAGAGACGTTTATGAATGAAATTTGCCTTAGTTGCTTTGGCTGTGTTGAGAGAAGGAGGTGCGTGACGAAGTATAGTGTACATTTATGGTTTTAGTGAAGAAGTTATATATATATATATATATATATATACCATATACATATATATAAACCATAAACACAGTAATCAACCCGAAGGTCGGTTTAGTAGGTGATGGTAGAGATCACTCCTTACTAAGCCCTATACGGCGTGTGAAAATTCACACATCAGGGTAGGGGGGCCAGTTATGGTTTCCCAGGAAGACCTGGTACCCGAAAAATCACTTTAGCTTGGGTGGAGCTGCAGGTGCCCAGAGTGCCTCTACCCACTGGACTACCACGACCTATATATATATATATATATATATATATATATATATATATATATATACATATATATATATATATATATATATATATATATATATATATATATATATATATATATATATATATATATATATATGTCGGTGTGAATTTGTGCGAAGAAATATGCGAAATAAATGTGCAAGGATTGAACATTACGAAATAAATGAGTTCAATAGATTGTTTCTGAAATCAACTAAAAATCATGAATTGTTTGGCTTCCATGTCTTAAAAGTAAAGGCATTGATGGTTTGTATGCAGATATATCTCTTTGTCAAATAAATTTTCTCCTATGTGTGCTATATGTGATAATTATTCTCGTCCCTTTTCATGTGCAGAAATCCGTCCGTAATGTAGATGGCGACTCATATTATGAAAATATTCCCTTGCTTCATATTAATTTCCGGGGGCGTATTACTCGTACTATATCAATTTGACTATTTACCGATTGGTTTATGAATTAATTGCTCTAAAATAAACATCGGAAGGAGAGAGTGGCGCCATATAAACTATTTTATTCCCCAAAGTTTCGGAAAATTCAAAATTTCACCGTCCATGTCGCTTCTCGGTATCATATGGAATAAATAACTGAACAACCGTATACGTATACAAAGGATACTGAGAAAGTAACTTACGTTTCGGCCTAGCGTGGCCGTGGGTAGGTAGATACGTTTAGACACCAAGATGATGACTCTCATCATCTTGGTGTCTAAACGTTTCTACCTTCAGTACGCATCCTGATGGCGGTTTTACTTTGTTCACTGGGAACTCATGATAAGAGTAAGTGCGTTGCAATAGAAAATCCCGCCTAACGTTTCTCGTAACGTGTGATAAATGTTACACACTTAGATCTTGTCTGGGGATGAGACATGGCATGAAAGCTTGCCAATGTCAATTGAAAGCATGTCAATTGTGAGACAAAAAGGCAATCTATGTGATCAGGAAACACAAGTTTCTCCCATGTAACCAAGAAATTATTTGTAAGCATTGCCAATCAGAAAGATCATGACATCTGTTTTTTGCGACGCTGAGGGTGTGGTTCTGGTCGATTTCCTTAAACGTGGCTCAATAGTTAACTGGAATAGACATTGCGATACATTGAAAACACTTAGGCGGGCGATACAAAACAAGCGCCGGGTTTATTTTGTCATGATAACGCACGTCCACACACGGATAATCGTATCCAATAGCTCTTGGATGGATTTAGATGGGAGGTGTTTCATCACCCACAGCACCGTCCATATCTAGCGCCGAGTTATTACCACCGCGATCCAGCGATTAAGACGCGGCTTGCAACATAGCGCTTTGACAGTGACGCAGAATTGCATACTGGTATAAACTAGTGGGTAAAACGTAAGGTGGCAGATTTCTTCAAAGAGGGAATTGAAAAGCTTGCGTATCTCAATGATAAATGTCTCAACTTTAATGGCGAATTTGTAGAAAATAGTTCAAGAATATGATTTTCAATTGTATGCAATAAAACTTTGTCTTGTCGCTGGGTTTATATTTTATTTCAAAACGTAAGTTACTTTCGGAATACCCTCGCATAACTCATAGTTTTTTCCAAGTCATTTTGTAGTGAAGTGTGTTTGGAGGATGGCGTGAATAGGCCAGGAGTCTGCTGTTTGTTTTTAAATGCCATAGCTCGTAAATCCAAGATCGTACGTGACTTTCGTCTACGCTTAAAATGACTAATGGATAGCAGTATTAACTTGTGGAAACGGTCGGTTGAATCGCAAAATAAGCCTTCGCCAGCCAAAGTGTGAGCTTAATGAAGGCAATGTAGTTGCTTAACGCTAACGTATATTTTTCATACAAATATTTCGAAAACTGTTATTGTTAATTGAATGGTGATTAAATAACTATGGTGAGGAATTTTTGCACATTCCGCATTTGAATTTCATGGAATATTTAGGCGTAAGGCTTTCCTGAAGTAGCACAACTTGTTATCATGATATTTGGAGCTAATTTTCTCTAACTGTTTACTTCAGAGTGTATTCGCCATCATAAAACATACTCGATCGAGCAACGATAAAATGCTACGAAATTAAGGTAGTTTTCTAGGTTAGAGATTTTGTTTGCAAGAATGTTTAAAATGCATGCCAACCCACTCGAAATTAAATGGATTTTTGCGTGTTATTCAACGTTAACTTTCCATCAACTCCGGTTGCCCTCGATAGGAAAGTGTGAGCATTATTCCTCCACTTTTCGGTCGTTGCCTTCAAGGGTGTAGTATACAACACGCGACGATTGGGTTCAGGATTCTAAGATCCCTCCATTCAGATGCTCAAAAAATGTATGCGCCATGCCACGAAATTCGCCTCTAACGGCCGTAATTATTTTCTGAATAATGTCTCGCTGATATTTGGTAAATCAACTTCGAGTTTTCTCTTCAATAATGTTATTTAAGACCTTGATCTATGATACACATTGGATTACATTGATGTAATAATCATGAAGTGTAGTAATGAGAGTGGCATTACCATCTGACAACAGCCTCTTTAAAATTGAAAACTAATTGAGCGAAAAGGAGTATGTTGGCTCATAGGATATTTACCCATTTTCCTTCCTTGCTACCTTGTTAAAAATTGAATTCACTTTTTCTTATCTCATCCTATTAACGCTTACGTCAAAGAACCGTTTGGTGATTACGTTCACGATATTTCAGCGGTCCAATTCCTCTTTCGAAAACTTGTGGAAAATCTGTTGAATTAATAATGTGACAAAAATGACGAAGTATACACTGAATCTATGGCGAATAACCAATTTTAAGGAACAGAAATTATCTGGCTAACTCTCGTTTGAAGCCTGTGATTACGTTAGGTATTCCAGGAACGATTTAAAACTCTAAATGCTCAAACGTTTTAAAAGAATAGCAGTGAATGAAAACACCAAGAGGGAGTACAAGGACGAAATGAGGTGGTATAGCTCTCAATTATTACTAAAAATTAATCGAGATTGGAATTAATTTTTATTGTCTGTTCTTCATACTTCTCTGCATAGTCAATATCCAGAATTGTACATTTCTCCCAGGGTTTCTTAACCTTTCGAAGACCGTATAGAACTCAGCAGATTGCGTTGAAAACCGTTGCTCCACATATTGGATGACGTCATTCGTGTTGTCAAATCTCCGACCCCTCAATGGTTTCTTGAGTTCTGGAAATAAGAAAAAGTCACTTGGAGCGAGATCGAGAGAATAGGGCGGATGTGGCGATATTTCAAAACCTAACCGCTTTGATTGCCGGTCGCCGGCCGGCCGCCGTGTTTGCTTCTGAAAGTCAGTAATCGTGGAAAATGGCGTGCTTACACTTTTGACATATGCAGTTCTGTGGGAATAATTTTCCCTTACACTGCCGTAACTGAGATGTCTTATTCACGATCATTTGGATGGTTGCTCTTGTGTCTTATTGGGGTAAGTCCTCCACTTTCTTCACTGTGGCAGCATCGTCCGTGAGTGATGGTCTTCCACTTTCTTGATTGTCTGTGAGGGACATGCGATCTGCTTGAAAATTCATATTTCACCTCAAAACTGTACCATAAGACTAGCTATCATTTCCATAAACAGCCATCATTTCATCGTGGATTTGCCGGACACTGTAAACTTTTAAATGAAGGAACTTCTTCACACTGCGAGTCTTTCCATCTTCTCCATGCAGCGAGTTCGTTAAATCTACGGCTTCCCAAAACAAACAAGTCAAAGTAATAGCGGTAATAGATACAGCATTTTGTGTATAGAGATCGATTATTAATCCAAATATCTCGATTATATCTTGGCAATACGAGTTAATATCTTTGTAATTGTCGTACCTCAAAAATGATACGCTCACGTACCTGCAGCTGAAATAAAATGATATCACCAATACCATCAATGCGTACTCTTTTACGCTGGCCTTGATCTCACAGAAGTATACAGCATATTAATTAATAAATTTTTTAGCATATTAAATTAGTTTTATTTAAATAAAATTTCTTCATAGTCAAGGGCCCAATAAAACCAAGAAACCCTTTGCACCACTTAATCAAAACAGGCCACATTGCGACACAGGATAAAATGAGAATACTGAAACTCACGATTTATTCGATGCATACTTACGGTAGTCTTTTTCTTAAGAAAAGTTCATCAAAATAGTCCTAACCGGCGTGGTAGTCAAATAGGTAGAAATCGTTCTTCTACTCAATCGGAGGATCTCTGGTCCAAATCTCTGGTGAATCCTTTGAATTACCTCCTGTAAGATGATGTTATCATGTTAGATGTGTTAGGAATTATTTTATCTATGCCTCCACACTTGCCTTGAGTTACTAAGTGCGAGGTGTTTTCTACCCTCAATCATCAATTTCGTCCTTCGTTCTGATCATTGCAATATCTACATCAGTATTTCAATCCTAGGTTTACTGCAGCCCTTCCCCCTTCCATTCTACTATCTTTGAATGCAAGCAAAGCTGAATTTTCTCGGTAGAATGGTGGGTGCTCTAGGGTGGTTTCCCGTTGCCATCGCGGTACAGCGGCCGATACCATGAACTTCACTCTAGCCGATACCGTGAACTGTGGCAGCTGATGCCGGGCCGACCCACTCGGTCTGCGCCACCA
This sequence comes from Hetaerina americana, assembly GCF_022747635.1. Classification (NCBI taxonomy): domain Eukaryota; kingdom Metazoa; phylum Arthropoda; class Insecta; order Odonata; family Calopterygidae; genus Hetaerina; species Hetaerina americana. Next base: position 11,316,463 of record NW_027287205.1, read on the forward strand.
GTACCCAATGGTGAAACTGCTGCCTTTCACCATTAGTTCAGGGTAATTTTTAGTAGGAGCTCAGGAGTTGCGTGAATATGTTTTTTTTCTGATAATGTACCATAAACAAATATTTTTCTTGAGCTGAAAAATTTTCGCTGGTCACGGGATTCAAACCAGCGCTCCACAGGCAGACACGCTACAGGTAGACACCTCTGGTCTATTCCTACCCACTAATACCACTGAAATAATGTATGTTGAAAATAATCAACTTAATGGCTGGTGACTTGACACCCCCGACACACGCCTTGGTGGCCATGGCGATATGCAGGGCAAGATGAGGATCTTGTTGAACGTATCGTCGATACCTAATTTATTGTTTAAGAAATTGCTTTAATTGACAATGCCTCTCCCGTCACATCGTATATAATTTATGGATACCAGCCTACCTTTTATTTTAACCTCTTTTCGATGCTCTTTACAATCTCAAGAGATTCCATTTCTCGCAAAATTACGCTTGCGTGCGTACCCACCTTGCATCGTTTGTGTTTTTGCACCTATATCTTCGTTAATCCTTCTCTTTTAATTTAGTCTGCAGATTCAATTTGGCAAGTTCCAGCTTATTAAATGTTCCTCATCCTCCTCTGTTGTCAGTTTTGCATTTGCCTATGACCGATCGGAACATAGCCCTTCCTGTATTCGAGTGCCACGCAATTCCACTTTCAGCGTCGAGATTTGTATGCGTCCAGTAGTCGGATGAGTCTTTTGAAGTGACCACTTGCGTCTGCTTTGAGGCCCTCGTAAACTATTCCGAATAAATTAGCCGAAGTGCTTGTGCTGGCGTGGTGGTCGCATTAAGCGCGTATTCCCGAACGGGTGAACCCCAATAATGCTCCCGGTGTGGAGCCACCAGTGGCTGGCGCGACTGAAGCATCGTGGTTGCCCCTGGAGTGGGATTAATGCCCACGTAAACAGCCACAGGTAGTTGGGCGAGTATTTGTGTGTTTGTGGTTGCCTTGGATTATTTGTTGCCCATGAGAGATGGCGCCTGGCGCGATAACTGGAGGGTGGGGAATGTTCACATCTACGCAAACAGCTAATAACTACACTCATTACAGAATGTGAGGCGCAATGCTCTTAACATTTTATTTTCAGGATTTTTGATTTGTTCGGCATTAATGATAGGAAACGGAGTTCTTTTAATTGCAGCTAAGTCTTACGGGTTTTTGTCACATCTCTTTATGGATGTTAATGTATTTAATAAAGACCGCAATCGTCGGATTAATGGTAAAACGAAATACCAAAGGCCGTAAACTTGATTGGCACTGGGCTTGTTTGAGGGATTAGGTAAATACAAGGTAACAAGTTGGAGAAAAATTGTAAATCACAAACACGATCAACTTTTCCCTAACTTGTCAACTTGTTTTTATGTACCTATCCCCTTGAACAAACCCAGGGCCAATCAATTTCACGGTCTTGGCTATTTCGTTTATCCATTTTTTCCGGACGTAGGTGCGTTAATTTTATGTTTACCGTCGAAATAGTGTATGATAATAATTATTTTATTCTAATTAGCAATGTGTAATTATGTGTAATTATAAGTGCGCCTTACAAGAGTTCAAACGTAAAGTACTTAGCGAGTAATGAAAGATCTGGTGCTTTCCCGGCGTATGAGTTGGGTGTACTTAGCGAGTATTTGGACACTGACCCCAAAGCTTTCTGGTCATAAGTTAGGGTAGTGAAAGGGAGTAAACAAACCGTGGCTCGCTTCATGTACACCTACATCTATATATTACCCCGCCAGCCACCGCAAGGGCGTGTGGCGGGGGGTGTTAGGTCACTACCCGTAAATAGGAACAATACAACATGCAAAGCAACAACATGGAAAACTACACCCTCAGAAGCGCACTACTCATGCAAAAGTCCCTTCATCCAACACTCATGCAAACACATATGCCAATAAACCAACAAATAACTACACCCCAGGATGCACCACGAGAGCCATCCGACAACACGCAAGTTAGGACACAACAACCCAGAAGGCGAAACTCCACCACCACATGAACATGCAACACAATAAACTCTCCTCCCCAAGGAGACTGTGAAAGGTAGGGAATGCAACTCAACATTGCAGGTAGCGGGCGGGTCCCCCCCGGAGAGAGGGACGAAGGATTGAAGAGGAGGCTTAAAAACAGATGAACAAAACATTAATGAGGCCATTCGGATGGAATGGGTTTCCCAACAAAACACACGAGGTTAGTGAAAGAGCATGCAATTGAGTAGAACTAATTAATCCCTAGACGTTGAGGGTGGCAAGTGGAATTTTTGCTATCTATAACCCTGCAGTTGCTATCCGGTATTGTCCGTGGGAAGGAGTCCTTGAGTCAGCTAGTTCTGGCATCTCTTTCCCGAATTCCATAGACATGATCCAAGCGACCGAGCGAAATTCGGGGAAACAATCAACTTTGTAATAGTATAACTAACGATAAAGCTAAACACTTTATGTTACAATAAAAGAATAAAATAAAATAAAGTTATTGAATATATATATATATATAATTATATATATATATATACTACCTTGATCAAAAAGTTCCCGGAATAACCACCGTGTGGCGCTCCCATCGTTCCGATTTGAGTTCTGTTTTTTTTGTTAAATTGGTACATCTGTTGTTGATATTCCCTTTAAATCTTAGTGTCATAACTTGACATTTGCAAAAGTTACGTAGCCAAGAGTACATCTATCTCTGTATGTGTTGGCGATTTTTTACAATTGCAGAAATGGATTTAAATTTGCAACAACGAACTTGTATTAAATTTTGCGTAAAAAACGGATTTAGTGGCGCACGGACGTTGGAAATGTTGGAAAAGTGTTTCGGCAACGATTCTCTAAAAAAAACGGTCGTTTACCAGTGGCACGAGCGGTTCAGAAGTGGTCGTGAGTCAATCGAAGATGATGAACGCAGTGGCAGACCATCGACATCGAAAGTCGGTGAAAAAATTGATAAAGTAAAAGAAATGTTGGTCAATAACCGCAAATTAACCATCAGAGAAATAGCGGAGGACTTGAACATTGCCTATGGATCCGCCCAAGACATTGTGGTTAATGATTTGGGTTTCCGTCGTGTAGCAGCAAAGTTGGTGCCAAAAGACCTCAATTTCATGCAAAAAAGAGACCGTGTTGACGTCGCAAAAGACATGATTTGCGAGGCTGAATCCGAGCCCACATTCATCAAAAGGATCATTACTGGAGACGAGACGTGGGTTTATGAGTACGACACGCAATCCAGACATCAGGCAAGTGAATGGCGTTCACCAAATGAGCCGAGACCAAAAAAACCACGTCGTTTTCAGTCAAAAAAGAAGGCAATGCTGACGGTTTTCATTGATTACAACGGTGTAGTGCATCATGAATTTTTGCCAGAAGGCCAGACAGTAAACAAAGAGTATTATTTGGGCGTTATGAGACGTTTGCGTGAAGCAATTCGCCGAAAGAGACCAGAAATGTGGGCAGAAAACTCGTGGATTTTGCACCATGATAACGCACCGTCGCACAGTGCTATCATTATTCGTAATTTTTTGACGAAAAATGCAACAAATACCATCCAACAGCCACCGAATTCACCTGATTTGGCTCCCTGTGACTTCTTTCTGTTCAATCGAGTTAAAAAACCATTACGGGGAACGCGTTTTAGCAGCCGAGAGGAAGTAATGGAAAAATCGCAGGAAGCACTGATGGACATACCGAAAACCGAATATAAAAAATGTTTCGAGGATTGGATCAAGCGCTGGCATAAGTGTGTTGCAGTCGATGGGGATTACTTTTAAGGGGACAATATAGATTTAGATGAATAAACTTGTATTTTTAATTTTCTGAATAAATTCCGGGAAATTTTTGATCAAGGTAGTATATATATATATACAGGGTTCGTCCGGAAAATAAGTGTACTGATTTTTTCCCGCCGCTCCAGGCGCTCCCAGCACCGCTCTGACGGGCTGCGATTGGAGGGGGGTATGTTGGCAAGCGACGCTGAAAAAGGCAGTCGGCTCTGAGCTGTGGTGTAGTGAGGAGCTCTGTTAACGCGAACCTCCACGCTCGACCCACGTCACGGAACGCGATGCCGAAGTTTTTGGAGCAGCGTTATTCCATCAAATTTGCGGTAAAGCTTGGGAAATCGTCTACCGAAACTGTCGGTATGATTAACCAGGCTTACGGGGAGTCAGCCATGTCCAGAAATATGATCTTTCGGTGGCAAAAGATGTTCGTGGAGGGCAGAGAAGAGGTTGACGACGAACCACGGCCTGGACGCCCATCAACGACACTCACCGACGAAAATGTGCGAAAAGTTCGCGATGTACTGAACTCTGATCGTCGTCTTAGTGTTCGGATGATAGCAGAGCTGTGTAATGTGCCAAAAACAATAGTGCACGACCATCATCATCTGGCGGCTGCATCACGACAATGCGCCGTCTCACACCGCGCTTGTCGTGTCGGACTTCTTGGCCAAGCACGGCGTGGCAACGCTGCCTCACCCGCCCTACAGCCCGGACTTGGCACCACAGGACTTCTTTCTGTTCCCGAAGATAAAGAGGAGTTTGAAAGGAACGCGATACGGGACTTTGGACGCCGTCAAAGAGGCCGTGACGACGTGTCTTCGAGAGGTTCCCGATGATACCTTCGCGGGAGCGTTCCAGGAATGGGAACGCCGCTGGAACAAGTGTATCGACTCACAAGGGTCCTATTTTGAGGAATATTAGCTTAAGATATGTAAAAGTGTAATAAATTTTTTTTCCTGAGCTCAGTACACTTATTTTCCGGACGAACCCTGTATATATATATATATATATATATATATATACTTACTTATCACTACTCAAATATATCTAGGACTAGGCGGCTATTCTAGATGCGTCGCAAGGGGTTCTGCAGGTAGCGGCGGAACAGGTTCCGACGATGTCCGGAGCTCGGTGCGGCACGTCCTTTCATTCCAAGAGTCAGACGAAGAATGACATTAGTTGAAGTGATAACAATTGGTAGCAATTAATATCACTTTGGAACTATCTCGGAATGCTACACTATAATTTTTCTTATTTAAGACGAATATAATCATGCAGAATGATAGCAGTGTCTCAAATAGCTTCACCATGGGATTGTCGCACATAACTGTGGGAGGACTCCAAATGTTGGTGTTTGTTGGGTCATTATATTTTTAGGTCAAGATTGAGATCTTATTTTTGAATACAAATAAATATCGGAAGACATATCTGTATAAGAGCACAACGAGGCTAGGCTAGTGGAGGTTGAATGTTGCTTATGCATTTTGTTTTGCTAACCCCATTTATTCAACAAGACTATAGATCCTATAGCAACCATGTAATAAATGCAAGGATATAATTAAATAAGCAGTGACCGTTGTAGATTAAAAAAAAGCTAATACAACAATTAACCGTAAAATCCTTTCAAGATTGATTCGAATATTCAGTATCTTGAGGATACTATCCTCACAAAGATTGAACTTCTTTTTTTGAAAGTTAGATCGACTTCAACCTAGACAATGAATTCTCTAATTTGTTCTTTGAAATTCAAACGAATGATTTTATGTTTCATATTATATTTCAGCAAATTCATCCGAGCGAATTTTCCTTTCCAAAGTACCCAATTACGCGGTGGTAGGTTATGCAAGTTTCTTTCGCGTTCACTGGATGCGGAGAGAATTCGTTTAAAATATTCTCTTCGTTCCAAAGTACCCTAACATCCCGCTTTTGAAAATCGTCTTATCTTCCGGAGGGGCATTGCATTACGGATAGAAATTCATTTAGTGGAGTTGCGAGCCGTTTTATCTGTTATGTGCTCGTCCGGTTCAGTCAGGGATGGTTTCGCAATAAGTTCTCTTCTAAGCCGCTGAGATAACTTAATTCAAGTGTTCGTCGAAATGCGCCGTTCCTTCGAGAATTCCCGGCTACTTCAGTTTCGAATAACGCCGTGTCGTTATCTAATTGGATGGAGTTCACTGCTCTGTCGAATGACTTGTTTTTGCAAATATACGTTGGAATTACGCACAATACCTTCGTCTCATCCTGAAATCATTTACCGTGTGAAAATATCTGCATTTTACACATCTGATGACTGCATTTCACGACAAAAAAGATGCAACCCTACTTCACCTAGATGAAGCACTCAGCCGGGCATCGAGGGATTCACGTTCGAATCCCGATCAAGGCAAATGATTTTTACACTCTAAAAGTTTTGCATCAAAATGCATAATGGCGGATGACTCCGTTAAAAGTTACTGCTACGGCATCTCCCGCAGTTTCTCGGAATGTGTCGAAGGTGTTTTTATTTGACATATAAAATAGAGAGGAAAGAAAATTAAAAGTGAAACAAAATGCTTTTGTAGTGGAAAATGAAATGAATCAAGAAACCATTGACGCATTTTCACAGTAAAACGATTTTATTGATTTTGATGTGATATTTATATTCATAATACTTTAAAAGTGAACATGTGTACACGCACATACGTTTGTAGGTACTGCTGTGTGAACCTCAGTATACGCTTATTCTACGGGAGTGGCCGAGTGCAAGGCGTGTCAAAAGTGCTGCACTGGAGGTATTCTAATGAAGCTGTATTCCACAGTTTAATTCAAATTTTTCAAACACTACAAAAAATGAAAGATAAGTTCACTGGTAAAAGGCATATTTTCTTTTCATGTATTATCCTGAATCCGTAAAAACTCCACTTTCGGATGCCAAAACACCTTTAAAAGAACGTCCCAAAGAAATTAGTTATATGTTATAAAAGCTTGAGTGTGTACCCTTGTGTTCGAATGGCGGTGGCATCTTCGATGGCACTCCTCGCAGTGCCCACAATAGTACAGATGGTCTCAATTGGAAACCTCAGGGATTAAGGATAACTGGTCCCATTCAGTTTGGGTCGAATACAGTGGTTTTGTGAAATGGAACCATGGGTTATGAATTCTAATAACATTTTGGGCTGTCTTTTAATTTTGTAAGACTTATGAGGGAAAGAGTATGTGCGAATTGTGTACCCTTAAGGAAAGTGAAGGGTGGTTCATGAGGCGTTTTACATAACATTTATTATTACATTTTTTAGCAATTGTTTATGAATATGGAATGCCGAATGACTTAAACACCAAAGAAAACATCCTGGAAAAAGACTCACTGAGTAAGTTGCACTTGCTTTCTTCGCTTCGGGATTAGTTCAGAAGTTCTTAATCTGTGTCAGGTAATCTTAATCTGTGTAAGGTAAAAGCTGCAACATGTGAGGACTACAGGACGATAAGTTTGATATCCCACGCAGCTAAAGTTGTTCTTAGGATCATAAACAAAAGGATAGAGAGTAGGGCAAATGATTACTTAGGGGATGATCAGTTTGGGTTTAGGAAGGGGAGAGGTACGCGTGATGCCATTGCAGTAAAGAGATTATTAATCGAGAGGAATATAGAACACAACCTAACCAAACTAAATAATAAAATATAGAACACAACCAAAGAGGTAACTTTGCATGTTTCGTAGATTTCGAAAAAGCGTTTGATAGGGTGAATTCGGAAAAAATAATGAGTATATTGCAGAAAATAGGAATAGATTGGAGGGAAAGGAGGCTAATCTGCAACCTGTACATGTCTCAGACTGCTCAGGTACGGGTGAGAAACGGGGAGTCAGGATGGGCAGTGTTAGGAAGGGGTGTAAGGCAGGGTTGCCCATTATCACCGTTGCTTTTCAACCTGTATGCAGAGGAAATGATTAAAGAGGCATAAGAAGAACTGGAGGTAGGAATGAAAGTGGGCGGGGAATTCGTAAAATCAGTTAGGTTTGCTGATGACCAAGCTTTAGTTTGTCAGTCAGCCAAGGGGCTGCAAGCATTGCTGAGTGAATTGGAAATTCAGTGCGACAGGTATGGGATGAGAATCAATATTAATAAAACAAAGGTTATGCGATTTTCTAGAAAGAAAAAGGCCAAGCTAAATATTAAAATAGGAGGGCAAAAACTAGAGCAGGTAGAACAGTTTACGTATCTCGGTAGTGTTTTGGACCAACACGGTCAAAGTAGTAGGGACGTAAGGAGAAGAATTGCGCTAGGCAAAGAGGCTTTCACAAGGAGGAGGGAGTTGATGACGGGGACTCTGAGTAAGGATGTTAAGAAAAGACTCGTAAAAACTTTGATATGGAGCGTAGCTATGTACGGTGCGGAAACGTGGTCATTGAAGCAGGAGGATAGACGTAGATTGGAGGCTTTTGAAATGTGGGTGTGGAGAATAATGGAGAAGGTGAAATGGACAGAGAAGAAAACAAATGAGGAAGTACTTCAAAGATGATAGGGAGAAATGAAGAGGGACCTGATATAGAGTAGGATGATGGATTTTGTGTTTTGTTAGGAGTAATAAAATGTTTGTTTGGTAGTTGTGTCCATCCAAAAACCTACATTAACCGGTAGATTACCTTAAAAAAATCTGTGTCAAAACAGTTTAGAAATACTCATTTAATTTAGCTAAATGTTCTGTCTAAGATCTATGATCTCTTATTGTCATCAAAATAAAGAAAACTCTCTCAAGAGGCAGAATGTTTTTTCAGTACAAATACTTAATGGGAATATTCAGTACTTGAAGCGAAAAACGGTTTTGCCTAATAATTTGTTTTTTATCATAATGCTACTAAGACATAACGTATATCTAGTAACATTCAGGTCGAATGAGACTCCCTTTAGCAGGAATGATATCGCTTTGTTCCCAACTCAACCCATTTAAGATCATTTAACTTTTCGACTAGTCACATTCCTTGAATGGACGTTATGGGAGGCGGATGCGTCTTCATTCGTGTACTACACCCAAGTAGGCTGACGGATGTTCGGACAAAGGATAAATCTCGTTTAGGTAGTGAGTGAAAAAAATCTTGCATTTAACGCACAGTATACTTGCGTTTGACGCTAACTTGTTTACCATATTTACGTACTACACGAGTTGTAAAAGCAATCACCTTGTGGAATACGTACGCTTTAAACAGTGTGCGTAGGTTCAACCTAAGGTGGTGGTAAATGCCCTTGTGTCCGCGTTCGCCAGAAATGGAAGGTAAAGGGGGTAAACTGAGGTGGATTGTGGGTAATCGCCGCGAGCCCTTCCTCATCTCCCTCCTCGCCTCGTTCCTCACCGTTTGTGCGTGCGTGTTTGTGTGTTCGTTCGGTCTCCATGCACGCCCTGCTATAAACGGCGCCGCCTGAGGACGTGATCTTCGACCCTACCCCTTCCTTCCCTCCACCCTAACTATCTCACCCTTCCCTCTAAAATCCTCTTCCCTTTCAATTCCTTTAATATTCTTGGCGTCCGCGAATGAAAACACGACAAAAACTTATAATTGGAAACCCCCCGGGAAGAAAAATTAGCTACAACCTATTGTAATGTAATCAAAAACATTAGATGGTAAGCAAATATTAATGAGATGAACGTATCAGTTGGAATTATGGCGGTAGAAAATTATCTCTGTTATTCCATTAAAATACGTTTAGAGATTTGAGTGTTTCTCTAGAATTACTTCTTCCCGACCGCCTACTGTATCGGTAACTCCGAAATGGAATGTGTAGACTCAATTAAATACCTAGGCGCTACCCTCACTCACAACCTCTCCTGGGTGAGTCACATACGGGGAATATGTGAGCAAGCTAAAAAAAATTAGGAATTATTAGAAGAGCACTGGGTAAATGTGATGAAAATGTGAAAGAAATATGTTATATTTCGCTGGTCAGACCTTATTTAGAATATGCTGCTAGTATATGGGATCCTCAAGAAGTTGGATTGATTGCAGAATTTGATCGCGTGCAGCGTAGAGGAGCAATATTTTTAAAAAGTTTTTATTATAAACTTAGTAGCGTATCCAAATTATTAGAGAAGCTAGACTGGAAATCAGTCACAGAGCGAATGTTAAATTACAGATTAAACCACTTGCATAAACTGTAAGGACTCCTATTTAGCAGTGATGTTGTAAATGTATTATTGTCCCAATCGTACTACGGTAGGAGAGACAATGTCAATAAAATGTAACAGATTAAGTGTAGAACAGATAGATATAAGACTTAATTTTTTCTATGAACGATAAGGGAACAGAATAACATAATTCGATCGCTGTAGGGTCGTATTCGGGTCAATATTAGTCTGATGTGTATTCACTCCCTGCCTCACACCTAAGCGGTGGCTTACTGGATGCTAAAATATCAATATAAATTATGCGGAGGCAAAATACGTCCAACGATAGGTCTACCAAATACAGGGCTTTTAAATATCGATTTATTTCAGCTATGGAGATATTTAATGGTTTAATCTATTTTTAGGAGTATGCTCATCGTTGATTAAAGCTGTTCTTCACTGTGTTAGCGCCAAGGATAGTTTTCCGCTAGAATTACTGATATGCAATATCTATGTATTTAGCTCCAAATTAAAAAAACAAAATTCTGCTTATATTAATGTGATTTTCAATCAATAGAATCAGTTTGGATGCATTTCCTGATTAAAATTTCACTTTGCACGCGCGCTATATCATAATTCCAAGCATTTTTACTCGCATATTTAATTTGTAGCTTGGTTATCACAGCAATTTTAACAATTGTAATTTAAGGTACAACAACATATTGGAGCATTTGTTAATCATATTTATTTATTATGTGGAAGTCTCAAATCTCTATTTATATAAATTACAAGAAACTGCGTGAGATGCCGCGACAGTAACTTTTGACGTAGCCATCTGCTAATATGCATTCCAATGCAAAATTTTCCGAGTGCACAAATCATTCGCCTTGAGCGGTATCCCGGTTTTTTTATACTCTGAAAGTGTTGCATTGTCTCTACTTATATGCTTTCCCGTTTCCCTTTTCCCATGAGAGGGTTTTTTCGGACCAGTAAATAGAATTTAGGAGAATGATACTGGGTGCTCATAATATTACGCTCAACTACCAAGTCAAATATCAGGTAGCGTTTAGAAATGGGAGAGGAGTGTTTGCGGTTGTACCATTTCAGTGGTGCGACATTATTAAAAAGATGAATTGCAAGATGGCACATGGTTATTAAATATTTATTAATGACGGCCAAAGTTGCGACATCAAAGCCTAATCGTGAAATTTGACCTAATGATGAGACTTCGACGGCACAACCTGGGTCATCATTATTAAAGTTGATTGGCAAAAAAACCTGTTATTGTCTTCAAATTCATTATGAACAATTCCATTCCAAAGTTACGCCTGAAAAAACGTATTTGATTATTAGAAAGAAAAATAAAAACCGAACTATTTCACTGGGCGAACGACCAGCGTGAACACTTTGGATAATATCTGCTCTTCGATTGTACTCCGCACTTGGACGTAACATCTCGGCCATTTTGAGGTTATGACTGTTTACTAGATGCCCATATATTTCAAGAACGCCAACCTCCAGTGAAACTACAATATGGCGGGAAATTCTAATTGAAATTTGTCCAGAGATAACCGCCATACCCTGCATATCTCGAGGAGGCGTTTGACCGAATAGAATGGACAGAGTTGATGCAGGTAATGGGAAATGTACGTTGAAGTAGGATTTCCTAATTACTAAACCTTCGGGAATCGTATTTCCCGATAATTTACGAGAATTCCCAAAATAATCTTTTTTATAAAATTCTCGTTTATCATCTGTAATAATGACTGTAGCAGTAAATACTAATTACTGAAAAGCCGTAGATAAGGTGGTGCAACCGAGTACCTGGCCCCAGCGCAGTCTTTCAGAGGTTTCCAGACACTCCTATATGTAATAGGCCAGCGCAAAACTTGAGCAGATAATATGATAAATTATAAAAAATAAAAATATATAATCATGTTAATGTGAACCAACTAAGGAAATCTGAGGAAGTTCACCTGAAGATGACTTTTTAGTCAAATCCAGGATTGTGAAAATGAATATTTCTCTGTGTAAATACAAACTGTTTTCTGCTCTCAATGATCAAATGTGCTCGATTTACAAGGGCTAAAATTAGGTGTTCATTTTGTATCTGATTCTGGTGTTGCGCATAAATATCTAGTGGCATATATATACCGCTTTTTCAGATATTTTAGTACCCTGCAAGCCACCACCAATGTGTGTGGCAGGGGGTGAATACACACTAGACTAATTAGGACCGGAATATGACCCTATCTCTGGTTCACTCACGGATCGAAGGCTCAACTACAGATTAAATCTCTTGCATAAATTGGAAGGACGTCCCTCGGAAATGATGTCGAAAATATATTATTACCCAAATCGTAGTACGGTAGGAGAGATCAGGTCAATAAAATTAGAGATATTAGGTGTAGAAATGATGGATTCAAGATATCGTTTTTCCATGAACGATAGGGGATCAGAATAGTAGCGTCCGACCGCGATAGGGTTACATTTGGTCAAAATTAATCTGATATGTATTCACCCCATACCTCACACCCTAGCGGTGGCTTGCAGGGTGCTAAAATATCAAAATAAATCCTAAGTTAATGACGACAACGTTTTCAAATCTAGTTCCTTTAAGCTGCACGCGATCCAATTCGGTAATCATCCAACTTCGTTAGTATCACAAACCAGCAGCATATTTTTATGAGGCCTAACCAGCGAAAGATAATATTTCCCTTTGAAATTTTATTCAAATGTAATATTCTAATACAGTATAAAATTGTAGCTTTAGATAGCGATATATAGTCATGTATAAGTTTAAAGACATTTCAATTCATTCCTGGCCAGCTCTCTCGTGTTAGATGAGCCTCCGATTTTTGTTTATGGTTAACTTTCATTTCTAGGATGAAGAGTTTAGTTTATAATCAAACCCAAGATCTTGGAAAATTAATACATACACGACTAGGAACTGGGTGTGTGGACAGTCCTTCTTAGAAATAAATCTTAATTGGGTGGTATGCGTGTTTGAGTCCGGCCCTTCTTCCTCGTATCTTCCGATCCCTTCTTCGGGCAAAGTTTCCGAAAGTCATTCCCTAAAGATGTTGCCCCAAAGTTTTACCCTCCGTGGCTCTCGCGTAAGGCATTATTGCATTGCGATTGCGACGATGCCGCTCGCAAAATGAGCACAAAAAAGTCTCGTCTCCGTCGCAAGAGTTCACGCATTTCGAGATAAGGGCTAAGTCAGTCGTCCTCTCTCGTTTGATCAGACCGAGGGGTTTTTACTGGCATGCAAGGAATAATAAAAACGCTAGAAGGTATACGCTCCAAGCAATTATGCAAATGCTTCATTTTTACAATCATGCCGGTAGATCCTCCATTAAAGTTGGAAAGTTATGAGCAGGGACGGTAAGGGAGAGAAAGGAAGAAGAAAACGAATTCATTGAATTACATCAGGGCGAAGGGCCCTTCAGGATAAGGGAATTTGAAAAAAGCATTCTCAGGTCGCCGTCCATCAACGATGTATGATGGAACGCATAAAAAGCCATAAGATATACGAACGTACATATTTGGTTGAATAGTTATTTCAGTAGTAAGTTATACAATCATTAAAATTAGTTTTCTATTCATTTATGGAGGATTTTGAACGTCACTTACGTACGTACATACACTTAAAGCGGCATGTTGTTGGAGGCCATCTTCAGCCAGTTGGCCTTATTGAATTCTGTACTATAGTTCATACTTGAGTTCTATTCCTGACTTCTACCGGGCTTCATATCGTCTAAAACTTCTTTTCTTACTTCTTATAACTTTCTCTTTTATTCCCTTCCCCTATTGTCCTTCCATCATGAACAACAGTGTGCAATCAATATCTCCTCCATCTAACTACTGTATCGTTTACGGGTATCATATGTCATATACCTCTCTTCTGCAATACATACACGAGTGCTGTCTGAAAAGTTTCCGACCTAACAAAGATGCGAGACATTTTTTCTGAAATTTTCTGAAATGTTCCGAAATTTTCTTATGTCGGAAACTTTTCAGACCACCCTCGTAGTCTCAAATTATTTCGCGGTCTTTACATTTTAATTTAAATTTGCAGTTGGATGTTGAATTTTATAATTACAAAGTATTATAGTTACAGTTTTGTCAGTAGAGATAAAATGTTAACGGCTCTTGACACAATAACAGGGTTGAAGAGATCAAACAAGTTATTTTGGTCTTCTTCATAGGAAAATTGGAATGATGGAGCATAAAAATGGACATTTTAGCGTCTTTTATTTTTGGGAGAGACTGGAATGGGAACGTGGGGTCCATGAACGCTCCTCCGGGGCGAATTTCTTCATTCGCTGCATGTTTGATTCATGGCTGCGGGTGTCCAATAATCTCCCTTCGAGGACGGAACGGTAAGGGATAAAAAAAGGGGCTTCCGGGCTCGGGTTTGCGGGAGAATCGACTGTGGATAGGAGGAGGGGGCGGAGGGGGGAGTGGCAGGGGAAGGGGAGACGAGGTGGTGGGAAAGAACCCGTCCGATCGGGGAGGTATTAGGTACAGTTAAATAACGGAGTTCCCGCAACTGTTTACTCATACCTTATCTCATTCGATTGCTGAGAGCAACTCTGTTTGCAGAAAACAGTCTTTGTGATATTTTTATCGAAGACAGCAACATAAGAAATCGGTTATGAATTATTTTTAAAGTGCTCTCGGGTGACGACACAACATAATGAAATACGAATTTGACTTATAATCGAGAACAAGTAAAAAATAACTCAAAAGAGCATGAATGTGAACACATCGAGGGCAGTATTATCCCTTTCAACTGTCACACAGCCAACTTCACTTGTAAAATTTTTTTTCTACCGAAAAAGCCGACTTGTCCGTAAAAACTTACATTCCGCATTAGATATTTCGCAAATATAGCATTCATTTTTCATTTGAGTTTTTTTTGGTTTTATGTGCACACTGTATTTTGGCAAGTTTAAATTTTCGTATAAACTTTGCAAACACATATTTGCTCGTTTGTTTAGCTATTTTTATTATTTTTTCCATTCATGCTTATTAAAGGAGGGAGGAGATACTGCAAATAAGATTTTGCACACTTCACACCACACTCCTCACCACGCAGTACGGCTCGGCTTATCTAGGATCTGTTTTATTTTTAATGCATAATATAATGAGTAAACAATCAGAATACAAAATCCACACCCAATGGATTAATATTGACGCTGAAATGGAAAAATTACTCTCAAAAGTCCATCAAAAGCTGTCTTATGTTTCATCTTCATATTAGCATCGGTCGATTTAACTTGTTGAGGTTTCTCAGAAGTCGCATTCAACTGGTCAAATGGGAAAGTCTACCTGTTATGAGTCAAATTCAAAGAAAAGTGAGATACGCCACGACTTTTTTCAACCGAGTCATCCATGTGCACTGAATTTGCGCTGGAATTTCACGTTTTGAAAAATACGCATTTCCCCTTGACCGGGATTTGATTCGGGATTCTTTGATGTCCCACCGAGTACTTGAAACAGTGGAGCTACCAAGGCGTCCTTTTACACTTTTGTATGTCAGAGCAGAGATGTACTGCCCGTACCCATTCACAGGCGATATCATATCAAACCCTAAACACCACGACAATACGGTTGCAATTTTTCCGGAGGCTGCTAGCCGCGTCGAAAATCTCCAGATAATCACGTGACATTGCTTCTAGTTGTTCCATTTTTGTGGCAAAAAGTATAAATAAAAAAACTTAAATGTGTTCGGGACGATTTTCGCAGACTCAGTGTGCATAAAAATTGAGCGTAGAACTTCATAAAAAAGAGAATCAATAAATATTGACATTTTTTCCAACGAGCGTTCCTAGAGATTAAATTGGCAAAGGTTTAGCAAATATTTTTTAGCATATGAAGGAAACCATATTTTGTTGAATACTTTCTACAGAAAAAACTCATAAATCATAGGAATGTTTATGGGAAGTATTTAAATTTTTCGGTTTTCAAATATCGAAAATTAAAGTCATATATCACGCCCAAGGGGGTAGGGTCTCAGCAATGATTTATATCATGTTGTCACGAGAATTTCAGGTAGACCTTTAGTCCAAACCAGTTTTTATTTTATTAAATTAACCGATTTCCAAGAGATATCCTTTGTATCACTAACTGAACATTATGAGAGCTATAACAACTGACAAATATTATGCCCTCCTAATGGGTAAAAGCGTAAAACTTGGATATTATTTTGCCGAATAAGGCGCTCTAACTGATATCGCGATTAGAAAAAGTGTAACTGAATCTGAAAAAATGAGAAATATTATCCCCTTGTGCGTTTTAGCTAGGTGTTACCCTATAAGTAACCCTTTCTTAAGCAATCTTTCTGGAGATAGTGAAAATATACGGTAGGCGACTTGCTTTCTTCCCTGTAGTACACCAAAGGCATATTATAAGTGACAGTTAATGTGTCGTAGCCCTATATTATTTTCGAATTTCCTGGCAACATCATTTATTCCTCAGTTGTCTTAAGATAGTTATTAAAGAAGTATTTTATCACCTGAAAGGCGCTGTATAAGAGGATTCATCATATTACTCAAAGCAAAATGGTTGTTCACGTCACGGTATATTTTTGTCCCAATGTATGTCTTCCAAGCCAAACAACATTACAATATTGTTTACTTTTTCCTTCGCATCACACTGTGAAACCAGATACCCTTATAACCTTAAAATTTTCTTTCCTTTCTGATTTCTAAGTCGTAAAAATTTATGTCTGAATGTCCTTTTATGTCATATTTAAAAAAATTATGCTCCATAATTATGAGTTCGTCTTGTACAAGAAAAACGTCTATTTTATAGATTCCTAATATTTTCAAGTTATGATTGGTATATATTAAACAAAAATAGTGATATATGTTAAACAATCCGGAGGGTAAGTCAGCTAGAGAAAAAAGCAGATAGAAAATGGAGTGATTTTGAATTAAAACTAGTTAATAGAAAAAAACATAAATACTAAAAAATGAATAAAATTGGCGAAGGCTTAGACCGGAAGTATGACATTGTTTAAATTGAAATTTAATTATCTATTGGAAGACGAACGAAATGCCAAGTATTGAAGTTGAAGAGAGTAGTTGGTTGGGTGAATTATTGGGAAAGAAGGCTAAGTGCGTAAGAGTAGTGCTTGCAAGGCGTAAGTGAGAGAAAGAGCGGAATAAGGGGGGAGAGAAAAAGAAGTAGGAGGAATTGACTGGAAAGGGGGTGTTGGCGGAGGACATGTCGCACGAAACTTGATATTTTAGATTGATATTAGATATTTTAGTACACCGAAAACCACAGCTTGGGTGTGTGGCAGGGGGTGAATATACACCAGACTAATTTTGATCCGAATATGACCCTACCGCGGTCGGACATTGTTATTCTAATCCCTCATCGTTCGTAGAAAAAAATGAGATCCCACACTCAATCTCTCTAATTTTATAGACCTGATCTCTCGCACCGTAGTACGATGGGGATAATAATACATTTTCAACATCACTGCTAAATAGACGTCTTTATAATCAATGCAAGAGATTTAATCTGTAGTTTAATCTTCGCTCCGTTAGTGATTCCCAACTTAGATCCTCTAATGACTTTCATACGCTACTCAGTTTGTGATAGCTCCTCTACGCTGCACGCGATCCAATTTGGCAATCAATCCAACTTCGGTCATCAATTTTTATTAGTTGTGGTGTACTGGCTTTGGATAGGTTTTGGTTGGGCCGTGGCACTATATACTAACGCACACCTAATCCATGACTAAAATTTTACAAATTATTACTTAATATGGTACAAAGTGAAGATAAATTTAGCAATTGATATTATTCAATTGAAAACATGGAGTAATTCAGTTAATTGGTTAATATCACAAATAAATAATTTCCATCCTAACAACTAAAGTAGAAATTTGCGTAAATTGATTTAAAGTTATATGTTTTCTTTTATTTCTCTTAACTATTCAAATTGGAATTCCCGATTTTTTAGTTTTCAATATCTGCAATTTCAATAATTAGCCAATACGCGGTTACCACCATGTTACTGGTGAAATCCGAACTAATTTATGCCCCTTTGACACCACTTGTATTCTGTAAATATGTGCTAAACAGAAGTTATTTTATTTTATCATTAGTAATTCCTTAAAGCCTATATATATATCCATATCACAAGGAGTCTTAACATTGTTATGCCCTCTATAAATGTGCAACGGAAATCTACGAGAGTCAAAA
This sequence comes from Hetaerina americana, assembly GCF_022747635.1. Taxonomy (NCBI): domain Eukaryota; kingdom Metazoa; phylum Arthropoda; class Insecta; order Odonata; family Calopterygidae; genus Hetaerina; species Hetaerina americana. The sequence goes on from NW_027287205.1 coordinate 11,334,579, forward strand.
GCAAAGAATTGTACTCGTGGTTGGCGAAGTCTCTCAGTGTAGATCATTACCGTGTGCTGCAATGTTACAGATGCCATAGAGATAGCGGTTGTGTTTTGACGAAGCGACCTCAATTGGGATTGAAATGAAATGAAATGATTTACTTTGTTATTCCACACACCTTTAAAAGTGTGTGGAATTACAAAGTAAATTATTTCATTTAATTTCAATATGTTATGTAAATTCCATAAAGTTACGCCTGAGACAACAAATTCCTTTGGGATCTTTGATTTGCTCCCGCTTACGTAAACATGAAATAAGAAAAATACTAACGGACAGTCAATAAACGATGAATCTTTTATCTACGGGAAGTGCCTGTCGCCGAGGACACATGGGATGACAAATAAAATAAGAAAAAGTTGCACTTGCTTCACAGCCAAATGCATCGATGCCGGAAGACAAAACTTTGGCGGCGACAAATCAATAGGATTTCGCGCACGGACATGGGATTGGGACATGGGTGGCCTAGTGCGGTGTTAGACGACTGACTAGAAGGATAGGGTCCTGTGTGTGTGTGTCTGTTTCTTTCTGTGCCTGTGTAATCCTTCGGATGCTCGAAATCTTCCTGGGAAATCGCAGGTGGCGTAGAGAGGGGAACTGGTCCACTTTCCTCGTCACGTGAATTTCAGATGTCAAAGGCCTTAGTATTAGGTGAGCTTCAACCTCACCATTGACAGGGTTGTGTTACTGTTCGAAGGAAGGATTAGTGTGACCAGAAAACATATGTACATGTCTGCTCAGTTACGGTAACCACACTCTCGTGGTTGGTCCTCTCACTCTTCACCCCTTCGATAGCCGGTATCAATATTCTGCCGAAGCAACACCAGATTTGTAATCTTTGAAATTGTCGAAGGTGATTTCAGTCCGCCGTTGAATGATCGAAATGATCATTATGTTGATCTAAAGTTGGGAAAAGGTGATAATCACTTCAATACTAAAACATATCTCTCCCTTCTAAAGATATTCTCCGCCCCTTTTTCGTGGACTTTGTCCCTATTACTGTGTCCTACGATGAATGTAGTGTCGTTCCTCACGGTACACACGATCGGCAACTATTTCAATTCAGCAGCTTAGAGCTGATTTAGTTCTGGCGGTCAAATAGAGATCAGTGAAGAGTGAAAGGTACTGTATCTGAGAACACTGGCATTCAAAGATGTTTATCGATCTCCGTGTACACATTAAAATAACAGGCAAACGTTAATTAATAGGAAATTGGTGGCCGGAGTAAAATAGCCAAAAAAGACTCGAATGGCATATTTGCATAACAAAAGACCAGATGAACGATATACGAGACATGTAGCTCAAAAATCACGTTGCATTAACTGAAATCCACATTGGATCGTATTAATACGCCATAGTAGTTCATGTATGACCTCCAACCCAAGTAGTTGTGCTGATGGTAATTAACGCCAACCGTGAGTTTGTTTGTGCGAAATAGGTCACGGCACTCATGTTAAATTAAGGAATCCAGTGACTCCGGCTTCCTTATTCATGGCATTTTGTGGGAGTGCGTGTGTGTTCGTATGTCTATCAAGCCGTCTCGGGGCACAATCATTTATTTACAGCCCATCTCCGACATGCATTCCCCGCAGGTACGATTCTCGAATCGTTTCGGGAAACTCTCCCGTCTCATCGGCAAACCGTACGTGGGCTTGGGCGGCCCCTTTCTCCCTCCGCCCAATTGGTTGCCAGGCGCGACGTCGCCATGCATCGCCATGGGGACACGATCCTTGCTGCTGCGCGCCTCCGTCGCGACGCGGGAAACCATAAGCGCCCGAATGAGAAGTCGCTCTTCATCTGTGGCTCGGGCTGGACGGCAGGAGAGCCTCCCGGAACGGCAATCATCCAACCCCCGGCTGTCTCCGCAAGGCCCGGCAACCTTCTGGCCCACGGAAGCGGTTCAGACACCGGCGAGCGGGCGGCCGGTGCCCGCCTGCATTGCCCATGGTCTTCTTTGCATAAATTCGTCTTTGTGTTTTTTTTGGAATAAATTGAACAAATGGAGTCGATCGCAATCAAATTGCACAAACGCGCTGTACTCAAGGCCATGTCATCCAGATAAAAGATATCCAAATTAACTATGGAGACACGATTATTAATGTGGTTGTTAAATTTCTTAATTTTTCCGCTTAATAATTGTGATCCGAACGAAAGTTAATGGATTTGAATGCAAGCCTTGATAAGTATGCTCTTCATGAATCACTGCGTAGTGCTGAGAATTAAAAATGATAAAATTTAACCTACAGGGTTCGTCCGGAAAATAAGTGTACTGATTTTTTCCAGCCGCTCCAGGCGCGCCCAGCACCGCTCTGACGGGCTGCGATTGGAGGGGGGTATGTTGGCAAGCGACGCTGAAAAAGGCAGTCGGCTCTGAGCTGTGGTGTAGTGAGGAGCTCTGTTAACGCGAACCTCCACGCTCGACCCACGTCACGGAACGCGATGCCGAAGTTTTTGGAGCAGCGTTATTCCATCAAATTTGCGGTAAAGCTTGGGAAATCGTCTACCGAAACTGTCAGTATGATTAACCAGGCTTACGGGGAGTCAGCCATGTCCAGAAACATTATCTTTCGGTGGCACAAGATGTTCGTGGAGGGCAGAGAAGAGGTCGACGACGAACCACGGCCTGGACGCCCATCAACGACATTCACCGACGAAAATGTGCGAAAAGTTCGCGATGTACTGAACTCTGATCGTCGTCTTAGTGTTCGGATGATAGCAGAGCAGTGTAATGTGCCAAAAACAATAGTGCACGAGATTATTAGGCACCAATTACAGATGCGAAAAATTTGTGCAAAGTTGGTGCCGAAAGTGCTCAGTGATGATCAAAGACTCAATCGTTTGGAAATCGCGACACAACTTGCGGATCACTGCAAAAATGATCCACATTTTTTAGAGAACGTTGTTTCGGGTGACGAGACGTGGACCTTTGAGTACGACCCGGAGTCGAAGAGACAAAGTGCGGAGCGGCACACCCCATCATCACCCCGTCAAAAGAAAGCTCGCATGAGCAAATCTCGGATCAAGGCGATGCTCATTGTCTTTTTTGACAAAAGGGGAGTCGTCCACTACGAATTAGTACCTGAACGACAAACTGTAAATGCTGCATTTTACGTCCAAGTGCTCGACAGGCTTCGAAAACGAGTCGCCCGCGTCCGGCCAGCGATCAAAAACATCTGGCGGCTGCATCACGACAATGCGCCGTCTCACACCGCGCTTGTCGTGTCGGACTTCTTGGCCAAGCACGGCGTGGCAACGCTGCCGCACCCGCCCTACAGCCCGGACTTAGCACCACCGGACTTCTTTCTGTTCCCGAAGATAAAGAGGAGTTTGAAAGGAACGCGATACGGGACTTTGGACGCCGTCAAAGAGGCCGTGACGACGTGTCTTCGAGAGGTTCCCGATGATGCCTTCGCGGGAGCGTTCCAGGAATGGGAACGCCGCTGGAACAAGTGTATCGACTCACAAGGGTCCTATTTTGAGGAATATTAGCTTAAGATATGTAAAAGTGTAATAAATTTTTTTCCTGGGCTCAGTACACTTATTTTCCGGACGAACCCTGTACGTAAAAATGAATAGGTGGAGGGAATTTAAAAAAGTATAGTTATATAAATCATGTAGATAGCTCATAAACACTATTTCAAAGCGTAACGAATATGGTAGAACTGTAAACCGGAAAATATTTATTTCATTAATTTCTCGGTTCATTTATTTATTAACCAATATTTGTGCAAAATAGTTTAGGCATATTTTGCTGGATAGTAGGCTGGTGTGGAGAATCATCTCTTACCTTTGGAAATGATTTCAAAGATCACTCAGGTCAAATGCCAATTCTTCAGGCTTTGATCTGATATTTACAAACATTGTAAATATCCCAAAATATTTATTTTGCAGCCATGCGTTATGCTATGCCTCTGTGATCGAATTTATTACTTTGATCGAATTCATTATCTTGGGAAAAATTCACGATTTTTTTTACTTTAAGTAACTTTCAAAATGATCTCCTTCAGTGGGTGCCATATGTTTTCCCCAAATTTTATTGCATATCTCTTTAATGACAGTCGGCCATTTACTGTAGTTATTCTTTCTCTGTTATTGTTTTATTCCCTTATTTGCGATTACAAAAATCATGGCCTCATCAAACGAATAAACTCCAGTAATTTTCATGCCCTGGATACATATCACTAAAATGAGGAACTTGTTCTCCAGGATATTGATGCATCATCGTTAAACGGAAGCGGCGAGTAAGGTAGCGGATAGGATACTCGACCACTGTAGGCCTTTTTTAGGATAGAGGGCAGGTCACTTAGTGGGTCAATAACATCTGGGGATAGCGCGTATAATATTATTAATAAAAATATAAAAGTCATTGACAACACTGGCATTGATTTAGAAAGACATGTGACACGCACTTCCCCACAAAGGCGTCCTAAATTACAGTCAGGCACAAATAAGGACGTTATTCAACATCAAAATAATTTAACTATACTTGTTATAAATTGCAGAAGCCTCAAGAACAAATCAGCAGATCTAGAACACATAATCCAAACTCATTCCGCTGATATAGTATTAGGCACAGAGAGTTGGCTGTGCAATGATATTAATGACCAAGAAATTTTCCCAATAGATTTCAAAGTTTACCGACACGATAGAGATACAAGACCCGGAGGAGGGGTTTTCGTGGCAGTTAAAAGTCATTTTGAAAGCAGGCAAGTTTCATTTGAAAATAATAACATAGAAAGTGTTTGGTGCACCTTACTACGGACCAATCAACCCAACATAAATTTATGCTCTTTCTACAGACCTCCAGACTCAGATTTGAAAACACTTCACACCCTCAACGATCAAATTCACAAGTTTACACGTAAATATAATAACAGCATAAACATAATTGGTGGCGACTTTAACCTCCCAGGTATAGATTGGGACAGCAATATCGTTAAATCTGGGACCCGCGATCGCGAATCTTGCAATTCCATGATAAAATTGGTTCAAAGAAACTCCCTTCATCAAGCAGTACGCATGCCCACCCGTGGAAAAAACATATTGGATCTATTTCTTACAAACACGCCGGAACGTATTATTAGTGTATCAACTGATGAGGGCTTGAGTGACCATAAAGCAATTAATGTCCATTTGGACATAGCAATAAAAAAGATTGTTAAACCAAAAATAAAAATTTATAATTACCATAAAGCAGACTTTGAATCTTTTGCCAATCAATTAAACTCTTCACTACCCGAGTTCAAAACCCGCTTAAGTCATGTCAACGTGGAAGAAACTTGGACAGAATTTGTCAATATCATGCAAAAAGGAATCGTAGATTTCATACCTATAAAATACGTTAAAGCAAATCGCGACCCCAGGTGGTACAATAAAGACGTTAGAAAAGCCCTTCGAAAGCAGAGAATGCTACACTCTAGGGTAAAGAGGGCAGGCGTGAACACATCATCTCCTGAGAATACACAATTATGGGACACATATAGATCCTCTAAAATTGAAACCAAAAAACAATTACGTAGCGCCTTACTGGAATTTAAACGCAAAGTACTTTGCGAGCACTTGGACACTGACCCCAAAGCTTTCTGGTCATATGTTAGGGAAGTAAATGGGAGTAAACAAACCGTGGCTTGCTTAAGGGATTGTAGCAATGTAATTCATACAGACAGCGAGGTTAAAGCTAACATCTTAAATTCATTCTTCCAAAGCGTTTTCTCGAATGATGTTGCCACCGCATATCTCCAAGAAACAATACACACTCCACCCATGGAAAAAATAACAGTGTACCAACAAGGAATTCTAAAATTACTTAATGAGATTAAACCCAACAAATCCCCGGGTCCCGAAAATATACCAGCTAGGGTGATAAAACATTTAGCTCCAAACATTGCCCCGTACCTTGAATTTATATTTAACAAATCCCTCACAGAGTGCAAAGTACCTAAGATTTGGAAAGCCGCGCAAATAACGCCTATTTTTAAAAGTGGTGACAGGGAGGATCCCAGTAATTACAGACCTATATCTCTCACTTCTATCTGTTGTAAAATCTTAGAGCACATAATTGTCAGTTCAATAATGAGACACCTTGACAATATTAACTTTTTAAGTGACAATCAACACGGATTCAGGAAAACCCGCTCCTGCGAAACCCAATTAGGATTATTTACACATGATTTACTTGTATCTGGTGAGAGAGGTAGGCAAGTGGATGCCATCTTCTTAGATTTTCAAAAGGCATTTGATAAAGTCCCACATGGTAAACTCATTCATAAATTAAAGGTCGCGGGTATAAACAAGGGCGCCATAAGTTGGGTTAAAGATTTTCTTTCAGAGCGGGAACAGAGGGTAGTCCTAGATGGCGCTAGTTCCGACAGCGTTCGAGTCACGTCGGGGGTACCTCAGGGAAGTGTGATCGGGCCATTGCTTTTCTTGATTTTTGTTAACGATTTGAACCGCGAAGTGAAAAGTAAAATTAGGATGTTCGCGGATGACACGGTGATCTATCGGGAGATATCTGGGGATGAGGATCGTTTTATTCTAGCGCAGGATTTAGATTGCATTACTAAATGGTGTTCTAACTGGGGATTGACTCTAAATTATAATAAATGTTCAGTGGTAAATTTCTTTAAAAGATCAACGGGATTTGCTTACAAATTAGCTGGAGGTGACCTGGCAGTAGTTGATACGGTAAAATACCTAGGTGTCACATTCTCAAAAGACTTAACTTGGGGGACTCACATACGTAAAGTCTGCGGTCAAGCATATAAAAGATTGGGATTCATTAGACGCATTGTCGGCAAAAGTGACTCGAAGGTCAAGGAACGTTGTTACCACGCTCTTGTAAGGCCTCATTTAGAATACGCATGCAGCGTGTGGGATCCGAGTGAAAAAGGCCTCATTCGGGAAGTTGAGAAGGTTCAACGCCGGGCAGCCCGTTTTGTAAAAAATTCCTACGATAAAACGCAAAGCGTCACCGAAATGCTCATGGATTTGGGGTGGGAATCATTGGCTGAGAGACGATTCAATGCAAGATTGAAATTATTAAATAAATTTAGATCCGCATGTTTCAGCACCGAGGTCTCGCAAATTATTCGTACTCCTACATACATTGGTCGCTTGGATCATGCATATAAAATTCGGGAAATAGATGCCAGAACTAGCCGACTCAAGGACTCCTTCTTCCCACGGACAATACGGGATAGCAACTGCAGGGTTATAGATAGCAAAAATTCCACTTGCCACCCTCAGCGTCTAAAAAATAATTAGTTGTATTTAAATGCATGCTCTTCCACTAACCTTATGTGTTTTGTTATATTAACACATTCTTCCCGAATGACCTCATTCATGTTCTGTTCATCTGTTTTTAAGTTTCCCTTTCAATCCCTCGTCCCTCTCCGCGGGGGGAAATTCCTGCTACCTGCTACGTTGGGTCGCATTCCCTGCCTTTTAAAGACTCTTTGGGGGCAGAGTGTTTCGTGGTGCTTTTTCATGTGGTGTTTCAATTTCTTGCTTGTTGTGTCCTGGCTTTCGTGTTGTAGGATGGCTTTCGTGCCGCATCATGGGGTGCAGTTTTTTAGTTGTTTTGCGGTATATGTGTTTGCATGAGTATTGGATGAAGGGATTTTTGCATGAGTGTGTGCGCTGCTGTGGGTGTAATTTTCCGTGTTGTTTTTTTTGCATGTGGTATTTTTCTTTTTTACGGTTGGTGACCTAACACCCCCCGCCACACGCCCTTGCGGCGGCTTGCGGGGTATTATGTAGATGTAGATGTAGATGAAACAGTTCAAGTTCTCTTTATTTCTTCTCACGACGCTACTCGCATGTTTTATCCTGATTGCAGGCAGTTTTTCACTACGTGTATTTTGACTTAAACATTCGTTAATAAGATTGGTAAATAGAGGTCTTTATTTTGGCGAAATTGTTAAAATACGTACTTCGTCAAACTTCCGCTGATGTAATTAAGACCAAGGAAATTTGAATCAGGACGTCATTTGTTAAGTACATTTAATCTGGAATAGGGGAGCACTTGAAAACCTTCTCACTGTGAGTCCAACATTCTTAGCCTTATCAGGTTATGCCGCATTTCATAAATTTTCGCAATGTTTAAAATAAAGTTAAATTGTTTGCAAACAAATAAAATCTTCTCGTTTGCATTCACCACCCACATGCACTTAAGATCCTCTAAATGCTTTTATGCAGAGAAAAGAATTCCATTTTTGATAGCGTCCCTTATGAAATTGCACTCTCATTACATTACACGGTCGAGTGTTCCACATTCCTCGGACGCTCGTAAACGCGAGAGCAAAAATTTTCGTCCGAACTCCTCGGTGGCTGGAGTATTCAAGCCTGAAGAACTTCTTCAAGAAAAAATACCTCCTAATTTGATCTCAGCAGGAAATAATAAAGGAAAATAAAAATGTGTTAGCCTCTTAGTGTCTTTTGACTCGTAAAAATATGACTTTGAGTTTATGGAGACAATGATGAGAAATAGTGCAGAATACTTACCGAATTGAAGAATGAAACATGCGGGAGGTCATAAAATTGATAATAATTTTTACATTAAATTGGCTATTTAGCGTATAGATAAATCTAAATATACCTAATATTCCTTGTACTACGGTAAAAATAAACTGTGCCAAGAAAGACAGCTTGAAACCAGAATATGGGATGATAGAAACTAAAATCTAGCTTGAGAATAGTTAAATTCCAAGGAACTGCGGGAGATGCCGCAAGAGTAACTTTTAACGGAGTCATTCGCTAATATGCATTTCAATGCAACAATTCTAGAGTGTTAAAATCATTCGCCTCGACCGGGATTCGAACCCAGATCCCTCGATGTCCGGCCGAGTGGTAAGAGGAAGCCTTGGTAGCTTAACTGGCTAAAGCACTCGGCCGGACATCGAGGGATCCGGGTTCGAATCCCGGTCGAGGCGAATGATTTTTACACTCTGAAATTGTTGCTGTATAGTTAAAGGTATATGCGCTCCGTAATGAACGGAATGAGCTCAGCTGGAGAAATTCAACGGATATCAAGAGCAGACGAAAATGAGCTAAGAAAGGGTAAATAATAGAGAAATAAAAAGACTTTGTTTTCGATTGAGAAGGTATACCGAGGCGAGAAGAACCGTGTCGATCAGGGAGGTAGATCATAGGAAAATCAGACCTAAAAACAAACAGCAGAATTCGAAAATGTTTGTGGATGGCTAAAAGTATATTTGGAAGATAAAATTTTGCGGCAAGGAAATTTTGTGCAGAAATATTGTGAATAGTGACAGATGATATAGTGCAGAGAGTGAACGGTGATAGTAAAAAGAAGAAGAAGATGGCTCTCGTTGACAGGTACACACCATGTTGACATGGCAACATAATGTGGGCCCTTCCAATCTACGGCGTAGACCAAAGAGCAAACACGCTGGCCGAATAAAAATGGTGGTGAGAGGAGAGTGAGAGAACGGATAGCTATCAGGACGTTAGGAAAATATAAGGGAGTCGATGACTTTAATCTACCAATTCCCGAATTGATCGGCACTGTTCCAGACTCAATGATAGGAAAATTATATTAGAATTGTTTTTAATGGCAATTAGAGATCGGAACCGGTTAACAGAAAGCCTATACTGTTAAATTCGACGTCCTTCTTATGCACTAATTTTTGTCATGGGAGGAAGTAAATATGTATATATCAGGAAAATATTTAACAAATGTTACAATAAAATCTCAAGGTTCATGATTTTCCGCTCTTGAAGAGAAAATATTAATTGTTTGCTTTCGGCAGTGTAATTTCTCAGAATTTGTTAGCCATAGTAAGGAAAGCATTTAAATAATTATTTACGATCAGTTTACGACTGAATTGAGATTATTTCATTGCAAGTTGGATGCGGCTAGCTTATAAACTAATAATATTTATTCGTGCAGAAATTATCCTCACTCCCTAGCATTCCATCTACTCTTGAAGATCGAAGCGGAAGTGAGAAGAACATTGGAAAGTATGAGTATTTGGATTTTTGAATTAAAATCTGTAAATACTATTTATAACCTGGAGTGGAGAGACTTATTCATAAATAATATCAACAACATGGAAACATTAGACTTATTTGGCCAAGTCATATTCTCAAATTTTATCGCATATTAATATGGAAATTTTAAGAAAAAGCTAACCAAAAATACTCACAGAGAATGTTATTTGGAGGACCGTCTTAATAAAATAAATTCATACCCTGAGTTGTTGGAAACTTTTGAATGAATTTTGTGCTTTTGAACTTCGCAAATTTAACGCTTACGTCAAAGCTGCATGTTTGCTTGACACAAAAAATAACCATTAAAAGATGGGAGAATAATTATTATTATAGGTGACAGTATATCTCGTAAATTCTATTTACTCCTCCCCTCCATTTTTTATTGCAAATAAATTCACTTCAATCGTATTTTCTCTACTTAAGTAACTAATTCGACTCATCCCCAGGGGCGCAAAGACTCCCTTAACCCAGTTGCTTAGAGAGAGAGAGAGAGAGTCAGTGTGGCTGAATTTTTGATCGAAAAAAGTTTTTTCTTTTGGGGGGAATTCTTTTATGTAGGTACTAACGTGGGAAGACTCTTGAGAAACGCTTAAAAAAGAATTTCATGTGGAAAGGTAAACCTTTCGTGATTTTCTTTTACTCGGAAGCAGACGTGTACAAAGCTTTGAACATTTTTCCGGGCCTTTGCACTTGATTTTTGCTGCCCTCTTCGAGGCGTATCCTTTAAAAGATGACCGACGGAAGAAACTCCACGCTGCAATAAGTTTTCCCCAAATTGCTCCCTTGAAGCAAAGCCCCGTGTCTCGGTTAGTATGCTGTACTTTTTTATTTGTTTCGTAATGGCTGTCCCATTTTTCCATTATGTCAGACGAATTTTCGCTGGTGAATGGTTTTCCACAGACAGAGAAATGTGATCGTCTAATGACATCGACTAGTTTAACCTTCCGATTCTGAATACTTATGTGATGGTTTTCATCTTGAGGAGAAATAGTTCTCCCCAAATAATAGCCCTACTGTCGAGTTACCATAATGCCATGTCCTACCTTAAGAAATATGCGTGTATATTTCCTTATTTCCGTTTATTTATATTATTTTGCATCAAGGATAAAAATTCTATCTAGGAGGTAAATCGATTTTGGGGTTCTAATCGAAACGCGCGTAAAACGAGTTCATTAGTCGTGAGTCTCATTGAGATTGTGTCCTTATCTCGCGTTTGTTCCAAATTCGTGTGTTAAATAATCTCTTTGGCCCTGATTTTGTAATTATTTACTCTCCGTTATGGTCCTAAATTTTTAATTCAATGTCGAATAAACTTCTCAGTAGTGGGATATCATCTTAAATTGCATTGTTGGTTTTTTCATTTCATTATAAAAAACTGGTTACCGTGAATGAAATAAAGGATATGATAACGAGCTTGAGTAACTTTGGAATTTCGATATTACCCAACATAAGATATTACGAGATACGCTTTTTCCATGATTTGGGTTCCATCGACTGAATTCTATATCAATGTAAGTATCAAGCTGCTGAAGCTTCGGGTCCTGAATACACGACGAAGAATCAGAAAGTGTAAGATGTTACACACAAGAAATATAACAAAAAATGTACAAGTAAAAAATATACTTGTAAGTTTATGCTCGGTAGACAGCCCACGTGGAACTGTCGCACAAGTAACAAACAGAATGAACTACGGCATTAATTTTAAACGTACAGAGTACGTATGACTATCGACGCACCATTCAGCCTACATCATGGCCTCAAAGTGCTTAAATTGGTTTGAATTAGACACTTCGAGGACCAACACACTCTCCAAACCGGTATTCATTACATGTTGCAGTCGTATTCACCCGTAAATCATTGATATATAGAAAATATACGTAATTATCATGATGTTCGGGGAAAACAAATGTTTTTCCCCGATTGTTGATACCAAAGAGCTTTCAGAATTTTACCACGTGCTTTGTCTTAGCATAAAATTAATTTGGTTTCCGTTCCAATGAACACATTCAGACCAAAGATAGTTCCCAAGGGAAGCTTTTCTCTTGAACCAGAAGATAAATAACGCATTGGGTACCGAATGTCCTAAACCCTAAAATTTTAAGCGTTAGGTCATCTTTTGATGAATAATCGAATCAATGATAATCACCTCCATAATGGCAATGAGCATTGTTTTAACTTTTGATTTGCTCGTTCTTGCCTTTTTGGGCTTGGGGACTGGTCGGTGTGCCACTCAGAACTTTGGCGTTTTGTTTCTAGGTCGTATTCAAAAACCCAGGTTTCATCACCAGTGATGACGTTGTCCAAATAATCAGGTTAATTCTCAATGCGTTGCAAAAGTTCACTTGAAATTTCCGCTCGGTTGGTCTTTCGCGACACGGTAGGTGCGCAGAGGTTTACAATAACTGACGTCCTGCCGCTTCCACAGCTTGGAGAGCACTGAGACCGGTTTTGCGGCAAAGCTTAACGTTCCGTTCCCCTACTCCAAGTGGTTCAATCGCACTGCGACCAATAGAAGCGGCACGGGAAATTCAATGGCATTACTTTTGGAACACACCCTGTATATGTCTCTTCCATTCTCAGAAACAGGAAAAAAAAGGTTCTTAAAAATTAATCACCAACATCATTAAATTTCCTCTCAGAGAGTCAATGAAGCATATATCTGTGAGTAGCATCATGCCTTCAAACTTGATGGTCTTTGACAAAGAATAAATGAGGGGCACATACTGTACGTAAATGGGATGTTTTTTACTTCAAGTTAAATGACAGACAAAAATCAAAGGAATCAATAGCTAAAGTAGGCGCGACATTATAAATAAGAAATCGGCCAAGCATCACACAGTAATCTGATGTTAGAACATCATTGAAAAAGAACTGCCGAGAAAAGTAACTTGCGTCCTTTGTTTACTTAGTGGCCATAAAATTTATTTATATGTTACCCTTGAAATCTGTTGAGATCTCGTAGAAGTTCTAAGTTGTGAAGAGGCCATGACAAACGTTACGTGAATTTCATTGAGCTACTTGGTGGGGAGGAAATACCAAGGTGGACTCGGGGGACTTGTAGTTATATTTTGAGTTAAGAGTTGGATGCTGACAGCAATACGAATGATGGAGTAGAAAGGAAATGCTGGCCAAATGTGAAATGGGGAGAAAGAAGTACAAATGGTTATTTTTGACCGCCCGCAGATGGGTGGGAGTTATAATGTGCTGCAGAAGGAAAAACTGTGTGGTATAAATATTATGGTCCATTACTACGAAGTGCTTGGGAGTTTGGAAACGTTTTGTGAAGGAAAAAAACACAATTAATTTCAATCGGTTTTTCCTCTATTTAATAATGAAAGTGAAACAAAATCTCTGCGCAACTCTGACCATAAGAGCAAGACGCATTAATTTTCAACTTTGTCGGTCCCTGACTCATTCGGCCTTGGATCTGCTTCGCACCGCAGCCACTCCCACGAAGCCGCTTCCCCCGGACCGCCGTCAAGGGAGCACCGGGACCCAGTGCCGTCGTCCTCCGTATGCCGTGCACAGTTTGCGGGGGCGAAACAAACTACGGTGTTTATATTTTTTCACTCGGTCCTTTTTTTTTTCATCGGAATACTCCCGGGATCCCAAGGCAGGGCTTAGAGGCGGGCCCCGTTTCCCGGCAGTCGTGGCGGGGGCGTCCGGCCTCATTCCGTGGGAGGGATCGTACGATACCTGTGGGCAGAGGAGAAGGAAAAAAATGGGAATAAAAAGTCTCAGCAGAAACCAGAGCACCGCATACGTGCACGAATGTGTGTGTATGCTTGGACGGGAGGAAAGGAAGGAAGGTGTGTGTGTGGGTGGAGACATCCCCCAGTGGGATTTCCTCCCCCGTTTTTGGCGGAAGAGTGTAGGCGGGTTTCGGAAGTTACTCGGAGCTTAACGGATGCGGGACGGATTGGAGGCGAGAGGTTTTCATTTCCACCCCTAGTGACTGCACGTGAGGGGAAGAGGGGAGGGGGGCGCTCGGAGTACGGCCATGTGGGAGATCTTTGGCAGGTAGACATCGAAGATGCACCGCGTCGAGAGACATTCGCTCTTTTTCTCAAGGGGTGGCCGCTTTTTCGAGCACCAGACGATCTGCGTAGTCCGTGCCGGTCTTCCGTTCGATAGCAAATATTTCCGCCCTCCTACAGCATTGTACAACGTCTGAAAACCTGCAAAATGTCAAGACTGGATGAGGCAGGGGGTGTTCGGTGGGCAGCCACTCGTGATTAGAGTAAATAATTTATGATTTTTGGCATTCCGTATCATTTTTATCGTGCAGAAGATCAAATTGTCGTGCAAGATGTTTCTCGCAGTTTTGTTAACACAAGTTATGCCAGCGAAAAAAGAACTCATTATTTGTATTTAGTATTTGAAAATAACAGCATGAGCATCAAACTGCGATATGCGAGATCGTTAATACAGATTAAACAGGGAAATGATATTTAAAATTGTGATTTTCACTGTAGTATTTTTATTCACACGACCAGGGTTTCGTGTCGTCTTAAGTTTTTTCAACGCGAAGTTTTTAAACGCGGGTCGTGTGAATAAAAATACTACAGTGGAAATCAAAATTCTTAGCTATCATTTTCCACCAATATCAAAGTTAAACCCTAAACTATAGGGTTCGTTGCAAACTAGGTAGATGAAATCTAGAACTGACAATTTTGAAATGTAGTTTTTCCCACGGATGATAGCAAATCGGGATAACTGATAACGGAGGGGCAGAGGATACAAAATTTTGTGGCGGGTACCTAAGCGTGTGGCATTAATTTTTACTCTTGCCCTTATGTTTTTGTAATCCGTACTAGTAACTCGCATCATGGGTGGAAAAGGTTTATACTTTATGGATACCAATTTATATTTGTTATTAAAAGTATTATTTTCATTATTTGCGTTATTTTAGATCTTAATTGTGGCATTGTTTAATTCTTACATTGCATGCCTGTTGTTAAATAATCTTCTACAGGCCAAAATGGTGAGTTGCACGGTGTCATTTGGATGCAGTTGTTAAGTACGATTTCAAATACGTGCACTTGCGTTTAGAAAATGTTTTACGGGAAAATGATAAACCTAAACGAAGCCAATAATTCGTTAAAAACATCATTAGAAACTTTCCATTAAAAGTATCAATACTTTTTAATGAACTATTTGGGAAACTCAGTTGGTTGTTTAGGTTTCCGGGGCTCTACCTATTCTAGGAAACATTGTAAAATACTAATTACCTTGAGTGTAAGTAAAATTAAAGATCGCAACTTTTTCCTTAGCTAAGTAGTGAGCTTCTCAAAACTCATTTGCTATGGGGATAAGTAATTATATGGTATAATTTGAAAAATATTGTAACAGAAACATTGAAATTTCTCAGCCCTTCCACCGTAGCTATCATAAAATCTATTTTGTAACAAACGACAGTTTTGGTCACACTTAGATCAACCAAAATACTCTTTCATTCCCCAGTAATGAATTTTAATAGGCTGTTATTTAGCAATCTGTTGAGAAGTTTGGTTTCGGATGAATATAGTCCAAACGCAACGTAAAGGTACATATATGTTTATATCAGCCTAAACGAAGCATTTGTTTTTTTACTCGAGATGACTTACATCTGTTTCAATAAAATGTTGTTTCCAATAAATAATTGGTAGAAGCACGATGGATAATTTTTATTGGTTGCTCATCTTGAACGATTACAAAAGTTACAGTTAGCCTTCAAATATTTTTCGTACCTCATAATTCCATGCTAGCCCCATCGATTGCTATTTTATAAATACTAGAAAACTGTATCAGAGGCAGACATCATTTGCATACCAGTTTTGATATCCCATAAATTTCGTAATTGATTTATGACCCTTGAATTCCCACTTATTCGACGGACGGCGCAGCAACACCGTAATTATTTCCGGGAGTCGTAGGAGCTCTCCGGAGACATGGTGCCTCCTATTTGCATGGTAAAACTTTCCTTCGGCTTCGTGTCGCCTTCGGATGGCATCATACGGTTGCGTTGGCCTATGTCTTTGAGCAAACGTTGTCATTTAAGTGACGGGAGTTGGAGCAAGATTTTAATTGCACGCTTCTAAGCATGTAGAAGAGGAATAATAGAGCACAGTCTGAAGACTAGAGATGCGAAACGAGAATACATCCTATGGCGGAGCAGCGGAGGATGACACAATCAATAGTTTTGTACATAAACCTAGGGAAAATAGAATAGTTGAGCTTTTTGGGAAAGAGAAACGATTGCAAGGGAGGAAAATAGAACAAATAGCACGTTAGAATTACGTGGACCGAAATGCAATCTGTCAGAAGTTAGGTCGAATATTGGCACAAAAATATTTTTAAGTTCTGACAAAATATTTGCGCTCAGAAAGCCATACGTATTTATGAATCCGAGAGAGAAAAAAATGTTAGTAGCAGGAGTGGAAAGGATATTGGAGGGGTTGTGAATGTTGAGAAAACATTAGGAATATATCCACCATGATTATCGGTAATGATAATTCAAGACGTTCGACATTGGCATCGAAGGGTACGTAAGTGAGCAATGATGGACACATTCTCACGTGTGTACGAGATCTGTACAATAAATGCGCGAACTGAGGTCATAGAAACTTTATTTTTCAAAATTTAGTCTACCTCCATTTTTTTCCCTGTTCAAAGTACTCGCCATTCGTTGCTATGCACTTATTCCATCTTCTTTTTCAATGTTTTAAGCACCCTTGGAAGTCCTCGGCAGTTAGGCTTTTCAGTTGCCTCGTCATTTCTTGTGTTCCCATCTTCCCTGTGATGTCCCCTCATCACAGTTTTGCATTTTGGGAATAGGAAAAAGTGGCAGGAGACGAGATATGGTGAATAAGGAGGATGATCAAGGATCAAGGCGATTGAATATTTTTGCCCGACTCTGTTGAACAATCAATGCTGAATGTGCAGATGCACATTCAGCATTGATTGCTCGCCAGTTTCTGGCAAGGATCTGTGAAGGATCCATCCATCGGCTTGAGTCAAACTAGGCCGCACACGATCTCTCAAACGCTAGAGAACTGTAAGGTAGAACTCAGAATTTACTGTTTGTCCTTCAGGGAGAATATCATGATAAACAACACTATTGACATCAAAGAACCCAGGAGCATGACTTTGATTTTCGGTCACTTTTTACTTGATTTTTTGGTTTGATTAAATCCACTTGAAAACCACGGATGTTTTCTTGAGAGATTTTATCACCGTAAACAGCTTTCAACATTTCAGTAATTTCTTGATAATTTTTGAACTCGTATGTGCATATATTAATATACAATTAAAATTTCAATTGATGCAGTTAAAAACTAATAGTATTTACATAGATTTTTGTTATATTAAGTAATTTTTTTAATTTATATTTTTGAATAAGCTATGAATTTATGCAGAAAATGTTTTACCCTACATTTAACTACGCAGGAAAAGTATTGTAGATTCCATTTTAAATATATCCAACAGATTCAGGCGTGATGTAGTGGAAGTTAGTCATTATGAGAAACAAATTTGCACTTTTCCACAGATTTATTTGTAACGGCAAACTCGTTTCAGTTCATCGAACCATCATCAGGTACGTCTTGTAACTGAAGTTGGTTCGATGAACTGAAACGCTTTGTATATTACAATAAATCTGTGGAAAATGCAAATTTGTTTCTCCATTTTAAGTGCAATGACTGGATATTATTTAGTGATCCTATTTCTTTCCATTTGCTTTTCATCTACTCGATATGTGTTACTGTTTACACGGGTACGCTAGTGTGTGTCTCCTTTCTTGTTTAATGTATTCTATTTCCCAATCTAATGTTTACAACGCAAAATTTCCTGGCAAGAAACATTCGCGGATGAGTTTGCGAATCCACCAAAGCTCTCGTAGCGCGTTCCGTTGTCTCAGCGACCAGTCAAACTCGTGCTTCCAACTCCTCCCCATCTACGTAATCTTTTCTCCCCGTCACGTGACCTACATATCCGACCGTATCAATAATTCAGGCCTCGACCACGTGGCGCCGCCGCCGGCGCCCTTTCATTTAGCGACCACGGAAACAAAGGCGTCTCGAGAGTGTGTTTCTACCCATCCCCTCCCCTTCCACCTGCTTCTCACCCTCCCTTCTCCCCCCCTCCAACCCCCACAAGGCACTCATCCGTCACGGCCTTGTCACTCTCCACCTCTTTCCATTGGCTGACGGCTCCGCAGACGGCCGGCGGACGGAGAGGCTCTCTGGGGGGAGAGGGTGCATTTGTATCTGCAACGACGGTGCATGTCATCCGAGTTTAGCGGGATCTGTTTACAAAGCGCCGCGCGTGGGGGGGGGGGGAGCACATCATTCTTGCTATAGGGGGGTCGGGGCGACTGTTGAGCGCTGAAACCGACGCGACGGGCCCTTGAAATACCAGTGGGGCAACAATGGCCAAAGACGGCCTAGTCCACTCTTTTTCGGCTCTTTGCTGTTTTTTCTTTTGATTTTGCAAGTATATTTTAAAATTTTAAAGGAAGTAAATAATAATGATTATTAATAACACTTTTATTTGTAAATGACTGCAAACTGTTGATGGCAGAAACGATAATGAATTTAAATATGGCAGTATATTAAGCTATGAACCTATTTCAAGTTTTTTTACATTGATAGTGTAGAAGTCACTAAGATTTGGTTGCGCGAAAATATATTCCTTGTATTACCAACTTTGCAAAAAATATCATAACCTAATTTAATGGCACCAACATGTCATACAATAACGAGAAAATTGTAGTCATTTATAGCCTTCGGTAATGGACGAAAGAAACTCATATGTGTGTGCGTATATAATACATTTATGTATGTAATAATTGCACACATTTGTGCATACATTAAATGTTTACGTATGTACTTATATATACATATATACACGCACGCACATATACACGAACTCGTACACACGTACACATATAATACACAATAAGCGAACTCAAAACTCAATTCTGCTATACTTCCAACAAGTCCATTGTGTACTTAGTCGTTCTAAATCCATCGCTTTGGATTCAGAACTAGGTTTCTACGTGTACATTCCCAAGTACGAATTTCCAATAGCCTTTGTCTCCGCTCTGAAGGGTATCGCACTGTACAAGTGAGCTTTTACGTACGCCGTTGTAATCATATCTTCTTAGACTACACGTACAGAAGTTACGTCTTCTTCGTGAACTGAATGTCTTCTTGAAACCATTTGAACTTGCTGCAGAACAAACTTATGCCGTCTTATGGCTTACCATCTTCAAAACAGATGAAAACATGAAATCTCTCAAATATTTTCTTCGTTTTCTGCTCGATGTTTCTTAATTTTGCTTCGTTTAGCAAACGAGGATTCCTTTCCTGCTCATCATTTTTACGCTTTATCACTGAATTACGTCCTATATTCTGCTCAAGTCATTCTTCAAGTTCTTTTAATTTTTTTCCCTAACCCAATTCCATATGTGCAATCGAACATATTAATTCCCTCAACACATTTGCATTGATTCGATTGATTTCCATTCCTTGCTCTTGATATTTTGTCCCTAAGAAATAAGTTTAAAAATTTATATCTGCAAGGAAGGATAATTGTATTCTCATTAAACACATTTTTGTGTTTGGTAAGAATAACGCTGGACCCATTTTCAATAAAATGGAAAGAATCCTAGTTTCAAAAAGCAGTTACAGTAAAATTTTGCCATCCATCAATGCTTAGGGTTGGTGGAAACGTGTGAGGGGACCAACAGTACTGCGGAGGGGTGGGGCAAAAAGGCATCGTCTCACCATCGTCTTAAGAATGGGCATACATGCTACGGGGTTTTCTATATTTACAGTAAACGCCAGGTTATATAAAAAGTGACTGCATGAAATGTGATCGCGAGATTTACCACTCCACTCTCGGTATCTGTATGTGGCGTGAATTCAGTGGATTTATTCTCAGTTCGCGTAACATGTTTCACTACCCTCAATCAAATTGCAGACGTTGATGTCTCTTTATTTGCAATTACTAATGTTCTTCTTAAGCAAGTGTTAGTAACTTCATCGTGGTTAATAGGCTATTTATAACGCTGAAATCGTAATATTTTCATGAGGGTAAGAATGATTTGCCTTGGGGGAATCTTCATAAAACATCCCATGTGGTCTCGCCTAACATTCTAATATGAGGTGAAGTCAGATGAAAAACGAACACCCGCTACAACATGGATTGGTTTTATTCAAAAGTAATGACCCTGTAGTGTTGATACATTTATCCTGCTGGAAGTCGTGACAATCGATTCCGGTTTTGTAGAAAGAAAAAGTTCGCTAACGGAACCAAAACCGTACCCACTCTTACACTTCCTCTTCCGAATGAAACCGGCGTCCGTAAATATCTTTCTTTAGAACGCTGAAGGACTGAAATGTATACTCTCCCTCGTGGTACTGCTTCAGATGACTCAGACATGACGCCATTCTGTTAATCTTACCTCTTTACGGGCGGTCACCTAACTACCCTCGCCGCGGCTTGCGGAGTATTATGCAGATGTAAAATATTTTGTCCTTCCGTCATTTGATGCGGACTCACAGCGCGCAAACCTTTTGGAGATGCAAGTGTTCTTTGATTATAGTATGCACGAAACCATGGTTAATGCCCAACTGAACACGAATTTATTCCTCCGTGATTCATCGATTTTCCCGAAAAAGATCATCGATCCGCCCAGTCACATCAGATGCAATGGCTCGATGGGCTTATCCTGGGCGCTCATTGCCTTGCAGAGATGTGCACCATTCTCAGAATCTTCTTATGTCACTCGAGCAAACTCACCAGGGACACACAGTGTTCACAACAAACAGCAGAAATGCGACGATGAATTTCGAGTACTCCAGCACTCTCAGCCACCAGAAAACGAACAAAACTTCCATGCTCTCCTTTGCTTAACTTTATTCCTACAGCTGAGCTATACCAGTCCGCTATCAGCAAGGGCATAACCCAAAAATTGCGTGTGTCCGAAAGTTGTCACTATGCAGTTCTCCTACCACAGCGATTTTAGTACCGATACGTAACAACAGTATTGCCACCTTTCACGCGGAATGTGTGATATGGCGGGTGTTCGGTTTTCACTTGATTGCCCTTCATAATTCGCGGTTTCTCGACGAAGTCTTTGGCCACGTCCAGACTGGGTACACCGAGGGAATCGCTACGGTAAACTATTGCTCTTTTTGTATACGTTTGTTTTGCTTCTAAACATTTTACACATTTTAGACGGTATATTTTGATGTACTTAATTGTGCGTGAAATGGAAAAATCTATTTGAAATATCTCAGGGGTAACACATTTTAGCGATATCATAGGTATACCAACCACTCTCACGAATTACCCTGGGCATTTAGAAGTATTTATGTTCCCTTCTTTTAGGGTTTATTTCCCATCAGTTTCTTAATTTAACAATTTCGATGGGGTAAATGCAAAGGTATTTGCTCTATTTTATCCTGTGATTTTTTCAGGGTTCACATCGACAACACTCTATTTAAGCGTTGTAGAATTGAATGCTCTTTTGTCAGAGGAGTATTAATGGCGTAAACATTCGGTCTAGACAATAGCACACATTTTGTTTGCATAGTGAAGAATCACTTCCCCGTCCATAATTGGAGAATTCAACTGAATCCGTCGGCATCAGGATTTTTTCTATCATTAAGATGGTGAAATTAATTTTAATCAATATTGACGTGGATGTAAAATTAATTTTGGAAATTTAACCCGTTCAGTTAGAAAATTAATTCTAATTAAAAACTTTACCGCCCTTTGAAACTCGGCAAAGTTACTGTGATTCATGACAGATGGTCGATACGAAGAAGTGGGTAGTAAGAGATTCAACGTAATTCATTATTTTTCAACCATTTTAACTTGAAACTATCGTCGTACCGGTCGTATCCGGAGTCACGGTAAATCTCTCGCGGCGAATGTTGGATCTTGCATCCTGCATTTTCAGAACTTGCCCGCTGAATCGGGGAACTAGAAAGTAAGGAATATTTCTATTATTTGGAGTGTTGATTCAGTCAATAAATATTCATTTAAAAGAGTCCTTGGTTGCAGTCTTAAATTATTTTTTCTCCCTCATTCCTCCCTGACATATTCGAATTATTTCAGGTCACTGTGAACATTCTTTCTACGCTCTCTCTCTCTCAAATTTCGGCGTGCGTATTTTCCCTCTGGTGTTTGTTTCACGATATCCCCTTCTATTATCTACCAATACAATCTATTTTGTGTTAAAAAGGGTGCTCCCAGTCATACTCTCTTGATATTTCCACCACTCCTGTAATGCCTCATTCCTCGTTTCCCTTCATATGACCTGCATCCTTTAGCTTTTGACTTTGATAGACTGCCAAATTCCACACGAATTTTACCATGTATGATATTATTTTACTGATTTGTAACCGCACAAAAATTGACAAATTCATCATCCCCCAAGTGAGAAATATTCTGTGGTTGATTACCATTGTGCGAATTCAACGCCAAGGAACCGCTTCTTGGTCAAGTGAACGATTCTCCTTGTTCCAAGGTCTCCCCTCGTCATTCCACAAAATCCTTGCAAAGAAAAATAGGCAGAAAAAGCACTGAACCCATAGAAGTGGATCAAACTTGATGAAATAGGAATTTGAAATGTAAGAAAGATGCTGAAAATGGAAGCATAATAAAACGTAAAGGAAGAGATGGATAGAGGAAACACGGATATTTTAGAACTGTGCAAGGTAAGATAGAGGAACAGTGGGGATTACTGGAGTGATTGTTATAGAACAACAATACACGGCGGAGGGGACGATAGCCAGCGAGAGGTTTCCATAATATTGGATGGAAATGTAGGAAGAAGCATATTAAGCAAAGAGCAGGCGAGTGACAATATTAATAAAATAAGTAAAATCTGAACCAACGAACTTAGTCATGGTCCAGGTCTACATGCCACCGGGCATTAATAGGGAGGAAAACGTCGATGGAGTTAACGATCATTGACAGTAAGCATTTGCGTATGTTCATGGAAGGAAATATTTGATTGTCATTGGGTAGCGATGGTGGGTGAAGAAGAGATAGATGGCATTGATGTAGAGGAATATGATTATGGAATAAGAAATGAACGCGGAGAGAAAGCAATGGAATTCTGCAAGAGACAGCGGTTAATCATAACGTAAACATGATTTAGACGCGACAAAAAATATAGGTACACATGGAAAAAGACTGGGGATTCAGGAATATGTCAGACTATTTTCGTTTATTCCAAAGAAACTGCGGGAGATGCCGCAACAGTAACTTTTAACGGAGTCATCCGCTGTGCATTTCGATGAGACAATTTCTTAACTGCAATAGCTTAACTAACTAAAGCACTCGATCTGACATTGAGAGATCCGGGTTCGAATCCCGGTCAAGGCGAATGATTTTTATTCTCTGAAATTGTTGCATTGATATTTTCGTATATATCATGAGTAGGCAATGATTTAGAAGTAGCGTGATAAATTCGCACAGTCAAAAAGATAAGGGAAGGAAACGGGTAAGGACTTGGAATGCACGAACATTAACTGGATTGACAAGGAAGGAGTATTTTCAGGCTGTTAACACAATGATGAGTGAGGAAACTGAGATGGGTACTATCAAGAAAAGGGAAAATATCAAAAAAAGGGGTATCGAAAGCTACAAGTGAAATATTAGGATCAGTAAATGGGAATAGGACAAGGGACCATGGATTACGGACAAGGTGATGAGAAAGATAGATTAAAGGAGAAAATTGACAAACATAAACAGAGTTAAGTAGAAGAAAGTATAAAAAATCGAATAATAAACTACAGCGTCAAAAATATGGAGCAAAAAAAGCATGATGGGAGGATACGGAAAGTTAAAAAGGGTCAAATGGGTGCAATATCCAATAAGGTTAAAACACTATCGGGAAGTAAGAAGGGAAAATGTATACATAAATCAACGGCCATCCTCCTATGTCTCATCAAACAACTGTTGGGAAGACTGGGCTTTTGTATCAGCGTCATAGCCGTGAACCCATGACCCTTCCAGTCGTAACCTTTTTTATAAAGCCTTGGTCATCGTTTGTGGCTTGGAGCAAGTCCCCTGTAACTGCAGCACCAATTTTCAACGCTGACAGGATAAAAGGGGATGCGACGAGGCAGACCATTCTGAAAAAAGATTGTTTTGAAAAGTGGCAGGGACTCTGGTAAAAGTGTTTGATGTGTCAAGGGGAGTATTTCGAAGGGGACTAAGGTCTTATTCTTCTAGGTAGGCTGTTTTTCTCAAAATATTGCTTGGCTGGATACTTTCAGGACATACCTTGTGTGTGGAGGAAATGATCAAAGAGGCATGGGAAGACCTGGAAGTAGGAATAAAAGTCGGTGGAAAATTCACAAAATCAGTCAAATTTGCTGTCGAACAAAGTTTGGTGAGCCAGTCAGCCAAGAGGTTCCTTGGCTGACTGACTTACCAACAAAACCTTGGTAAAATTTGCTGAGCGCTTTACAATAGATTGGGATATGAATAAATGTAAACAAACCTAACATTATGGGTATTTGAGAAATAGAAAAGCTAAATTAATATTTAAATAGAAGCACGTAAACTAGAGCAGGGGGAACAGCACTTACGTAACTCGTGTTTTCGACCAAGATGGTCATAGTAGAAGGGACTTAAGAAGAAGTATTGCGTTAATAAAAGAAGCTCTCAGATTAATGTTTGGAAAATCAAATATGAACGTTGAGAAAAGGCTCGTTTAAACTTTGATATGGATCGTGGTTTCATACGGCGTGGTCGCTGAAACAAGATGATGGGCGTAGCCTCTGAAATGCGGATATGGAGAAGAATATAAGAGGTTAGGTGGGCAGAAGAGCGTACAAACGAGGAAGTACGGTACTTTATAAGGTAGGGAATGAGCAGCGAATAGCGGTGAAATCAAAAGGGGGCAGGAATGATAGATGCAGAGAATTTGGAATGGCAATGGAATACGGAAGACTGTGATAGAGGGTGCGTTAGGCAATCGAGGATGGGGTATGAACAGACTCGAGGATGGGGTATTATTGAAAGAAATGGAGGAAGTATGTATTTGGAATTGGTAAACGTGTTATTTACGTCTCGGGTATCGTATTGTGAATTGTTGTTGAGTGATTTTTCGGGGACCAGATATTTTTGGGAAATTAAATGCGACATGGAACGAAATATGTTCGATCTATGAATGTCGCAGGCCGTTTGGCTTAATGCTAGGTGAGCTCTGCTCTACCCATCAAACTGACCTTAGAGTTGATACTAATCGGAGCTAATCGTGGCTCTTTACTCGGGTCATTGAGTTTATAGGAATCACGCTAATGTTCGTTCTTTCTAAAGACTAAATTGTCATGAGCAGCCGTGGAATGCGCTCACATCTCGCCTTTTTCCACTCTTAAAATGTTTATGTCCATTTCAAGTGCTTCCCTAATTGTCACAAGTTGGCATGTGTTCGATAGGTTTAGGGATAGGGAGAGGTACTCGAGAGTATATATCTAATCTCCCAATCGCTTTGATTTAATGCCTTCGTAGTTTCTTCTAGCTTACCCTACACAGCCGGACACGTACCCTACACGGCGAGGACATTCACGCCATCCGTAGAACATATGTACACTTTATCTGAATAGGCCGAGTATTTTGAATTGCGGAAATGTCTTTTCCTTGCTAAGCCAATCGCTATTTAAATATAATTTGACGGTGTTCATTTCCGAAAACAATTTGTTCTAACAATCCAGATTCCAAACCAAAGATCCATATTCATCGACATTTTTAGGTGCAAATCCGGTGCTGAGAATAACATAATTAAGTGGAAAATAATGGCAACAATTTATTTTTACCTCATCTAAGTAATTTCCGCAAATATTGGCCCAGTCTGTTCGACGTTTCAAAACCAATAATTTCTTCGTCCGTTCCTCCGTTCTGTCATTCACTTGCAGTTCATCGATTCAATTGGCCACGGAAGGGTCGGTGGATCTTTCTTCTGTCCGTGGACGACTCGCGAAACTCCGAGATCACGAGGGTCGATTGCTCTCATCTGCTTACCAGGGGGGGCGGTCTCTCCGAAAGGTGGACCCTACGGCCACCAGTCATCCGTCAAATCGAGGAAGACGCCATCGTACTTCCGCCGTGAACTACGTCGAGGAAAGGGGGCCGCGAGGGCGAATAAGTGCGGGGCGAGGGCGAAGTGGGGGCCCCTCCGAAGTAATTGCGTTTCTCCCGGGGGACGATACAGCGTGGTGGTATGGAAATGGGTGAGACAGGCTGGCTCTCGTAACTTAAGTTCCTGTTCAATGGAGCTAATTAAGAAATGCGGCGGCGTCTCCTTCATTCCAGCTCACCGCTCGTCGTCTCTCCCCCGCGGGTCCTAATTAAGTTTCACGGAATCGTCGATAGGAGAGGGCAACAGGATCCATTCATAGGGTACGCGCTCCCGTTTCGTGCATGCTTAATTATAGGGGTCGTTGAATTCGTACGCCGGAGTTGAAATTTGATTTTGAAACAGAGGAGAAAAGATGGGAGGCGGCTGCTAGGCGATGAACCGTAGATGGGAGGTGGATGGGGAGTCATGGAATGGTCGAATGACCGGCTGGCGGCGTGTGACAGTGATTTCGAAAGGGACGGGATCCGGAAAATGCAAATACTCAAGAGGACGGTTAGGTAAGATGACGCCAAATTGACCAACAAACATTCCACGAAATTTCCATTGCATCCGTCTGCATGAATGAATGCGTAAATGGTGCTCAGAGCAAAGCAAAAAACTCCTCTAATGAGCGGATTGGTCTACGTGCTCCAACAATGTACTCTTAATGGGTCAAGCATTGGATGCCATTTACTTTACACCTTTAATGACAAATTGCTAAACGTGGTTGCACAAAAATCGTCTTCCGAAAGATAAATTATGGGGTCACGCACCTAATTCATTGCATTTGATTATAAAATTTATCAAGGATGTTTTCACTGGCAAAAGTTGCATTCTTATGCATTTTACAACAGGATAACGTGAATAAACTTCCTCCTGTGGTGGAGCTATGTTTTTAACAAAGGCAACTTAGCGATTTTAACTCACTTCCATACCCTACCACCTGGCGCTAGCTCCAGTTAGGCGCCACAAATACGTCATATTGTAGAATTATCATAGTGAATGTGTTTATTCATCATCGGTGTATTAGTGATCCAATCCAGTGGACTCTGTGTGCTAATATGGAGCTTTGCTAATGAGACCACAGCGTCGGAAATATTCGGCACCTTTGGGTCAACTCTCGGGTGAATTTCTGTTAGCACTATGAAAAGCAAGCTTTTGCTCTTATTTTTCCAGATGCTACGACATTTCATCAAATAGAATTTATTAACTTTGTGGTATGTAGTTGCAGAATAATTGCCTATGCTCAGTTGCTACAATGCGTTTTGTCAGATGTGCTCTTTCTACTTTCAAAGCTAAATTATAATGCAATAAGAATAACTTATATGCTTGTATTGTTGGAACATTGGGACTTAGGATTCCATGGATGAAATTGATTAATTGCACTTAGTTCTATCATGCTTGCCTTCATTGATCAATAATATACGCAGAGGAATTTTTTCATTTAATGTTCGTTAATAGATGAAATCTATTGGCGAATCTTAAAGCCAAAAGGTCGATTAAAAAGATTTAAAATATCACATAACAGGCACCCATGATAACTCGCGGGATCTTAGGAACTTATATATTTCTAAAAATAAGAATATACAATATTTGAGTTAGATTTTTCTTGTTTAAGTGCCACCGAATGCAATGAAATTGACGTATCATTACAAAAACATAGCATTTTGCTATACAATGACATAATGCACTTTCAAAGTTGTATGCAACGAATATTCAACCCAAAGATATCCACCCCTTACTGTTTTACAGAAGAACTCGTATAGGTTGATCGCTGGTATTAAATAGAAAAGGGAAATAAATGGAGAGAAAAATAGATAGGAAACGGTGGTAAAAGGAGAGTTAGAACACTGCATGAGGTGGCTGCCATATACTGCACGTTGATGGAGTGTACAGTACGAAGACGGTCTACAAAAATTTGTGAAACGCAGTAAAATTTTTCTAAGAAACTACTGTTCTAGTTTTGGCTTTTAATTTAGATTAAGTGTTCTCGCTAATCTAGAAACATGTAAAGAAGAAAAAAGAGAAGAAAAAACATTCACTGAAGACTTAATATTTCGGTGGACCGAGCCACCTTCGTCAGAGTGTGAGGAGTCACCGACGGGAATATTGGTAAGGAAGGGAAATGAGGGAATACTTGGGTAGGGGAAAGGATATGGACTGAGGAGCGTACGTTATAGATGATTGCTTTTTGAGGACATTGGAGAGTAAGGTGTTGGCTATTGGGAAATATTTAGTTCAGTAAGTTCATCTACATCTACACAATAGCCAGCAAGCCGCCGTTAGGGTGTGTGACGTGGGGTGTTAGGTCACCACCCTTGCATGAAAAATCCAAATCATATCACCTCTTTAAAAATATTAGTTTACGCATGTACTAAGAAAGAGTTAATCACACGAAAGAAATTAATTATATGCAACAATACTCAATTAAAGAATACGTACATTCAAATCATGCTGCAGGACTATTAAAACGATGGATCTAATAAATAGAAAAATAATATGCAGGAAAGAAAATGCAAGAATGTGACAAAATGTATTCACTATCAATTATAATTATCTCCTTCACGCCTAAGATGGTATCTATTTTTAAAATTAATCATACGAGGAAAACATATTATAAATATATCCGTTCCACTATATACCTCCCTGATTTTACGTGCGTAATCTGATCTACCATAGTAAGTCGGGCCTTATAATATGTTTTTAACATCCTCAATTAAGTAACCTGCCTCAAATTTACGCAGTAAATTTAACCTGTATTTTAACCTACGGTCAACCAGAAGCTCAAACTCTAATTCTTCCAATAGTGTCGTGACACTGTTACCTTGTTCATAACAACTTTTCACAAACCTTGCTGCTCTATGTTGCACTCGATCTAGTTCTAAAATGAAGCCTACTTAATGAGGATCCCATACACTTGCAGCATACTCAAGGTGAGGCCTAATTAACGTGAAATTACAAAGCTCCTTGACCCTTTCGTTACTGTTTCCAAGGTTCCTTTTTATGAATCATAACTTTTTATTTGCTATTCCGCAAGTTTCACGAATGTGTTATCCCCAGGTTATATCCTTAGTTATCGTTACACCCAAGTATTTTTAAGAAAATACGTTTATTGCGTTGATTCTTTATATTGTGTGTTTTTGAGTGACATACTCTTCCTCTACAAATGTATCGGGACATCATCCTTCAAATATAATTCTAAATCCAATGTCTCGCACCACTTTTGGATTGCATTTTGGTCGCCAGCTAACGATTCTCTATCTGGATATTTACCTATATTCTCTAACTGGATATTTCCCTATGTATTACGGCCCCGTCAGCAACTAGGACGAATTTACTTGAATCCTGAGACTCGATGTCATGAATGTACAAAAGAAACAATAGCGGAATGAAAACACTTCCTTTTCGGACCACCATTTACCCCGGATTTGACCACCAACTTTGCCCGCATGCTAATAGTTGTTGTTCGGTTACCTGCGAACGGATATAATTTTGGGTATCTTTATTAATTGAGAATAGTTGAAATTAATGATTACGCGGAGGATTATTCTTTTACGAAGATTCTTCAAATAATGCGTCTAAAATGTAAAACTATGATTTTTTTCAAGTTCATTTTTCAACCATCCCGTTCTTATGTTCATTGGCGCATGAAAAAATAAAGACAAAAAGAATTTAGGATTATTTGTATTGAATTTGCGTGAAATGAAGCCATAAACAACATTTATATCTAGCATAAATCAAACTACCAACCTTTGAACTTCTCCGATTACTAGCCATTGTTTCAGTTTTTGCTGAAATTTTTATTTTCCAAACTATTTTGAAGAATTAGATCTACTGAGCACGGGAAAGCTAGGGTTAACCTAATTCATT
The DNA here is from genome assembly GCF_022747635.1 of Hetaerina americana. Classification (NCBI taxonomy): domain Eukaryota; kingdom Metazoa; phylum Arthropoda; class Insecta; order Odonata; family Calopterygidae; genus Hetaerina; species Hetaerina americana. The sequence goes on from NW_027287205.1 coordinate 11,364,625, forward strand.
GTACATACCATGAATTTGATGGGATGACTGATTTTCCTCATATATTTAAATGAGCAGATTGTGAATATTTCAGGAGATTTCCCAACTTCTCTTAAAACCAAAAAAACTATTAAGACTTCAAATTATTTTAACACAAAATCGTCTATCTAACCCTAAAACTCACGCCTTTTTGAATGGGGATTTAGTTTTCCCCCTAACCCTTCCCTTAAACTCTTCAAATGTTGGTAATATTGACAAATGTTCATTTATTTCGCTGTTGTATTATTTAATAGGTAGACTTTAATGATATTTTTATTTAAATGCTCCCTAAATTACTGTTTGGGGGAGCCCTTGGTGTCTTAATGTAAGGTCTACCATTTTAGTTCTTGTTTTAAGTACTATAGTCCACAGGATTTTTATTGGTCCTACTCAGTAAAAAAATTCTCTTATAAGATCTAATAGAGAAAGTGGATCATACGCATATTGAATATTAATAACTGGTTGAATAACTGATCGAAGCAGTTTTCCACTTGATAATTTTTTTTTATTTTGCAACCGGGTTTCGATGTATTACATCATCATCAGGTAATGATGTAATATATCGAAACCCAGTCGTAAAATAACAAAAATAATTTATCAAGTGGAAAAGTGCTTCAAATCAGTTATTCATTATGTTCGACTTCCACCACACCACGCCTGAAGCTACTCAATTTGTTAATAACTGGTTTCTCGACAGTTAAAAAATCGCATATTTATAACGGGAAATATTAGTCATGGAAAGCTAATTGATTTGGCTTCGATTTTCCTACATTCAAGTCTGTTATCCTTCTAATTAAAAAATCACCGATAAGTATCAATAAATCTATAATTTCACTATTCTTCTAGAACATTTTAGGTTGATGCAAATAAAACACTTTCACAAATGGATAAGTTTCATGTTAACTTTTGACACCCATATAATGTCGAATTAATGTCTTTTCTTCCGATATCTCTAACTCTTTATGACTGGGCGAAGAAATTTTGAAAAAGACATCCAAAAACATTTCTATGAACAATTTTTCTGGCACCCAAATGCCGGAAAAGATACGGAGGAATGCAATTCATATCTCTTAGAAATAGAATAATTTCGTGGGGTTGTTGAAGACTTGGTTAATTAATTAAATATAAATCCCTCGAGGACTCTGAAATGAATTGTGATGTGTTATGTCAATTCATAAAGTGGCTTTTTTAACTTTCACGTCTGATCTGACCTTTGTACAAAATTTCCATAGGGGTACTATGTCTTTGATATATATAGGATTGGCGAAGCACAATCATCAGCAGAGAGAGGGAACAATCCCGCTATCAGCATTGTTCAATTTTATCGGTTGCTGGGAATCTCTTTCAGAGAACCAAACATGTACTCATAATGTGCGAAAATTCAGCGTGGGACAAATATTTATTGGAACAACTCTTGCAAAACGCATAACAGGGCAAAATTGACTACTAGGATTACAACGAATAAACTCTCTTTGTATTAATATTATGTGCACGGTCAAAAGCTACTAAAAATCTTAAAACATGTGCCTTGAATAGTTACAGTGGACAGAGATTTCATTCCTACGTCACACAATCACATTGGCAGGAGAGATTGCGATGAGGAGACGTTGGAAATAGAATTTTGAAATAGCTGGTGTAGGGAACCATTTTAAGTAGGGGCAGTGAGAATAACACTGGTAGGAAACAGTAGTCCCTAGAATATTAAATTATTGATAGTGAATTAAATTTGCCATCTTCTTGAATGTTTCACGGCATCGTATTTCCTCGGATACATGCGGCATGTGGCGCTGCTGTGCGGTATTGTATGTAAAATAGGATGAGGAAAATTCGATCCAGGAGATATTAGATCTCCTGAAGAGTTTCAAAATAAAAATTAATCAGAGTGATTTTCTCTTAAGGGTTGGTCAATGCCCCCCAACCGTGGGACAAAGCAGGGTCCATCCAGCAGGGTTTAGTGTCGGAGCGAGGAGACGAATGGGCTTGCGCATATTTGGGACGTAATTGAGTGGTCGTCGGCCGTTGAGGAGGATTCCTTGCACTGGGGAGTACCGATGCTTGTTCGTTCGCTAACGCAGAGGCGGGGCTCCACGCCCGCCCTCCCCCCCCTCCGTCGAGGGGGGGGAGAAAGGGTGAGGAAGGGGGGCATCCGCTAATCAATGGTACAAGGGCGGAGGGCCCTCCGCCTCGGGGACATTTATCTTCGTTTGGGTCCCACTCCGCCAGAGCCTTGTTCCGAGGTACACAGGGCAAAAGAAAAAAAGACGACGCACTCACTCTTGCCACCTTAAGAGCACTCCCAGCCGTCGTCCCAAAGCATGTAGGTAAATAAACATGCACGCCCTCTCGCTCTTCTCCTGTTTCTGCCGCTCTCCGCGATTCGCCCTCCCGCTCCCAGGTGGAGACACTGGGCTGGCTGTTGTGTCCCTCTCACTCAAGAGCTGCTTTTGGGACGGGATAGGAGGAGGGGGGGGAGGGGGTTTTGGATGGTGGTCGCAAGAGGTATCCCCTTGCCCTCGCTTTTTGAAATGCGAGGCGACGATTTTCCTTTCGCTTAAAGCGGTCACCGTTGAGTGCCAGGGTTCTTACTACCATTAGAGAAGTGTACTATGCCCGGCGTATTAAGAAAAATAAAAGTAAAACCACGGAAATGAAATACTAATATGAGTTATTCCAAGCCCCTTAGGATCAAGGATGACCTTTTGAAATTTCAAGAAGCAAAAAATTGCCAGACTTATTATTCTATTTGACAAAGAGATATTGAGGGAGAAATTGGGCCGCGTCACGAAAATCTGAATAACAGATAAATGTCGATTTGTCTAAGAGCGGTATTTTCCCTGGCACGGGATTTTGATCATCATATTTAGGTAAAAGTTATTAAATAAGGACGTTATTAATATATATAATATAGTAATAGTATATATTTAATATAATATAGTATATAGTTTATAGTATATAGTTTATATAATATAGTTAACAGTATATAGTTTATAGTATATAGTTTATAGTATATAGTTTATATAATATAGTTAATAGTATATAATATGTATATATATATATTTTTTTTAAAGGTAATCTACCGGTTAAGGTAGGTTTTTGGATTGACACAACTACCTAACAAATATTTTATTACTCCTAACAAAACAAAATCAATCATCCTACTCTATATCAGGTCCCTCTTCATCTCTGAGTACTTTCTTCCTCCCTTCATCCCGTCCAACATCCCTTCCTGTTCCTTCCCTTTCCTCTTTTGCCCAACATTCTACCCTTTATCACAGTCTTCAACATTCCACTGCCGATCAACACCACCTTCATCCACTTTTCCTGCCTCCATAGGATTGCTCCCAACAAACCCCTCTCTTCGCCCACCATACCAAGTACTTCCTCATTTGTTTTCTTCTCTGTCCATTTTACCTTCTCCATTCTTTTCCACACTCACATTTCAAAAGCCCTCCAGTCTACGTCTATCCTCCTGCTTCAATGACCACGTTTCCGCACCGTACATAGCTACGCTCCAAATTACAGTTTTTAAGAGTCTTTTCTTAACATCCTTACTCAAAGTCCCTGTAATCAACTCCCTCCTCCTTGTGAAAGCCTCTTTGCCTAGCTCAAATTCTTCTCCGTACGTCCCTACTACTTTGACCGTGTTGGTCCCAAAACACTACCGAGATACGTAAACTGTTCTACCTGATCTAGTTTTTGCCCTCCTATTTTAATGTTAAGCTTGGCCTTTTTATTTCTAGAAAATCGCATAACCTTTGTTTTATTAATATTGATTCTCATCCCATACCTGTCGCACTGAATTTCCAATTCACTCAGCAATGCTTGCAGCCCCTTGGCTGACTGACAAACTAAAGCTTGGTCATCAGAAAACCTAACTGATTTTTACGAAGTCCCCGCCCACTTTCATTCCTACCTCGAGTTCTTCCCAAGCCTCTTTGATCATTTCCTCTGCATACATGTTGAACAGCAACGGTGACAATGGCAGCCCTGCCTTACACACCCTTCCTAACACTGCCTATCCTGACTCCCCGTTTCCCACCCGCACCTGAGCAGTCTGAGACATGTACAGGTTGCGGATTAGCCTCCTTTCCCTCCAATCTATTCCTATTTTCTGCAAATGTATATATATATATATATATATATATATAGATATATATATATATATATACATATATTATATAGAAACAGATATAAGGAAATGTATATATATATATATATATATATATATACATACATACATTTATATAGAAACAGATGTAAGGAAAAGGGATAGGAACACAGATAAAGGCTAGGAAATATTTTTTTTGCATTCGTGATATATATATATATATATATATATATATATATATATATATATATATATATATATATATATATATATATATATATATATAAATAATATATATATATAATATAGATAATAACACGTACACATTTAGAAAATTTGAGCCTTCGGCCGTCTCACAGGCCTATATCAGGTCAGTCTGGCCTACAGGTCAGACTGACCTGGTATGTAACATCCTTGGAACAAATCCTTGGCTTGGACAACAAGCACCTACCCACACACCTGCAAGCTCCCTCTACACAGGAAGTCTTCAGCGCGTGCACACGTAACCCACCGACCCCATCTCCTCCCGTGCTTCTAATTAACTCATGGTAAACTCACCTAAAGGTCCACTTAAAGGGGTAGTTTTGTTCGTAAATATGGAGTTGCTTTTATGGTACAACCAATTAAGGGCACGCATTTTTACGCAAATAAGCATAGCGCATAGACAGTTTAACTAAGATGCATGCATTAGTAAGTTTTGCGAGCTACCGAGGCGCAGATACAAAGTTTGATAGGTATGATGAAATAAAAAAGTATAAATATATTTATTTATTTATTTATTATTTACACAATTACGTTGCAATTAGGCGAATTTCCTGGTGGCAACGGTCAAGTTAGGTCAAAGATAACTCTTACGACGAAAATTACATACAAACACATAAAAACAGATAAGAGACAAGATATTTTTACATGATGACACTTCCACATCACATACAAACAAACTTCCACATCACATACAAAATGCCGTCCACATCACATACAAAAAATATTTTCATAACTACAATGAAGTTTATTACCCAGTGGCTGCTTTACATTTCAACTTAAAACTTCTAAAATTGGATGGAAAGGGCTCAAACAAACCTCCAGGCAGCTGGTTCCAATCAATAATAGTTCTATTTAAAAAAGAGTATTTTTTCTTATTTGTTTTTTGAGTCCTAATTTTTATTTTGAAGCTATGGTCGTTTTTTCCCTTAAAGTTGGGCTTTTCTATCCCTTGCCATAAATCTTCCCACGCTTCGTCTTTTTAACAATTCTATACATCGCGCCTAACCTACTCCTTTTTCTTCTATTTTTCACACTCTCCCATTTCAGTATATCTAACATTTCTGTGACACTATCTGTTCTTTTGTACCTTCCGAGTACATATCTTGCTGCCTTTCTTTGAACTTTTTCTATCTTTTTAATATGTCCCACCTCATATGGATCCCATACTATGGATGAGTATTCTAAGATAGGGATAACCTCTGCCTTATATGCTTTTTCTTTTGTGGCTACGCTACTTCCTTTTAATTTCTCATCACCCAATGCAATACTTTAAATGCCTTCCGTGTCAAATTGTCTAGTTGGACTCCACACCCAAGATCCCTAGTTAAATAAATGCCTAAATATTTGCATTGACTAGTACATGGGATTCTTTCTCCAAAGAGGGTGTATATTTCTTTTTCTGCATTCTTTTTATTTGAAAAGTTTATATGCTTACTTTTACTTATATTAATGCCCATATTATTATTTGTAACCCAGTCACCAAGGCGATCGATGTCATTTTGTAGTATTACGTGGTCATTTACATGCTCTATTCGTCTGTATATAATGCAGTCATCAGCAAAGAGTCTTTTTGGGAATGTAAATTGTATGGTAGATCGTTTACGTAAATACCCACATACATATATACATACATATACACATAAATACACACACACACACACACACACACACACACACACACACACACACACACACACACACACACACACACACACACACACACACACACACACACACACAC